>NC_139706.1:26738142-27045642 GCF_964188405.1 Protomyctophum parallelum
ATATTTTAGCCCTTCATATCAATAGTTCTTAATCAATAATAAGGCAATATACTAGAGAGAGCAATGATAATATAATAACAGAGTGTCTGACCATGTCTTCTACATTCACCTCTATCACCCTTGAAGTGCAGTGTGTGTTTGATTGCGAGCGTGCGTGAGTCTGCTTTGTGTAACATATTGTGCAGCGTGCATGCCGCAGAGTTTATTGATTTCCATAGAGACATGACACAGGCACCCCTGTATCCCTTAGCTCACTGCCTCCACCCCCCCACCTCCCCCAAGTCGAACATCCTCACAACCCACCCCCAAGCCACAGCATCCCTCCCATGGGGGTTACACTGTGGGGCAGAGGGAGAGTGTCATCTCACAAATGAATTTCTCCTCACATCCACTCTCTCCATTAAAGGAGCTCGCTGTGCTCCAGTCCCCTGCAGCTGTTTTTGCTCAGGAACAGGTGCACTCAAAGTGCTTGTTATTTATACCTGTGTTGTGTCCACTGTGCTCATCTGCAACACCTTCCCAGAACAATAGAACTACACTGAAAAATGGGAAGGGGTGTTCATTTAACCCACTGAAGCCCCGGACTATTATAATTCATCGTACAATGAAAATGGCAGATCTTCAAGCTAACAATGCATTGCATCGCAATGTGTTTTGTACACGAGTGGTACATAATTATGTGTGTGTCATATTGTTTACCCTTTTGTTGTTGTTTAAAAGCCATTTCGCAAAAGGGGGCCAGAGCAATGAGGCTATGGCTATTTGTAGACCCTTTCCAAGTTTGGGAACTCCTGCCTTCATTCTTCCATTCACGTCCTGCAGGCTTTTTTAAACTTGGGAGCGTTTAAGCTTGGGAGCGTGCAAGTCGTGCAACTTGTCTTCAAGAAATGAACGTTAATCTGAGAACAGGGAAATATTATACAACTGCTTGTCAGAGATGCAGAGCGTAGTCATTGCTGAGTGACAAACTGTGACAGTGATACACAAATTGTAGTCATGTAACTAGAATGTGAGTGATTTAGTTACACACCTTCTTTAACAGTGATACGTAGTCATGTAACTTAAGTGCAGACAGGTTACATACAAGTCACATGGAATCTGATTTGACTTAATGTGACTGCAGTCTAAATGACGCCTTTAGTTACACACCTTCTTTGCTGCTCAACAGGCATCCATTTTATCATACTAATTGACTTGGAGTCAGCACTGCATGGGAACATTGAGGTCTGGAAGACAGCAACACTCATGATTGGAAATCTATGTTTATACGTGCTGGGCAGGTCAGGCTATGTTCTTAGTCTGCCCCCCGTTAAGAAATCACACCTTGAGGTTTCCAGAATGTTGCTGATTTTCACTTTGTGCTACGTGGAAGGAATGAGAAACTGTTTTGTCATCTTGTTTTATTCTTGTGTATTCATTCACATGTATGAAATGAAATGGACAGTTGCTGTCATTTATCTATTTGTTGAAATTCTTTGTTACATTTGCCCCAAATGGGGCAATATAATATGGTTAACATACATTTAAATTAATTGTTAAATTGTGATATTTAGGATAAGGAAAAATCAGAAGCACGGATATACCATATCCCCATTTGTGATGTGATGAAAAATATGATATAATAGGGGGATATCAAAAGCATGACACCCCCCAACCACCACCACCCCAGCAAATCAAACCCTATACCTATACCCACCGATTGTTTTTTTTTATTTAAGTTTGGGGCGATACTTCAGTGAGCTTGGTGCACATGGTCCACATAAGCTTGTGGACCATGTGCTAATTTGTCTGCTCAATTTCACATTCCTGTCACAGCCCCCACCTAGCCATTTGAGACCAGATATTGAAGATGATCCCCCATTCTGCTGTGGGCCCCCTTTTTAAATGGAATCTATTTCATCCCTTTCATTTGTCAATCAGCCTGAAGAGTGCGTCTCCAACGGTGGCCTGTGTGTGTGTGTGTGTGTGTGTGTGTGTGTGTGTGTGTGTGTGTGTGTGTGTGTGTGTGTGTGTGTGTGTGTGTGTGTGTGTGTGTGTGTGTGTGTGTGTGTGTGTGTGTGTGTGTGTGTGCGCTGCAGTAATTGTCGTGGTCTCCCTTCTGTGCCCGGTGTTTTGCATGTGAAAGGAGCCTGAGAGGAAAAGTGAGCATAGAATTAATACCCAAACAGCCTTTTGTCTCCATCACTTTGACTTGTGCTGCCTGGAGATTCAATCGAAAGACACTGTCTGGGACAATCCACCAGGAAAAGGATGGAGAAAGAAGGGAGTGATTCTGTATCTCCATGCTATACACAGTGAAAGACTCTGCGTTCTTCTAACTCTGAGACTGTAAAAATGGAATCAAATGGACCTACTGTGCCGTTTGGACGCATAATGGTCCATTTGGATAAATTTTATACTTTGGACCTGTGAATTTTACACTCTGACTTTAGTGCCTGTGCACATTTGATTGATTGATTGCAAATTGTATTAACAGTTTGTAGAAAAAGCACCCTCCGAGTAAAGCACATGTCAATACAAGGTCTTCTAAGAGGAAAAGCAGCACTGACTTGTTTACATTGGCGACCTCCATTTTTAATTAATCATCAGAACATACAATATGTACAGTACTATGCAAGAAAAAAAATCATATAAATGGAATAGAAATCTAAAGAAAAGAGTACAGTTAGGAGGGGGGTGCACAATTTTTTACTGTGGTCGAATTCTCAAATGCTCTTTGAGAGCGATTTACGTTACCATATTCTTGTGTTAAAGAATGTCAGTGGTATTTGTACAGTGGTACAAAATGTGCTATACTAATAATATTCATATATGGTTCCTTTTATGTATATTCCCAACCAGAGATTGTTGTTTCTCCTCCACTCTTCAACAACACTGAAGTCTAGTGAGTGAGTGAGTGAGTGTGTGTGTGTGTGTGTGTGTGTGTGTGTGTGTGTGTGTGTGTGTGTGTGTGTGTGTGTGTGTGTGTGTGTGTGTGTGTGTGTGTGTGTGTGTGTGTGTGTGTGTGTGTGTGTGTGTGTGTGGTATAAAATATTAATGGGCATTGTGTTTGTGTCTGCTTAATGAGCAGAGACTAGATCAGAATGAAATAAGCATGAATGTGCACATGAATGCATATGTATGTCCTTTGTATATTATCGAGAACTGTTCATCCGATCAACTTCACACTTGGCAGTTGTTTTTGTGAGTGAGTTGGACCCAAGAGATCCAAGTATCCATACCATGGTTCTCGACAACCCTGCAAGCAAACGACCTGGGACCCCAGGTCGCAAGAACCTGTTTCGTTCTGTGACATGTAAGAACAAACAATTCAAGAGCACTTTTGTACCAACAGCAATCAGGCTCTTCAACTCCACGGCCAGCCGCTAGGCTTATGAACTGGACTATTGGCTTCCTAGCTTTTATTTTTTAGTTCTTTATGGGTCTACGTGCAATATCTAGTGACGCCTTTTTGTTCATAATATATTTTTAATATTTTTGTCTTTCTTTTTAACCCATGTGTAGTGTATGATATCTCCTTATATGGAGCGTCGACTTAGTCACAGTTGAACGAATGGAGACAAGTGAGGCATGTCACTTATAGTCCTTTATTAAAGATATAGGTTACATAATAGAAATAGGTGAGCGCCGTACCTCTAGCAGATCTCCAACAGCACTAAAAAATATCCCTTTGTCTCCACCTTTTATATGCTTATTATACAGTAAGTGTATGGCACGCACGGACGTTCTCATCAGTTTGGGCAGAGAGCCAATGAGAACGCAACACATAAGGCCCTGATGTCATCTCCAAACTTTCGGGGAACTCCTTGACCAATTACAACTCTCCAGGAATAGTATATGTGCTTAGCTGTGTGTGTGTGTGTAAACGTGCGCTCCAGGACTGCAGCTCAGTCCAATCAGAACCCTCCACGACTTTCAACAGCACCCAAAACATGTTGTGCAAGGTATCTACGCTTTGGCATGACATCATCCCTGTGTGTAAGTGGAGGGAAACGTGTGCACACCTAATGTATACATTGGTTCGGCGTGCGCGTATGTGCACGCGTGCCCTGTCCTGTTCACCGGTCCTGTGGATACGCACGTATAGGTAGTGTGTGTGCGTGATGGATGGAGCCCCTTACTGAAAACATCTGGTTCTGGTCTGACACCGCCCAAGGCCCTGATTGCTTATACTTCACCATCTCACCATCAACAGAGACTTCCTGGCTTAAGAATGGATCACATTTCTTGCCCACAATATGCTCCTCATAACCTCTATGTAATATCAAAACAATACCCTTTATATCTGGACATGAAATGCATTACAGAACACAACCTTGTAAGTGTGTATAATTGATATAAGTCTAACATCTTGTGTACATGGATGTGAGTGCCTGTGTGTGTGTGTGTGTATGTGTGAGTGTGTGTGTGTGTGTGTTTATGTGAGTGCGTGCATGCAACATGAATTACCCTACACATGCCTTTTTTGTGCTGTATTTTCTAACCTTATTGTATGCCTGTATGAGCTGTGGGACCATCTGAAGTATCTATCTATCTATCTATCTATCTATCTATCTATCTATCTATCTATCTATCTATCTATCTATCTATCTATCTATCTATCTATCTATCTATCTATCTATCTATCTATCTATCTATCTATCTGCTCTGGACGGACATACAGTATATTCTGAACGGCCACATGCTCCAATCGGGTGCTGCACTAGTTGCTTTATAAATCAGTAATTAGACAATTACATTTTTCACATTTGTTTTACTTTTAAAGGGATTGTGACATTAAAAAAAAGTTTTTGTATTTTTTTTAGGTTTTTGAGCTCAATTGCACCCAAAAAAACCTGAACTTTTAACATTCAGTAGATTTTCTGGTCTGGGGTTTTCTGGTCACAGCCTGCAAATCCCCTTTAAACTAACTTAAAACCAAGTAGTGTAGTACTAAGTACTAAGTTTTTACTTGAGTAAAATTATCAATACTGCAATGTAGAACTACTTTGTTAAAAGTAAAAGTTCGTAATTCAACATTTACAAACATTTGTAAAAGTATAAAAGGATCAAAATGTACTTAAAGTACCAAAAGTATAATTACACTTTATGCATAATGTATCAAATGTATATACATATTTTTGAAAATAGCAGATCTACAAGCTCACACGGTTGTGTAGCTATATGGCTAAAGTTAATGTATGTACGGTGATGTGATAAAAAATCTACAAAGTAATTCATGGAAATGGCCGTGAACTTGACGCTCACGTAGGTTTGTCGGAAACTCCGCCAAATCCTACGGGACCTCTTTAGGTGGCGGAGAAATCTACGCAAGCATACACTTGCGTATAGATTTATTCAGAAGGCTTTAGTCTTCATGCTGAATCAATAAATTGTTTCCAAATCTCAGATAAAATATGTAGACATGTGTCCCCAACATATTGGTCGATCAGCACATAAAAAAATGATAGCCTATATATATATATATATATATATATAAAAGCCGAGTGCACTTGTATGCCTAAATGCATGCATTAGGATATTTCTATCATGCGCGATTGGGGCTGCTCACTCGGCAGCCTTCTACTCGAAGTGCAACGGTTGTGAGCTTGTAGATCGGCTCTCGCGGACTTGCGCTGCATGTTAAAAAACAAACTCACAATTATAATAAGAACATAGGCTTATCTGCATTCTGCACTGTACGAATCCAACATTGTTTAGTGTAGTAATGCCTGCAGTAGGCGGCAGGCCTATTGAAATTGTTTTGTTACGGAGCTCCTTGAGTTCACTGTCGGTGTGTGTGTGTGTGTGTGTGTGTGGGAAGGGGGGGGCAGACAGCAGCGTGCTGCCGATCCGATTCACATTGGAAAATGAATAGGGCTAATTAGCCCTATATAAAAAATAGAAGACCACATTAGCCTAATGAATGGCTAATTTGTGAAGCCGCTATTATAGTCTGCGGCTGCAAAGCCTTTTTTCTTTTTTTGACAGACGGATCTCAAACTGCTGTCTGCTGAGTCATGCTTGAAGCCTTTTATGGTGCGATATGGGGCGTGGATCTATGCAGATGAGGTTGTCGGGTGATTTCCGATCACTTTGCACCCGCATGCTTTCAGTATGACATACACCTGCGATACGCCTGCGTACCTGTGGTACACACCACTCTCTGAATAACACGTCATCTCAACGTAGCTTGATCGGACGGATAAATACGATATCTGTTTCCGCCACCGTTACACTCTGGCGCATTTCGTTTTTTGAAGAATCAGGACCATGTAGTGGAATAAACAGTGCAAATTACAATTTTCCAGCTATAGGAATAGAGTAGTATAGAACAGTGTTTCCCAACCTTTTTTGTCCCAGGGAACACTTTTCATAGCCTAAAAATCTCGGGGAACACCTGGGGGGGGGGGGGGGGGGTATATATATATATATATATATATATATATATAAAATATGTTAAATATATATATATTATAGTAAAAGTAAATATATACGTAAAAGTAATATAATAAAATAAAAACACACATGACAGCACTCATCAAATAACGAGAAAGAAAAGGACAGAGACAGTGCCTCAGTTTCAAAAAATTGCTCATATGCAATGTGAAATGCCACTTAATCCTTTTCCTTGTCTTTATTATGGGCCAACTTGTGAAAGCTGCATGCTTTTATTGTGAAGGGTCTCAGTTCTCACAGCCTGCTTATTTCCACGTGCTGAAAATAGCTGATCTACAAGCTCACAACGCGTTGCGTCCGCAACGCGTTGTGAGCTTGTAGATCAGCCATTTTCAGCATGCAAGCATAACACGTGTACGACGAAGAATAAATCAGGCATCACTGTGCTTCTGTGGAGGGAGGGAGATATTTTTTTTTGGCCGAACGAGGCGATCATGTTTGGACATCTATGGACAGCTATTTTGGACAGCTATTTTTCGTGGCACATTATGTTTAATCACAACGGGTCGGGACATGTAGGACTGTATGTGTCTGCTGTCTACGTGCATGTGGCTGCGCTCTGCGCGCTCCAGTCTTTCTGGAGGGAGCGAAATGTAGCCTCTTCTGCATGCATCTAAGCATTAACATTTCAATGGCCGAGGGTCGTTAGTCTATTGTTCCGTGTTGTTGTTATCGCACGTCTAATGGTTAGACGTGTGACAACAACAACGCAACAATAAGAAGCCTGCAGCCCAGTAGCTATAATATTGCTTTCGGGGGAGAGTTAGTGTGCCGCCTGATTTGACAGAAAGTAACACTATAACTTAATTTCGGTCAAACCTACTGTATTACACAGTGGGCAAAAAAGAAGGGTTAACCACACCCCTTAAGGCAAAACCACACCCCTCGCGGGAGTGGCCCCCAAAGGTACCTCCGAGCCAGTGATATCTGAGGTCAGAACGAAAATTAACCTACTGTATGTCAATGGGATTTGCCAGCAGATGTCACTGTTTTGCCTGTTTTCATTGCAGCTCAAAATGCTTCCAAACCCCAGAGAATACTCCATACCACAGAAAATTCATTGAATGTTCAAAGTTCAGATTTTTTGGGTGTAATTAAGGTCATAAAACCTAAAATAAAAATGTATAAAAAATAATGCCATGAAACCTTTAAGGCAGTTCTCTAGAACTGCTAATCTGATCGATTTAACACTCAACACTGTGAAGTTGACTGGATTAATGGTTTTGGAGATGGGGACACATACAACACAGTCAGGGTTTTGTGGAATGTCTAGATGGCTAGATGTGGCATGGCCACGACGTGTGGCCGTTCGGAGTTGGTCGGTTTTGGAGACTTCACAACATGATACTGCACTTCCCTGCATGGGTCCTTAGCAATGCAACCACCAAGTGTGAAGTCGATCAGATGAAAGGTTCTCGAGATATGCAAAGGACCGATAGACAAGACAAGACAGACAGACAGACAGACAGACAGACAGACAGACAGACAGACATCACACACAACTTTGCTCACAATTGACATGGCTACAAAAACATTCCACTCACAGCAACTACTGTATTTCTTGGCTGGCTGTCTTCGTTCATTGGAATAATAACCAGACTATGACTCTACACACTTGCTGATAGTAGTCTACCAAGCACCTATGGCATCTACTGTGTTTATTAGGAAATGAAAAGCTGTTCTTTTATGAGTTTCCTTATCTCCCCTTAGTGTTGTTGTCCCACCTGCATCCCTAATCTCTATGGTTACTCTTATGCCATGCACGGTCCCACATAATGTCTAATACATAACAATTACTACGATAAGCAATGGTTGTGACACTGGAAGGTGGGATTACTGTATAGACTGGAGGATTTTTCTATTTTGCTGCAATACTGTAAGCAGGATGATTTGAACAGAAAATAGCCTCAGGCCTGCCTTGTTTCACAGCCAACACTGGAGAATAAATTTTCTTGGAGGTGTAAGAAGATGTTTATTGTATTGTTAGCCAGGTATGTTTTCTTTTCATTCAGGAACTAAATTTCATATTAATCTCTAATGCTAAATGTACCCTACAGTATATTGTACATTATACATTGATATAAAAATAGGTGCTTCTGTCTGACAGAATCTTAACTCATATTTCAATGTAAGATAGGGCATCAAGCAATATTTGTACAGGGCATTTACCAAAAAGTCGACTTGTCAACGTCTTGTCAACAAGTGGTTATTGTCAAGGACAAACCATGCATTCTCTAGTTAGGGACGATTGAAAATGCATGTTTTGACAAAAACGCAGCAAAATTGAAATCCATGCAGGACTTTAGCATCCAGTGTGAAATAATGCAACAGAGTTGTAACCGTTAATGTATTATTGTCAATTATTTTCATCACTTGTTTTATCTGGCCCCAATCGAGACGTCAATAATTCGTCCAGGTCCTGACCGTGCTTGCTGGGAGCTACATACCTGTACTTATACGTACATACGTACATTCATTTAGGCTCCTTACCTCCTTGCGTCTTATATCTTAACACTTCGGCTAAACAGGGTGGGAACATTTTCGATGACGTCCCACTGTTGCGCAACAGACGCTCCCAGCCTGTTGAGCGATGGCTTGTTCCAATGCGTAACATGCGTCGGGCTGGCTACCCCCCCCAAAAAACAAACAAACAACAGACATACAAGCTGTCGACACGCCGTTTCAATGTGTGTTGACATCTTGCAGATCTGTTCTTTTAGGCACATAAAAGAGTATACAACTAAGCATTTTGTAGCCTGACCAAATAAGCCTGTAGGTACTGTAACATTACGTGGGCATGGTGGGAAATTATGGAACTTGACGTTAATGCAGTGAACTTTAATTATACCTAATTAAAGTTCAGTGTTTTACCACAAGGTCATCAGCCCCAGCGCACATTAAACACAGATCCACCCGATCCTTCCCTCACTGACAATCCTATCATATTATCAACATATTAAACAAATGCAAAGTCAAATGACGTTAGATAGCTGATGGGGAGCCAAACAATTTTGAATACTTGAATACTCGCCGTTTTAATATTTAAATGTTATGATGAAAGGCTCCACTGTGCATCAGTTTGTATGTATCTGTGGGTATGAGCACCGCGCAATTGCACTGCGGGAGGGGAAAGGAAAGGGATGTTTTTATGTGATGTATTCCCATGCTTTTTTGTTCTTGCTTAATGTAAATCGCTCTGGATTAAGAGCGTCTGCTAAATGCCTAAATTGTAAATTGTAAATTGGATGGGATTGGATTATATTGTATACGTTCCTCACAAACAGAGCACATAAGCAACGGCTAAAGAAGATCAACAATATTTGGACTTATGTCTAGGACGGTACACTAGCTATACACAACCCAAACTGGTCAGGCTCCTACTTGGCCTCGCCCCCCGAACCCACGTCACCCCTGCTCACTTTGACAGGCTGGAATGGCTTAGGGTCGACAACAGAGTACAGCATCTTGCAATGGGTCTGGTCCACAAGATTCGATACACCACCAAGATACCCATGTACCTGTCTAGATACTTCCTTAATGTTAACGAAGTCCACACCCACAACACCAGAGGGAGTGCAACGAACCATGTACAACCCAGATTCGGCACAAACAAGGGACTAAATTATTTTCGCTCCTATGCCACCAAAATGTGGAACGCCCTACCAACAGTCATTAAGACATGCAAATCCCTTGACTCTCAAAGGGCACCTACGGACGAAACTTCGAAACTGGCCCCCGTAAAAATCTGAATCCCCCCCACCGCCCACTCCTTTTTCCCCCTCACTGTATATGTTTCTTTTCCCTTTTTACCTCCTTTAAGATGAATTCCTGTTCTGTTTTTTGAGTGTCTATTTGTACGTCTCTAAATGTTTTGATGAATTGAACAAGGTGGACCCTCTTGTAAACAACTGTAATGCTTAATTGGGTTGTCCACTCACAGTTAACAGTCTTTGTATTGAGTTTGTGCTTGAAATGTACTGTAATTCTGCAAACTGTTAATAAATATTTCAATCAAGCAATCAAAGGTTTTATCAAAATTCAACATCACTGTAAAAAAACCAAAGACTTCCTACAGTATGAACTCTGGAACAATCTCACCTTATCACATATTTCCATTTGGAAAACACACAGCACACTTAATAATAATTATAATAAATATTAAATATTAAATCAATATAAATAAATATATAATTAATAGTACAAAAGCTAAAAAAGAAAAAGGGAAATTACTTTAAAACGGCTAATTATCCTAATAAAGGCTGATATCACAATTAAAATAAATATGTTAGCTGCCTATCTGGGGAAATATGCCGCCTGGCAAATTGCAAAGGTGTACACAATGAAATGAAAGCGGGGAAATTAATTTGAGACAAAGAAAAACCCTGTCTGTAGAATTTCCTCCATTATCTCAATGTGAACCTCACGAGGAGCAGCGTGACATTGGTTTTATTACCACAGAGCATCGATGACGCTCTGGATGAGTGAAAGTGCTGACGGTGGGGAATGAGCGGCTGATCAGTCACTGGCTGGGTGCCCATCACGGAAGCTCAAGGATACTGGGAGGACGTTTGGCCCCTGTCATGTGATTGGCTGCTTGAGGAGACCTGTGGCACGGCCAACCGTGGGGTTAAACACACACAGATGGACCATAAGAGTCATGTATAGAGGAGCCCTGCATGGATACGCATGCACACGCAGGCCCCCAGAGACGCACAGGCAGACAAACATAGCCACAATGACATACGCAGACACATATACACCCCATACACACAGCAGACACACTATTATGCCTGATGTATACCTTGTTGTGCATCGTGTCGCACATTGAAAATGGCACATCTACAATTGATTTGTGAGCTTGTAGATCTGCAACAACAATCTACACGTGCGACACCGGTGCACAAGTATAAATAATCACTCAGGCTTCACTCTACACATTGGACTGTGATGGTGAGGATGGCAGCACTGGTGTTATATCCCAGCTGTGAGTCAGGTGACTTATGTCATTTGTCACCCCATAGACAGCTTTTATCCTCCTCCTCCTGCCACCCCCCGATCTGCTCCCATATGCTACACTTCCCACATTCTCTCTTTCTGCGTCTTATCCCTGTCTTATAATAGTGTCATGTCTCTGACAGTAAGAGTGAGAGGGAACAATGCAGCAGCCTGTGCCGCACGGTTTTGCTCTTTAAGCTGTGCTGTGTTATTGCCTCTGTCACATCTTATGGCTCCAGTGTAGAGATGCAGCTGTGGACTGTGCTGCCTCTCGTTTTGTCGTCTAAAATTGACTGCCCAGTGGTTTTCATTGAAACCATAGTTTGTAGTATTATCATGAATCACCAGGGGTTTAAATAGTGCCAAGAAAACAATCTTGTGCTACACAGTAACTTGACTGTTTTAAGTCAAGTCAGAAAAGGTGGAGTGAGGGGAAATATATGTAAATATATGTAAATTGTTTTGAATATAATTCTTTGTACTTTAAAGAAAATCAATAAACATATTAAAAAAAGAAAGAAAAAAAAAGACCTTCCGGTTAAACACAAAAATAAACAACGCATCCACAAAGTTGTCTTTGGGTGGGTTGGTTAAGAAATTATAGTTTCCTTGAATCTTAAATTAAAATTAACTGACAGCAATCTCATTTGATTTGCAAGGCTACTTCAGGGTCTGCATTCATTTTCTTTCTGTCTTTCTCCATTCAGTGTTTCGACTGAAATTAATTATCTGTAGTGCCCTTTATCATTATGACAATGCAGAGAGATGTGACTTTGTTGACTGTGTTGACAAAATTATTTCTCATTTCCATATGAACAACAGTGTTGAAGAGGCCTTCACCCTGCCCACTTACCTCGCCAGGATAAATTGCATACACTCGTCCATACCAGATCCACCACATTACCATAGATAACTGCTCTTCACAATTTTCTGACAGCTCTTTTTTTCCCAATCTGTCTGTGCTACAGTATCAGATTATCTGTATGAAGAGCTGGGGGGTAGAATGCGGGAGGCTGGGACCGAAAATGCTTGGCAAAGCCACTCATTGATTGGCCACAGGAATTTAGAGAGCCGTGCTGTGGTTTCGATCTATATGGATTGCGGCCAGGTGGCGGAGGGGGCTCTGGGTATCTTATCAAAGGTAGCGCTGCTCCAGACCTTTGTGTGTGTGTGTGGTCATTAATCTTCCTGCCAGTGAGCTGTCATTCTGTGAATCTTTTGACTTGTCCTCACTCCCCTCCTTCGCTGCTGCATTCTCTCCCAACCTCTGGCAAAGTTGAGTGCGGACAAAATGCAGCTTGGCCTCTGTGGAACACCACTCATCTAATCACTTCATCAGTGGAGTGAGTGATGAAGAGCGCAGTGGAGGTGAGACTCCTGGAGCCCAGCATCCAGGGGGTGGCTCATCATTACCTGTAGATGATTGGAGAATGCTCTGAAGTCCTGGACAGTAGAACTACAAGAGTGTGTAACTGCTCCATTGCTCCTGCTATATGAGATTTTTCCTTTACAGATCTTTGTCAGATTATATGGTGCAGAGTTCGACTCCATTGTTGTCTTCTCTCTATAGTAAATGAAAATCACACCCGTGTGAAGTGAGGGACGCTCTTATCGTCGTACATCATCATAGATGATCTGATTCCGGCCAATCAGAATTTGCATCCTCACCT
This sequence comes from Protomyctophum parallelum, assembly GCF_964188405.1. Taxonomy (NCBI): domain Eukaryota; kingdom Metazoa; phylum Chordata; class Actinopteri; order Myctophiformes; family Myctophidae; genus Protomyctophum; species Protomyctophum parallelum. Next base: position 26,751,246 of record NC_139706.1, read on the forward strand.
TCGTCTTCATTCATTGTCAATGGCATTTAATGTTTGTGTTAGGCCAACATTTTTGTTACACACACCAAAAGCTGGACATAGGAGGGGCTAGTGCCCTTCGATAATTAGGGGGCCAAGCATGTCAGTGTGAAGGAACCCTTTTGTTGTCTCCACCAGGCCGAAGGCATGGGGAGAGAGTATGTTTTGCCCTCCGTCCGTCCGTCCGTCTGTCTGTCTGTCTGTCTGTCTGTCCGTCTGTCCGTCCGTCCATCCGTCCGTCCGTCCATCCGTCCGTCTGTGTACAGATAATCTCCGGCACCATTAACCCGGTTGATGCCAAATTTTGCACACACCCTCCCTGGATGCCAACAATGAATCTCTGCACCAAATCTTCCAGAACGGACTGTTATAGCGCCACCATTTGAAAAAAAATAATTCATATTACTTCTCCAGATTCTGTCCAAAAATCCCAGAAATCGTTACACACTGTGGTCCTGATTCTTCAACGCGTTTACGCTGATATAATGACGTGACGCTAGCGGAAAGGCATTTACGTGGATTTCCCACATTAATTTGGAATTCATGGAAATGGCCGTGAACTTGACGCTCACGTAGGTTGCTCGGAAACTCCGCCAAATCCTACGGGACCTCTTTAGGTGGCGGAGAAATCTACGCAAGCATACACTTGCGTATAGATTTATTCAGAAGGCTTTAGTCTTCATGCTGAATCAATAAATTGTTCCCAAATCTCAGATAAAATATGTAGGCATGTGTCCCCAACATATTGGTCGATCAGCACATAAAAAAATGATAGCCTATATATATATATATATATATATATATATATATAAAAGCCGAGTGCACTTGTATGCCTAAATGCATGCATTAGGATATTTCTATCATGCGCGATTGGGGCTGCTCACTCGGCAGCCTTCTACTCGAAGTGCAACGGTTGTGAGCTTGTAGATCGGCTCTCGCAGACTCGCGCTGCATGTTAAAAAACAAACTCACAATTATAATAAGAACATAGGCTTATCTGCATTCTGCACTGTACGAATCCAACATTGTTTAGTGTAGTAATGCCTGCAGTAGGCGGCAGGCCTATTGAAATTGTTTTGTTACGGAGCTCCTTGAGTTCACTGTCGGTGTGTGTGTGTGTGTGTGGGAAGGGGGGGGGGCAGACAGCAGCGTGCTGCCGATCCGATTCACATTGGAAAATTAATAGGGCTAATTAGCCCTATATAAAAAATAGAAGACCACATTAGCCTAATGAATGGCATCAGCGTGTTTGAAAGTCGGCCAGTCATATCATAGTTTTAAGCAAGATCACCTCCACTCGCGCTTGTTCACAAACATGACGGACAGACAGACAGAATTTATAATAATTTATATTGATATTGATCACATGGATGCCACACACAGAATAATTTAACTCACTGGATAAACTCACTGGATTATAATTTCTTCAGACAAGAGGATCCCAGGCCTACGAGGTAGGCCTATAATTATTCACTTATGAATGTATAGGCTACTGTTCTTTATCGCGCAAACAGTGTCGAGGGCCCATGCCCCCCTCCCTCTCTTTCTCTCTCTCTAGCTCTCTCTCAAAAGACGACTTTTGCATTGACAATTTGACATATATCCGATATTTTAAATATCGGATATGTTTTACCTCTGCAAAGGTGTGAGTGAGCAGCCGCCTTGGTCCCGAACTTAATTAAATAAATTATAATTATATTGCTTCAGCGGAGCACGCACCGTTGTAAGCTTGGAAATCTTTTAATTTCCTTTGGTGTCCTTTGATGGATTGATGTCAGTTTGTACATATATAGTAGCCTACAGTGGTAATATACAATGGTGCAAAAACGACATAACATAAAAGCCCCAACTGTCCTCATGCTCCTACATGTGTAGAATTATTAAATTAATAGAGTGCGGGCTATATTCATAGCAGTGACCGCGGCTGTGATTTCTTTCCAGCAATCATTTTTATTGTAGGCTAATTTGTGAAGCCGCTATTATTATTGTCTGCGGCTGCAAAGCCTTTTTTCTTTTTTTGACAGACGGATCTCAAACTGCTGTCTGCTGAGTCATGCTTGAAGCCTTTTATGGTGCGATATGGGGCGTGGATCTATACAGATGAGGTTGTCGGGTGCTTTTCCGATCACTTTGTGCACCCGCTGCTTTCAGTATGACATACACCTGCGATACGCCTGCTCTCTGAATAACACGTCATCTCAACGTAGCTTGATCGGACGGATAAATCTGTTTCCGCCACCGTTACACTCTGGCGCATTTCGTTTTTGAAGAATCAGGACCAATATCTCTATAGTCATGTGTTCAAGCCGGATCTGTCCGATCTTTCATATTCCATCCTAATTGGCTAACATTGGCTTTCAAAGTTGACAGGATTGGCCCGTTTTTAACAAAAAGCCTCAAATCATGAACGCAGCATACAATTTACGTGAAATCTTTCACAGACTTTCCTACTAGGCTGAGGACTATATCCCACCCTTTTCACTTTGGCCTGTTATAGCACCACCAACAGGTGGATTTTTGCAAAACAAATTTTTGGAACAAAATGCCTCAAATCATGAACGTAGCGTGCAATTTACGTACAGGCTTTATTAAAAAAAGAAGAAAAGAAAAACAGCTGTGCATGAGCTCCTTTCTCTCTATGGCAATTCTGGGGTTACAGTCAGACGCTCCCAGGTTTGAACCTTGGCTTATCCAGGCTTCATTTAAATTGCCGCACATAAATCCTATATACTTATCAATTACTGCTTGTTTACTTTTTAAAGAAAGCTGTTTTGGTCCTGGGTTTGATTCCCGCTGGGGACACTGTGGGCACTGGCGGCGTGTTCCCTCCTCCGCGTCATCAGTGCCCATACCCGAGGCGGGGGTTGGCGATAGAGCCTTTCTGTGTGGAGTTTGCATGTTCTCCCTGTGTCCCCTAGGGTAGATACCCTCACAAAAACATGCAGTAATGCATTGAACAGAACTGAATGTGTAGAGAGGATGCGTGGGAAACGGTTTCAGGTTTGTTTCTGTTGTGTAGATGAAGAAGATAAATTGGCAACAAGATTTTGAGCAACATAATAAAGACATGTATTTTGCTATCCACAATCTCTCATAACTCCAAAGCTCAGTTGTTATAATTGCATGGTCTTCTTTCTCTCAAGTTCAGTCTGTTATGTTTCTTTGGCTTATTGCGCATATTTCTTGCCCCCCATATTGCTGCTTTCAGCTATATTTATTATTTACATTTGTTTTCGGTACAATGGAGCATGATAATTTGTGAATTCTGAACAATGTCTCCTCACAGTAGAGTGTCCTACGGGAGAGTCCAGGGTACTGAGCTCACAGACGCAGCCAGCAGCAACAACAGTACCATGAATAGTGATGAGAAACGTCCTCTCCTTGGTTCTACAGTAGTAATACCTACAGTACCTGTACCTACACAGTACAATCCACAGTATTCAGATATATATTTTCACTTATATATTTTGCCATTTACAAACTTCGCTATATATATAAATGATGCACTTTTACCTTTTAAAATACCGGTAGCCACTACAGAATGTATTTTTCATAGACAAAAAGTGACCTACTGATGATGATGATTTTCATTAAGAGAACAATTGTAGAATTGTACTGTTGAGGAGACTGGGTATTCATGTGTGTGGATCTGACCCACGTCCTGTCACCCCATGATGAAGATTAGCGGCGTCAGGCGCCAGACAGGATTGCATCAGAATGGCCGACACCTAACGTCTTGCTGTTTCTGACAATGTAGGCTATACTCTATGTTATGACCTTTTGCTATGGTGTTAGCTGCAATGGACATTTAGGATTTTTTTAGGATTGGCAGCTGAAAACCTTTAACCATGAGGAAATCACACATTAGGCTTGTTGGATGTATTCAAATTGTATAAATTAGTTCAGTTCAGTTCAGTTTATTTTCGGAAGGAGGACATACATTCATACATTGCACACAGTTTACAACTTTCTTTTTTTTTTTTTTCTCTCTCTTTTTTTTTTTTTAATTTCTTTCTTTTTTTTTTCCTTTTTTTTAATAGTGTCCATAGGTCATGTCCTGACCGTTCCGAAAAATGGTTAGGGAGAAGCCATAGGCTTGTCAGGCCCTACCCCTGGAGTCCATTTGTGCACGTGTAGCAGACCGTGCCTGCTTACACAGTGCATACATACATTCATGCTGTCCTTATGTATGTACATTTATCTACACACATTCATATATATATATTCATATGTATATGTACATATATATATATATATAAACACATATACATATACTAATAACAACTGTAAATAATAATAATGACAGTAGCACCAATAACAACAATGATAATAATGGTATAATATATAATATATAACACAACATATAATAATATATTATATATACATATGTGGTGTGGTTTACCAATAGTGGTCCACTCATAATATGTGATATGGTTTGACTATGCTTATATATTTCATAATGTATGGTATAGTATAGTAATAAGAATATATAATTAATAATTATATAGTACAGTACGTCATAGTTCCCCTTTTGTAATGCCATTAGTACTCTTCGCTTCTGTATTTATCGAAGATAGTTTTTTTACTCTAGTTTTGAATTGGCTTATGTTTCCACAGTGTTTTAGTTCATCCTCCAGCTCATTCCACAGTGTGACTCCGTAAGATGAGATGCTCCTTGTTTTTAAGTTTGTGCGCATCACAGGTTTCTTGAAGTTCAGTGGTCCTCTAAGGTTGTATCCCCCTTCCTTATCTAGAAATTTGTCCTGTACATTTACCGGTAATTGTTTATATCTTGCTTTGTACATGATTTGAAGAATTTTTACATTGACCATATCTGTGAACTTCAGGAGGTGTGATTGTATGAATAGTGGGTGTGTGTGGTCCCGGTATCCTGCATTGTTTATTACTCTTAGTGCTCTCTTTTGTAATATAATCAGTGGATTTATGGTTGATTGGTAGGTGTTTCCCCATACCTCAGAGCAGTAGTTTATGTAGGATCATTGCGCAGTACAGCGTGTGCAATGAGCTGGGGTTGAGAAGGTGCTTTGCCCTATTTATAACCGAGATGCTCTTTGCCATCTTGTTCCCCACATATTTTATATGGGGTCTCCAGCAGAGCCTATGGTCTAGGATCACTCCCAAGAATTTGTTTTCATAAACTCTTTCTATTTTATTATTATCTATAGTCAGCTGGATATCCATTGGTATTTGGCGGTTTCCGAATACCATACATTTTGTTTTACTTAAGTTTAAGGATAATTTATTTCTATCGAACCAGAGTTTGTATTTATTCATTTCTGTTGTTAAGACCATCATGAGCTGCTGGATGTCCTCCCCTGCGCAGAACATGTTCGTATCATCGGCAAATAGTACACACTTCAGTATACTAGACACAGAGCAAAGATCATTGATATATAGATTGAATAGTTTGGGACCCAGTACGGACCCCTGAGGGACTCCACACATTATTTTCATACTACTGGATTTACGGTCTCCTAGTTGAACAATTTGTTCTCTGTCTTTTATGTAGCTTTCAAGCCATTTTGACACAACACCTCTGATGCCATACTTTGACATTTTCCTTATAAGGATATTATGATCAATTGTGTCAAATGCTTTTTTAAGCAAATAATAAAATACTACATACTATATAATAAATACTGTATATAATTCTGTTCGGGGGGTAGAGGATCCTGCTTTTAGATCCGTTGGTGACCAGACTGCAACAAGGTTGCAATAAAATAATTCTGGCAAGCCTGTCTTTAATACCTAGACCTGGAGCCTAATGACGGCATGGCCACCCTGTCCAATAGTAACTGTCAATATATATATATTTTTTAATTACATTTTTATCCCACGATTTTGTAACCCAGTTTTTCTTTTCACCCAGTGCCAATTATCTAATGTAATCCTGGGCGCTACACTTCCTCTGCCAACCTGGGGGGGCAGCGGACTGACCTCATGCCTCCTTCTATGCATGAGGAGTCCAAGCTGCTTCTTTTCACCTGACAGAGGGGAATTTCCCCAGCCGGACGTAGCGCGTGGAAGGGACACGTTATTCCGACCAGTTCCTTTCCCCTCCATCAGGCGCCCCGGCTGGCCAGGGGGAGGTAGTATTAGAGACCAGGATTACGGCATGTTTTTGTGAGGGTATCTACCCTAGGGGACACGGGGAGAACATGCAAACTCCACACAGAAAGGCCCTATCGCCAACCCCCGCCTCGGGTATGGGCACTGATGACGCGGAGGAGGGAACACGCCGCCAGTGCCCACAGCGTCCCCAGCGGGAATCGAACCCAGGACCTTCTAGCTGTGAGGCGACAGCACTACCAACTGAGTAACTGTCAATATTATGTGTGCAGTTTGTGAGCAAAGCAGCACAATTCAAAATGTGGTGAAGCAGTACTATATAGGCTGGCTGTTTGTGGGCATGTCTAGTTGACTATGGTGACGGTGACATTTTGTTTTGGCCAAACAGAATTAGTACATTTAATAAACTAGAGCAGTACCCGTTGGGCTCTGGCTTACTTGGAATGATCATGATGCAAGTTGGAAATGCATGCCCCACCCAGTCAGTCTTTGTCCTTTTATTCCCATATATAATTATTTGTCAGGCATGCCCAAATATGGAGTCTATGCAGATGTCCGAACACATTGAGATGTCAGAACAGGCCAGTTCCATATATGGAGATCTAGAGGTGATCAGGTATGATCAATTGGCTAATTTGGGCCCTGTCCAGAGCCTGGGCATGCAGAGGCCCTGTCCAGAGCCCAGGCAGAGGTTTTTGTACTGGTTCAGTTGTCCAGAATCAGCACCCACTGAGTGCACTCCCTGTGGTGGTGTGGAACGCGCGTGTCAAATTTGAAGTCGGTGGGGTGAACGGTTCTCAAGTTATGTGGATTACAGACGTACATACAGTATACATGTACAGAGACTTGGTGCATTTATAGATACAGATAGTACAAAAGTGCTTCACAACAAAAATGTTTTTATCATGCATTATGCTTTCTGGACAGAAATGCCTCTGTTTTGTGACATGACATCATGCATATTAGCTGCATGAGCTGTGATTGCCTCTATTATAGGCAGCTTGGCTTTTGGCCACCCCGTGAAAGAGTTATGAGCACTGATGACTTGTTATGTAGCTGTGATGACATATGAAATCGTGCCAAAAAAAAAGAAAAGTGCCAAAATGATGATTGTCTTCTAATGCGTCAATTATAATATCATTACAGTTGCATATCGCCACCTACGGTAAAGGATGGATTCAGACATTTCAAGTCAATATACCACTGCTGCGTCTACCTATTACACTCCATCTGCTTTCTCTGGATCTCTAGATGGATTTTTATCTCACAGCATTGTGGGTAGAACAAAGAGAAATGTTTCAGGAACTGTGTCCAGTCTTGCTTTCCTTCACAGTGACATGAATTTAATTTAATTGTGCACAGTAGATAGGAACTAGAGCACTACTCTCTAGGCTTTAAAACTATACTATTAGAATGGAGTCATTGCCCATACACGGACATAGCAAAAGACGGCGACATTAGCAAATCAAATGAGAGAGACACTTACTTTTTAACAGCGTTGAATGTATCTGGCAAAGCCATTTGCCCACTTTAATGAGCCCTATAATGACAGATTTAACACTTATGTTATAGTTTTATAACCGCAATATAAATCAATTCATGAAGCTCGGTGTCAGTACTCTATTTAAAAGCACATATCTGGTCATTAGGGATATGGGCATGTCATTCTGGCAAGGTATTATAGCTATTGCTTCAGCAGTAGATCGCTAGGAGGGAACTGTGCAGCTGGGGTCATGTCAAGGTGGCTGTGTCACTGTGTCTTTCCTGGGCACCCTCATGCAGAACATTGCTTATTTATACATCTGATTCCTCCATTCAATTGGGTTTTTACTGCTCCCTTGACCACGGATCAAGTCAAATTTGTCAAAGAAACCTGACAATCAATAAAGCCAGGGAGCTGACGCAGCTCTGCCCGGCATGGCGTGTGAGTGAGTGACGAGCTGACAGGTCCCACGTCAGTCCTGACTCCTGCGTGACACCATCAGAGTGCATCTGACACCTGCTGTCAGACGGCCAGTCCTCGGCGCTGTGGTGCCGCATCACATGGACAACACATCGTGTCAGACAACGCCATGGGTCAAATACGCAGTCATATTAAAAGATTTATGTTCTTTGCGCTCTATTACATCATCTACACTGAGGCAAAAGCAACATTTCAGTGACTGCTTGTATTAGTGCTTGTATTAGTTTCAGTAGTTGGTGTGTGTGTGTGTGTGTGTGTGTGTGTGTGTGTGTGTGTGTGTGTGTGTGTGTGTGTGTATATTGACTAATTTGTTTAGCCTTTGATTAGCAGAGCTTTCAGATTCCCTGCTGTTTCTTCTCTCGCACCATGCATTCAATGAGCACAGGGCTGCTTAGTATTGATTTGCCATCCATCATGTTGTTACTGTATGCTGGGCCCAGCACTGAGGAATAAGTAGAACACAGGAGGCATCGCATCGCACTGCGTTCTTAGCTTAGAAAATCTGTTTTTGTCAGCAAGCGACACTTGTCACTTGCTGACAAACAGATTGCCCTCCCTCCTTTCCTTTTCCAAGCTTTCCTCACGTCTTCTCTCTTTGTTTTTCTCGTGCTGTTTCTCCCCTCTCTCTCCCCCTCTCTCTCCCTCTCCCCCACTCTCACACTACCTCTCTCTCCCTCTCCCCCTCTCTCACACTATCTCCGACAGAGCTGCTATAGTATTAAGGTGCTCCATGATGAATCCCTCTCTATGCTTCCAGCCTCGTGGCTTTGCCTGCATTTGAGAGCCGTCAGTCAACACACATGTCACACACGTTATTGTTTCCTTTGTTATGAGTTTCTCCCTCTCAGGCGTCTGTTGCTTCCCCCTCCACATCACTCCATCACAAATATTCAGTGCAATGTTTTACCAGTGAGTGACTCACTGCTACGATATGTTATGCCTTGAGCCGTCTACAATTCCCTTTCTCTGCTCATTGAGCATGGGCTTATGCATGGACATAGGCCAAATCCGTGAGTGACAGATTCCTGGCCTGGTCTCGGTCAAACTCATATAGTGCCTAAACCAAACTTATATACCCCTCTCTACACATGCCGTGTCCCAGGTGACAGCCTTCATCTACTGGGGCCTTTAAGCCATGCCCTAGAGCTGTCACACATACTTTAATTTAGTGGTGACAATCCATCCGCTAGAAAAGGCCCCATGGCTTTTAGTGTATTAACACACATTAACACTTCCCTCCGCAGTGAGCCTACCCCCACTGCATCCCTCCTCCTAGCACTTCTCATCAGAACACACTGACGGAAAAGAGGTGTTTATTGTTCAGTACGATTGCCCCGCAGATTCAGAGTGCATGATTTACCTTTTACCTTTTTATTGGTATTGTTGTTTTTTTTATGTTCACTTGTACTCCTGTGCAGCTCAGCCAGCTCTTAAGTTCTTCTGTGGTTACTGACCTGATTTATCTGTTTGAAGGAGAATGTGAAGTAAGGAAGAGAGTCCCAGTATTCCTGAAGAGAGGCCCAGTATTCCTGCAACACAAACAGAGGTTTCTCCTTGAAAATGTTCAAACAGAGCCTTAAGTGCACCACTGTGATCATTAGGTAAGACTAAAGGATGGTTGTCTGAGAGCGATATTCCAGTCAAGTCTTTAACAATATCAAGACATACGCAAGATCTCCCCTTCCAGCCAAGCAAATTCAGTGGGGCCTGCTTTAACCTGCACAGCACGTCTTACGCCTTTACTTATACATACCACAGACCGCAGTCCTAAGGTATAGGGCTAGACTCTTTTTATACCCAATTAAGCTTGCCACAGGAGGTAGATGGTCCCTGTTGAAACCTATCATCTCCCCTGTTGCCCCATTAGAGCACTGAGAAGCCTGTAGAAGCGAGTGTCCCTGGTGGACAAAACCTCTGACCTAGAGCCAAGGAGAGCGCTCCAGCTCCATTCACCTAAATACACAGCCATGTCTGCACACTGACAAGTAGCCTCCAGTTCTGAAGAATATGTGTGTGTGTGTGTGTGTGTGTGTGTGTGTGTGTGTGTGTGTGTGTGTGTGTGTGTGTGTGTGTGTGTGTGTGTGTGTGTGTGTGTGTGTGTGTGTGTGTGTGTGTGTGTGTGTGTGTGTGTGTGTGTGTGTGTGTGTGTGTGTGCAAGCTTGTGTGTGTGTGTGTTGCGTGCGTGCGTGAACGTGAACGTGCAAGCTTGTGTGTGCGTGCGTGTGCGCGAGCATGCGCATATGTGTGTGTATTTTGGCGGAGTGGAACATAAACAAATGAGGTAGGGTTTTTCCCCCCGTAGTCTGTTAAAAGTATCTATATGCAGTGTCGCTAATGTTATGAAAACATAATCTATGTAGTGTTTTCTGAGGAGAGCACATTGTCTCTCTAGTTCCACTGAAACTGCAACTCCGTCTCTGCGAACCCTTATTTGCAGAAGTTATTGTAATATTTAAAGAAAACCTAGTTTTTGTCTTAGTTTGGAGACAAGATCAACAATATGAAATTTAAAAGAAAGTTTATCGTCAAGCCAGGTGCCAAGATATTTATATTCAGAGACCCTCTCAATCGTGGATCCATCTGAGGAAGTACACCATCCAAGTCAATATTCATAGCCCTAGAAAACAGCATACATTTGGTTGAGTCTTAGCTCAACCAGGGCATCCTGGAGAGTATTAAAAGAAAGCTGCAGGTTCTTAACGGCAACCTCGACTGAATTGGCAACACAATATAAAACTGTGTCGTCCGTGTAAAGATGGGTAGAGTATGTGTTTACGTGAACTTGCAAGCGTGTGTGTGTGTACGTGAACGTGCAAGCTCGTGCGTGCATGCTGACCGATGGAGAGGTGAGAGGCCATTCTTTTTTTTCTTCTGAAAGCTGGATATGTCTGAAGCAGAACAGGAGAAACAAGGAGAGGCATAAACCGTTGCAAGCAAACCTGAAAATTGAGGAAGAACCTAACCACAGCCTGCATTGCCGTCTCACGATTTCTTTGTTTACTCGACCGCTGTATACTGATGCAGACAGATCGTATAGAATCAGCCTTTGAGTTATGTTGTTTATGTATTTGTTTTTAACCTCTGTGTCAGTGCGTGCCTTCCCTCTCTAAGAAACAAATCCAGCCAGCCTAAATCATGACAAATGTCCCAGTGCTGTTACCCCCAGCATGCTTACACAGTGGTTTTGCATCACTTTGCATCACCGTTGTTCTCCCACCCATCTGGGATAACCCAGCCCTGATGACGGAGGCTGCTACTGTGGTCCAGTGACTCCGGTGCCGCCCCACCCCCAACCCTGAACACGCCAGTGGTGGAAAAAGTACTCACATTCTTTTCTTAAGTAAATGTATCGATATAGGTATACTGCAATGTAGAAACACTCTGTTTCTCAAGTAAAAGTCAGGAATTCAAAATGTACTTGAGTGAAAGTACAAAAGTGTTTTAGTATAGAAATAAATTATACGTAGCTTGCGGAGTTAATTCAGTCAGGTATACTCGAGCGGGTTCATGCTATGCTCAAGGGACATTCATAAATTCGAGGGGTTAATATGCTGCATTTCTACGTGTACAGTGTTTGCAAGACCCACACGTCATGGGTACAGGCTTTAGTTCCGACATACTATTGTTCGGCAGAATGCACTGGAGTCAATGAGAGCTCAGTGACCAGCTCTATTTCCAACACTATTTCTGAATGACTGAGATCTTTTGTAAAGTAATCGCTTCTGGCAAATAACAGAAAACATATAACACATCATTGTCTGCTGTGTTGCTTTTCGATGTGTACACTGTGTAATTTTTTTGAGGTATCTAAAGAGCAAAAAGTACGTTTCTGAACGCATAGTATCGCAAGGCTGTCCACCGCTTCCTGTCTGGTAGCCAAATCTCGCGATACCCCCCGAACAGAAACGATACCTGCTGCTGTTTAAATCCTCAAATAAAATGAGTACTGTGCACATCGAAAAGCATTAGAACACAAACTGTGATAGTGTATGTCTTCTTTTATATGCCTGAACCGATTATATGGTTACAATGGTTCATAAATAATGTTTATGAGCTGGTCAAGCTTGTTCCATTTATTGCATTGTATTCATGTAACTTCCGGTGCGAGATTTGGCTCCCATGAAAGTGTCATGGCGCAGCACAGTCACGTGACCATGACACTTCCTTCTCTAATCTTCCTTGCCTTCATCTGCATAATGGTTCCTGGTTGTTGTTGTTATGCACTGTTTGCTGCCACCGCTACCCCAGCAGCACTGGTGGGCTCTGTTATTTCTGTTGCCCATGGGGGATTGTTATTGTCTCTACCAGGCCGAAAGCAAGGGGAGAGAGAGTATGTTTTGTGTGTGTGTCCGTCCGTCTGTGTACAGCTAATCTCTGTTACCCCGGTCGATGCCAAATTTTGCACACACTCCCTAGATGCCAACTTGAACCTCTGCCCCACATTTTCCAGAACGGCCTGTTATAGCGCCACCAGGAGGACTTTTGTAATGTAACTTTATCTAGTTATCTCCCTGCTCTTCATGTTTATTGATGGTGTTTAATTGTGCCGAGCAGGGAGAAAACAAGCAGAGCCGAACAATTCTGATTCTATAATAAGTATTGGTTAAATCTATTCGTGAGTTATCTGAATTGTAGTGGCGTAAAAGTAGAATATTTGAAGTATTGGAAATTGGAAATACTCAAGTAAAGACAAATACCTCAACTCACTTAAGTACAGTACTTACACTGTAAGTAAATGTACTCTTTCCACCACTGGAACACGCACACAATATGTATGAAAATATAGGGAAATTGTCTCTCCTGCAAACTTTAGAAGCCAGCCTTTGATTGCACGCACATTCCCACTAGACTAGGCCACAAGTCGTTTTTTTGTGTTGGCTTTGCAAAACACCGTTTTTGCTAGTACTACCAATTTTCCCAAGCCTCACCCAAATTGGTACACATTATCTCTGTAGTCATGTGATCAGATTTATTTTTTTATTATTATTTGTTTTTGGCATTTCTGCCTTTGTTGATGGTATCAAGTGAAGATAGACAGGAAAGAGGAAGAGAGAGAAAAAATGCAGCAAAGGTCATCATGAACGGGCCAAAGCCACCACTTGGCAAGCGGGCGCCGATTTTTCTGATTCTATCTCGATTGGCTTTCTAAGGTTTACCCAATAATTATGCTGCAAGCACCGCTGGACCCTTTGGTGGGAAACATTGCTTGCACACTCGAGTAGGTTGAGGTAGAATCTCCACCCAATTGTATTTCAAAACGGACTGTTATAGCACAACCCATTGCGATGATTTTTGCGCAACACATTTTATGTTAGTACTCCTGTTCAATCCACATACATCCATTTACAATTTACAATTTAGGCATTTACTGTAGCAGACGCTCTTAATCCAGAGCGTCTGTATGTTTATTATACAAAGATGTACTAGCAGTAATCCTGGTCTCTAAACTACCTCCCCCTGGCCAGATGGAGGGGAAAGGAACTGTTCCTTCCACGCGCTATACGTCCGGCCGGGGAAACTCCCCTGTCAGGTGAAAAGAAGCAGCTTGGACTCCTCATGCATAGAAGGAAGCATGAGGTCAGTCCGCTGCCGCAGTGTAGCGCCCAGGATTACATTGGATGATTGACACTGGGTGGTTTTAAAAATATATATATTGATCTGTCACATTTCTCATATTCCATTCCAACTGGTTATGATTGGCTTCTAAAGCTTGTGGGGGTTGCCACTTTGCACGCACATTCCCACTAAACCAAGGATTTTTTTCAAATGTGAAGTAGTTACAATGAGAACCTAGTATACTAATAAGGCTATATAATACAGATTATGTTATTTTTTTACCTGGGAACCTGGCAACTCCTTGGGTCCAAACGGTTGCAAGGAGTTAACGCTAAAACCTTTGGTGTAGTTAGGGCCATTGAATTCCATGCGTTGAATCACTAGGGTCAATGTGGTTCAACGTGGGTCAATGTGCAACAAGACATATCACACCGCAGAGACAACGCTAAAACCGTCTTGACCCTTTGGTGTGGTTATTGCTTTACATACCCCCACACCGCCTTGACAAGAGTCACTGGCTTCTATACCCTTGCCGTGACTACATGTGTAGCTTGTTCTCATTGTAAGAAAATCAACATTCAAAAGTGCACTCACCAACAAAAAAAACCAATATATGATCAAACAATGTGTCAACTGTAGCTCTAAGGAAGAACAAAAATAAAACGCTCACACACTGAGGGCTCCAATGCGACAGATGCTTTTTATTGCACCAGAATATGTCTGTGTGACATTTTGAGCACAAGACTAAACAGGTTTTTTAGTTTTAATTCTGGTGTAAAAAAAAGCTTCTGTCGCATTGGAGCCCGCAGTGTGAGAGCATTTTATTTTGTTCTTCCTTATACTATTTGTCGCTCAGTATCTGGGGATGTGCATGTCGTTGCTCTCTTTTCAACTCCAGCTCTCATGTAAACATGATCTTTTATAAATGCAATGTGCAATATTTAGGCCAAACAGTCCACACATCTGTGCCTTATAGACACATATTATATCTTCAGTTACAAGACATTTACACACATGCACGCACTCACGCACACACACACACACACACACACACACACACACACACACACGCACACGCACACACAAATACATGTGTTATCTAAACTATGATACATTTAATCTGTAAAGCATGTTAAATATGAACTACACTGCATTGGTTGTTTGTATTGTAATGTGGTCAGTGTGGTGTATATGGAGGTTGTTCCTGCATGGACTTTTTATGTGACATGACACAATTTCCTGTGTTTGATGCATAATACTAGTATTACTATACTATACTAGTACTATAACTATATTATAATACTGTTTTTTCAGTGGGCGCAGGTGGACGCAGTGGGCACAGTAGATCCAACACTGCCTATCAATTTAGTTCGCTTTTTTTTCTCTACCAAGAAAACATTGGAATATATCTTCTTGAACGCACACCTGACACACAGCATGCACTACAGGCGGAAAGTGTGATGATGGTAGTTTACATGCGATCCTTTTTGTTGGAGCTAACAACACAGCTAGGTAGATGTTCAGTAGTTGAATAGCTAGCCTAGCCTACCAAAGAACTTTGCTTCTATTCTGAGGTGATTCACAATGCACCGTGATGTAATCATGATGTAAATGGGGCCTGAAGTAGTGTTTTATCTATTTTCCTGTAATTGCCATGGTGATTACCTTGATTAGTATCGGTGGTGTCCCTGAGCACCTATACCAGGGGTAGGCTACCTTTATTATCAGAAGAGCCATTTTTGGCCCAAAAACGTATTACAAATCTGGAGCCGCAAAATATGTTTGCTTTAATAAAGCAAACTTTAAGTATTTTTTTATTGTTTGCTAATTTCTCAAGTATACCAGTATGCCAGCAGCATTGGTGGTGAAAACAAACAAATAATCATGAATAACTTTATGCCTACTACAATAATAAATTATGATTAAATGTAAAAAAAAAAAAAAGAAAAAAAAAACTACATTGCCGTAGCAACTGGGAGCCACAGGAGAGGACCTATAAGAGCCACATGTGGCCACATATACCTACCTACACCTACGTCCTACAGTATGCTGGCCTAGTGCCCTATACTATAGGGCCTATAGCACATCAGTCTGTGGCTTGGATGGCATGATGACTGCATGACTGAAATGTCCAGCACTTTACTCTTGAGCCTTTGAGCATTTTCCCACTATTCTTCCTCTTTGAGACAATCACACCTGCAACCAATCGTGAATTAAGTAACAGTTTAACCTGGCCTGAACCATTTCTTTTGTACTTCCTAATTCCTATAGCCTTCACTTACTACTCCTCAAAGCCTGAGGTATTCACATAGATGTGTAGGAATTTTAGTTATGTTAATTTAGCACTGCTGATTGTGAAGCAGTTAACAACCTAAGAAGTTAATAGGGTGATCAGAATCTGCTGTCACTTCCTGAAAATTCTCAATAAAAGAGATCTAAGCAGGGACAGACAGAGGGCCTGTACTTATTTTGTGGTTGCAACCTGTCAAATATTGTGGGACTTAACTTCCATTGCATTTAGATGCAAGTGAAAGTGATTGCTTCAAAAGGCAAGACAGTGTTTTTCTTTTTTTATATTATTATTATGAAGAGCTTCATAACTGGTTAATATTGCAAAACCAAATTGCAAAATATACCAGTTGCTTCAGTCTCACATTCATTTTGAGGCAAATCATCCTGTAATGATATTGCTTATTGTGAATAAGGAAGGTAATGAATGAGATGGGGGTACAATGTGATAAGGCAGCGCTTAACTGAATGGGTCTTTACTTCTCAACCTTCAGTTAACCGACCCCGTCTCCCACTACTTAGGCCATTATTCAAACCATAACAAGCCGATTCATTTAGACTGTCGGCGAGTAGAATTAGATTCCTGCTTGAGCGAGCACTGAGCATAACATAAAGATGTTCTCCACACCAAACACACAGCATTTACATAATTTGGATTCCGGGTTGGGGCAGTAATAATAACTTATGATAAAACTGTCATTAGGACTGGGAATGTGCTGGGGATTTGGGAAAAAGCAGCAGAAGATTAATACCGGAGCTCTCCCCGGTGCTGAAATGTCAGGGGATATAGAATAATGAGGCCAGCTTTGTATTGATAATACAGCAGTTTAGACAGTGTAACCAAGTGCTGTACAAACAATTATTAGTATTACTATTAGTATTAGTATTAGTATTGTTAGTAGTAGTAGTAGTAGTAGTAGTATTGTTATTGTTGTAACACACACACACACACACACACACACACACACACACACACACACACACACACACGTGAATATCATTAACGCAGCCTGCATAGAGCATATAGGACATTAACATAAATCGTGGGGTAGGTGTGATTACATTTTCAGGAAGTGAAAAGTCTAATCCGTTCATCGCTCTGGCAGCTGATTCAGCATAATGATTTACTACTACTAACAATGCAGAGATGTTGTTAACCGAAATAGGAAATAACGGTGTTAATAACACTAAAGTGCATCTAATGGTATAAGATCCCCTAATGTTGGAATAGAAGCAAAAGTGCAGAATAATCGACAATGTGTTGGGTGCACATCAAGTTCACTTTATTCTTTTGCAGACAGGAGTTTAAAGAGTGCCAAACAGCCCACTTGGCCTTTAGAATGACTATGGGGACCTATTCTTGAGTGGTGATTACAATTACATGGTCACATTGCCCACAGAAAGTATTAAGTAGCTCATTCTGTAGCCAAGCATCTGCTAACTTTGAGATCCGTTTGTCTGGTGGTGATGTCTTTCTTTAGAATGAAAAAGTAATGAAAACTATTACTGCCGGCTATGTTTCACCCACATCTGCGGCAATCCTTTAGATTTAAAAGGACTATAGGGGTGAGCTTTTAACCAGTTCTCTCTTGTAATCCAGCTGTTCTCCTCTCTGAGCTACTGTTGTTGTTTTTGCCTGAGACCTGGCTGAGGTGTGGGTGGAAGAGAACGGAGCACCGCTGAAGTGTCACCACCACCAGGGGAATGGGGTAGTGCCATAACACAATTTAACAAAGATTAATCTCCTCCACTTACTGAGCGCTGCCTGTTTATTTATGGTCCATGTCTGTGAGGAGAACCACTTACAATGTTCATTATTTTCCATTGCCTTTTTTGTCATTGTACACTACATCTGTGTTTGTATGTGCATGTGGGCTTTTGAATATACAGACGGGGTCACATTGAATTAAATCTCTGTAATACCTTGGTAATTTTGCATTTTAGCTATGACCAGGCAGCTAGTATAAGCTACTCTGCCTTCCAGCACTGTCACATTACAAAGCCATGGATATACTAAGTCACATGTGTAACTTCTAGGCAAAAATTAAGCTGGCCACAGCTGAATGGCTGTTTGAATGGTGTTTGTTATATTGTTCATTCCTTGCTGCTGCTGCTGCTTGTTAAAAAAAATGTGAAAATCGAGCGCAAGGCTGAGAATTTAAATTGTCCCATATTGTCATGGTTCACCCTAAGTGCCTCTGTCCGTGGTGCTGATGCACTGCACCTACAGCAAATGAAGCGCCAGAGCGCCTCATATAGGGCTGATTCCTTTCTCTTGACACAGGGCTTTATTGAAAAAGCTATCGCTCTTTATTGAGAGTGTCAATTTGAAGACAAAGTCAAGATGGCAGTTGCACAGGATCCATATTTAATAGTGGCAAACGGAGCAAACACAATTGAGGAAAATCAATATGGCTTTCACATCTGATCGTACATCACCTTCCGCTAAACCACTGCTTACCACTGTCCCTTTGTCTCCCTGAAAAACACAAGCATTGTAAACAAAAGGGGGTCCATTTTTATACTTTCAGAGTTGAGTTAGTGCTCTGGATTGTACTGTGGTAAAGGACCTGCCTCTCTTTGTTGTTTGTGGGCAAAGAGCTCCTTGTGGTTGCTCACACCTGGAATTTAAGGCCTATGGATATTGGCATTAAATCTGTCTGGGCTGAAAGAATTGAGAAATAAATAAAACGGAAACAGAAAAATGAATGGTGTGGAAGTAACTCTTCCTGTCAGGCTGAGATGTTAATCACACTGTATACACGACACTGTGTGTGTGCAAAGCCACGGCCTCCTAGTAGCAACACATCACAGGTTATTTCTAGGCAGGGTGTTCGTAGTGATAGCGCAACGTGGTGGTCTCTTCTCATAACTCTGTCCTGGGAGAAGCCAAGCAGCTTGCCCAGAGATGGCACAGCAAAGGGGAAGGGTGAAGAGGGTGGGTTAGGTGGCAACACTCGGGAGAAGACAGGAGGACCCATCTGATTCACATGTCCGTGTGTGTGCATTGCTTTCTCCTGCTTGGCCCCAACCCCCCTCTACTGCAGTGTGCCACAGGTTTAGCTTGCGCTACAGCGTGGCTGGTTGATGAAAGGCCTTGGTAATGGATCTTCTCAATATCCCTGCCTCTTGCTCCAGCCCACCTAAACTAGTGTGACAGCTCCTCTCTCTCCCCAGACGAGGCTGTGTATTGTCTGTGCGAGCGAATAAATTTGGAGTGAATGAATTTCATTACAGAAGCTTGTGTGTGTGTGTGTGTGTGTGTGTGTGTGTGTGTGTGTGTGTGTGTGTGTGTGTGTGTGTGTGTGTGTGTGTGTGTGTGTGTGTGTGTGTGTGTGTGTGTGTGTGTGTGTGCGCGCGCGCGCTGTGTGCGACTGTGCGTGTGTTCGCCTGCCTGCCTGCCTGTGTCACACTGTATGAGGGCACACAGGCATGTATGTGTTGAGCAGACATTCATGGTTTGTTCCCAGGTGTTTTGGAGGTGTGTGCATACTGCATAGTGTCTGTCAGAATCGCCCCAAACATGGCACTGTTTCCAAACCACACTGAATGAGCAGGAAAAGAGAAAAGCAGTGTCAGAATTCACTTAACAGGTAACTAGTCTACCATAGCGACCTCTGCACCGCCTTTTGTCAGATACCTGGTGATAGACGGGTCCTGTAGTGATTATGTTTGTGTATGTATTCCAATGTGCTGTGCGTGTTGAGACTGAGGCCGCGATTTGAGAAAACCATTCCAAAGCCAGCAGAAGATGATTGACATGGGGGGCTCTCCTAGTAATGTATAAAAATGTGCCTCTGATGGCTGTGCGCTCATGCAGTGGAGCGTGCTGGAAAATACCAAGCCCGCCCCGAGCTGCAGGTCCCCCGCCGACAGGCAATGTGTCTCCCCACCAAGCCCAGCCCTCAGTCTGGTGTGCAAGTAACCATCCCTCTGCCTCATATCTCCTAGCCCCCCTCCTCCTCCCACTTTCGTCTTGGCACACACACTCACATATTGGTATGCACTGAAATTCAATCAGATGCTTAATTACATCTTAACATGGGTACCTACCAGCTGGCTTTATTCCCCCGTTTCTGATTAAAGGGATTAGAAAAATGAAATTTAACAGTGGATTTGCATACTACTCTAAAAGGGGGACCTGGCATGTCTCCATGGCTGTCTAGGCGGCTATCCGCTCCCCTGCGGTCCCTCGTATAAGGAAGGGACAAGATGAGTGCACTTACTGTCTCCCACCCTGCACAGCAGGCAGACCCAATTATGAGGAAAAGGAATTTGGCTATCTCTCACCTTCCCCTCTGGTGTTTAGGTACTTTACCCACGAAGGCCCCTGACACAGATGCTACATCACATACTGTAGGCAGTGTCATGATTAAAGGATTTTCAGGTTACAGCTTAGAATTAAATGGTGTGTTGTCTTTGTAATTCACTATGTTGTTGCACTTAATGTTCACCTATGGAACGAGTGGTTCACATGACCTGATGCAACTATTTTCTGGTCTCCATCGCGGTGCTTATACTGTATCTCACATTGCTTACATATTTTGGTCTGATGAATGGTACAGAGCGGGAGAAGGTGGCTTTAGGCATTTTCCTAATGGGGCCAAGTACGCTTACTATCCAAGCTGTGTGAGGAAAATGGGCCCATTAATCACAGGGGCTCCACCATCATCTCCCTATGATTATTCTCCTCATGTGTTGGCTAACTCCTGGCTGCACAGGAATTATGAGAACATTCCAGCCTATTCTCCATGCTCTCTTTCCTTAACCACAAAATAAGTCACAGGCTTACTTGCTTTTCTACCTAATCTGCTTGTATCTGAACTAAATGTGTCCTTATTTTATGCAATTAAGAAGTGATTCTGTGGGACGTTTGCTAGCATTAGAGGGATTAAAGGCTTATTTGTTTATGAAACGAGGAGAGATAAGGCACAGTGAGTCTGTGAGAGAAGGCGAGAGAGTGAGGAAGTTGAGAAATATGAGGGGTGCATTAGGGAGTAAAAGTTTTACAGACAGTTTTTAGTACCTACAGTATAGTCCGCATTATGCATGCGTATGGGTTCACCTGACGCATGCATTAGCGAGTGCTTACACCAAGCAGCCATTTTCAATGTTTCAATGTAAAAACGGATAAATCATTAACATTTTGCTTTAGATGAAGGACACAGTAATTAGTCCCAATGAAACAACACTTGGAGGATGCTTTCAAGGAGGCTATACAGGACTGGAGGACAGAGCTCAGAGGGGAACAAAATTACATAGTCTCACAATGGAATTGCTTAGTGTCTCACAATGTGAGTCTCTACTGCCCTCCTTTGGCATTCTAAGGATTGCTACCTCTGACAATCTACCTTACTTGAAGGTAAAACTATCCCAGGTTAATGTGAAAGGCACTAGGACGAATTAAGGTGTGATAATTGGATTGCTATTAACATTTGAATTGGCAATAGCATATAAATAAAATAAAATACATCAACAAGACAAACAAGTATACAATAATAGGCCTACTTTATAGGAAAATACTGGACAGAACTCCACCGGAAGTGTCACTTTCACCACTCGCAAAAGGCAATCCATTCCATGCTGTATAACACAACCAGGGTAGAAAAAACGGGTTTCCACATGAACCGAACAAAGGAGGGACTGTGAGCGTTCCAACCATCCAACTAATGAATTCTTCTCTCATGAGCAACTCTGCTGCAGTCAGATATGTCTCACTCTCTGTGCCTCTCAGGACATATTGGTTCCCTGTTAGATTGTGCCATCTACTGGCCACATTTTGTAGTGGTTCTCAGCATCATGCTCTAATTTTCTTCTTTATATTTTTATCCCATGATTTTGTAACCCATTTTTTCACCCATGCAGTGTCAATTATCTAATATAATCCTGGGCTCTATCCCTCTGGTCTGACCTCATACTTCCTACGTCAAATCAGGGTCCCTGTGACGTCATGTGGGTAAATACATCATTATCATACTGTACCTAAAAAAAAGAAAATAATATTATAATTATAATTATTTTGCAAGTTTGCAGCGGACTGACCTCATGCTTCCTTCTATGCATGAGGAGTACAAGCTGCTTCTGTTCACCTGACAGGGGAGAGTTTCCCCGGCCAGACGTAGCGCGTGGAAGGAACACGTTTTTCCGACCAGTTCCTTTCACCTCCATCAGGTGCTCCGGCTGGCCAGGGGGAGATAGTTTAGAGACCAGGATTACTGCATGTTTTTTGTGAGGGTACCACTACCTACACTAGGGGGCACAGGGAGAACATGCCAACTCAACACAGAAAGGCCCTTTCGCCAACCCCACCTCGGGTATGGGCACTGATGTCGCAGCGCATCATACTAGCTACAAGCGAGCTACTTGCAGGTGTGAAACCACACTTGGGAATGTTGTAGTAGTTGTTGTTGTTGTTGTTGTTGTTGTTGTTGTTTATTAGTGTGGTTGCAAGCATGATCATCATCATAATTTTTCAACCACGGTCAAGATCATGGATTCCACAATGCTACGCCAGACTTCCCGGTCCTTCATTGCCACCCCCAGTTCCTGCCTACTGAAGCATGTGGCCCTAGCGATGATCAGGGAACGACAGCTTTCTACCGTTGGTCCTGAGGCAGGACTCCAGAAAAGTAGGGAAGATATAACCTCATTGTCAGTTCTGTAGCAGTGGCCTGCGCTCTTCTGGATCGGACCAGTGAAGAAACACGGGGAAGGTTTCTGTATATTAGATTAGTCGATGGGTGGCTCTTCCAAGACATATTTTGCGCTCTCATTAGAAGGCGGTTGTATAAGTGCCATCCAACCGATTCTCTTGTTTCTTATTCTCTGTCAGGCAAGCATGAACTGACACTGACAGATACAGAGATCAAATATTGCCATAAAAGGGACAGATGGGTACACTATGACTCAGACATATATCGTTTGCATTGGCAGTGCAACTTAGTGCTTATAGGGCTGTGAACTTCTGCTATGTTACAGTACAAGTGAGAAAAACAGAACGGGGGGCATCCATTTCTCTGGCACGGGAGGCCATGGCTGGTCCACTCGCTCGCCCGGGCCCCTGCCTCGTCTCTTCCCGTTTTGCGCGGCAACCCCCCCAGGCCCACGCCTTGGGGGGTTTCCCTAATGTACTGTACTATAATAAATAAATAACATATAAATGATATACCTACACACACACACACACACAAATCACCACATGCATGAATATGTTTAAAATATATATATACACCCATACAAATGTGTACGTGCAATCGTGCATGCATGGAGACAACTTGTTTTGCACTTTTCTTTTCTTTTCTTTTTCTTTTTTTTTTTTTTTGGTTTCTGGAGTTTTTATAGCAGCAATGGACTGTAAACTTTGGGCTGGGGGGCATTTGATACCAATTATTCAGTGGCTCTGGCATCTCTCCCCTTCTGTGGTAGTCTGTCTTCATCTTATTCCTCCACTCAGTCTCTACAGACCAGAATCACATAACACTAGCGCTAGTTGAAATTAATTATGGACAGGTCTCTCCTGAGCTACAGCAGCGAGCAGCCTGTGAAGTCAGCAAGTCCCAATCAATATATGCATGTGAACATGATTGGTGTTCATGTACTGTACATGGGCCAATACTGTATTACATAACGAGACATGTGTGCATTTATTTATTTATTTAGCAACATACGCGTGTGCGTGTGTGTGTGTGTGTGTGTGTGTGTGTGTGTGTGTGTGTGTGTGTGTGTGTGTGTGTGTGTGCGTGTGCGTGTGCGTGTATGTGTGTGTGTGTGTGTGTGTGTGTGTGTGTGCACGTGTGTGTGTGTGTGTGTGTGTGTGCGCGTGCGTGCGTGAATATGTGTTTGAGTTCTAAATGATTAATCTCAAAAATGTTCGTGACACATGGTCAGTGACTGACTGGTCTTTTACAGTGTCACATCTCATTCACTGGTCAGATGTGAAGGACTCAACTGTCAGGTGTCAGGCCTCAGCTGTCATTATTATGTTCTATCCCACCCCAGAGTGGCAGAAGAGACGTTCGGCAGGAGCAAGTTGCATTGGTGCCTAACCTGAATATTAATCACTGACCCAATACTACCTCTGCTGGTGGACAGACATAATACAGCGTATCCTAGCAGTGCACCGGCTTGCAGCTGCCCTATATTTGGCACCTCTTTAGAAGCGCGTGCGGGTCTGCTCTTAATGCTCTGACACCTTTTATATGGCGCCAGATGTTGAACCTGGTTCTCATCACACATCCCAGTGAACACAAGCTACAGGAGAGGAGCCTTCAGAGGCTCGTTCAGCCAGAGGCACAGGGTACTAAAAGATGCAGATCTACCGTTATGGCAGTGCCATAATCATGAAGGAGGCACATTTACACAGCGGCTTATGTGATTATCACCTATGTACTTGGGGGCATGCCAATGCCAGTGTTTCTGGGAGCAGTACTGGAGTTCTGTGTGCTCCTCTAAAAAAGTAATAATTTCTTTCATACAAACCATTTGGAGTCTGGTACGTCCCAATTACAGCGACTTAATATTGACTGACAACATCTTTTACTTTTGTGTGCACTTCATTTCAATCTTCAGTGCTTCGAGAGCAGCTCTTTTTTTCTTTTCTTTGTAATTCGCTCCCTCCTTGGAATTGGATTTATTGGTGTGTGTCTGTGCATTATAAATTACATTCGTGTGAGAGAGGAGAGAAGGAGAAGGTTACAGTGAGAAACAGACCTTGAGAAAGAGAGTGATGGACCGAAGGATGGTTGGACTGATAGACAGAGAGAGAGAGAGAGAGAGAGAGAGAGAGAGAGATGTAGTCAGAGCTTAATGCTGAGTGTTCAAGAGTGGTTATGGTCCAGATGGCCATGCAGCAGTAAATCACATTGTGTGATGTGATCAGCAAGATAGTGCTGCCTGCAGCAGGCTGGAATCTCATTGCAAGGTGAGACCACAGACTACAGTCAATATAGGACTGGAACAGAGCACAGACTATTATCTAAGAGAGAGCTTATTGCACTAGTACAGCAGTTACAGCTATACTTTTAAAACATGCTATGCAACTTTGTCGAGTATAATTTAAAATCAAAACACACATTTTAACCCCTAATTAGCACTTATTCTGTGACTTTAGTAGTGCGGTCAGCTCTGGTCACTGTGGTGGTGTTTATCTGCAGAATAAATCACTGTTGTTTCGGTCGACCGGAATGTATTTGGGCATTAATACCGTTTGAGCATGGGCCCTGGCTGTATGTTATTGGCTTCCAGCCAATAACAGTGCAGAAAATTGTGGATTATTCATGCATCAATTTACACGCTAGGCAAAGCAGGGGATTCTTTCTGCCAGGATGCATTCTTTAATCATTATTTTTGGTGAAGTAAAGTTAAAAAAGAAAAGAAAAAGAAAAGTGTCGTTCTGTATATCTCCGTCTTCCAGCCTTCCTCTCTTAATGACTATCCTGCATCTGTCTCTCAATTTATGTCTGTCTGTCTGTCTGTCTGTCTGTCTGTCTGTCTGTCTGTCTGTCTGTCTGTCTGTCTGTCTGTCTGTCTGTCTGTCTGTCTGTCTGTCTGTCTGTCTGTCTGTCTGTCCGTCTCTCTCTCTGTACTCCCTACGTGGAACAGATGCTGCGTGTCATTGCAATCGTAGAAATCTCCCCAATGACAA
The DNA here is from genome assembly GCF_964188405.1 of Protomyctophum parallelum. Classification (NCBI taxonomy): domain Eukaryota; kingdom Metazoa; phylum Chordata; class Actinopteri; order Myctophiformes; family Myctophidae; genus Protomyctophum; species Protomyctophum parallelum. The sequence continues at coordinate 26,776,805 of NC_139706.1, forward strand.
CAAAACCTTAATTGTGAAAAAGTGGACAGTGACAATGTTGGACAGTGATGATGTTTGCTACGCATCCTGCGTCACTGGCACATTTTATTAAAAGGATCAGCAGAGATCCAAGTTCAAATTATTTGTTAGCCAACAGCGAGCTAGGATAACCTACATTGTATGGCTTTAACAACAAGCCATTAGACCTAGAGGCTTCTGGTGAAGTCAGCAATCTGTGCTATTCACTCATCCTCTGCAGTCTGTCCTTGACTATAACTTTGGTTCAATTTGGATGCAACATATGTTCCTAATAGCAAGTTCACCACAAATAAATTCTTGCATTATGTAGAAAATTACGAGCACTGCAAATTCCACACATGATCAAAATTGTATTGTACCACAATAATTAGTCTTAATAGTAGCAGTTGTCAACAAGCACATAACCGCAGCTGTGTTCCATTACCACAACTACACAGTCACTGCAACTAAATACAGAAACACTTAACAATTTGTTTTTTCTTCAAATTCTTTTCTGAAAAGATCCTGGGAATTCATAGAATTGTCATAATAATAACCACAGAACAATGGTACCACAACTTTAAACACCAATCTACAATGCAGCATTTATTATCTTTCAGAGTATAATGTGAGCTAATTATTTTTTCTTTTTTTGCCTATACTTGCAACAATTTTTTTCTCCCAGTGTAAATTTTCTAATGTAATCCTGGGTGCTACACTTACTCTGCCAACCTGGGGAGAGTAACCGACTGACCTCATGCTTCCTTTATATGCACAAGGAGTCCAAGCTGCTTCTTTTCACCTGACAGGGGAGAGTTTCCCCGGCCGGACGTAGCGCGTGGAAGGAACACGTTACTCCGACCATGCAGTTCCTTTCCCCTCCATCAGGCGCCCCGGCTGGCCAGCCCCAGTCACCCTGTCGATCTTTCTGTGCCTCTCTGCATTTCCAATGTGTTCAAATGTGTATCACCATGCACACATTAACCTTCAGCGAGCCTCCTGTCCTGTGACTTTGCATTGATTGGAGTGTGCCAGTGGGAGGGGCTGTCTACATCGGTGAAGACAGATGGGGTGGGTGGTGGTCGTGAGAAGGTGGGGGGTGGGGGTGATTGAGTGGATCATCGTAACCTGGCCATGGAAGGAATGTCGGGTGGGGCCCTGTTGATCATACTCTTTACATGTGGACCATAACTCACCGTGGCGTGCCGTAGCGCCAGTATCTCCACAGCCGGCATCCCAAGTGCAGTGTTGCTACAGTATACTCCACTCACCAAGGAGCATGCACAGGCTATGTGTACAGTATTTACAACCTGTAGGTTAGATGTCACGCAGTGCTGCGTATCACAGAGGAATTCAGTCTGCGTGGTTCAAATGGACCCCAACTGAAATATGAAGTGGCACTTTACTCTATGAGAACTAGAACAACCTCGATCACATCACATTATCATGCAGCCAGAGAAACCTGATGGTTAATTGAAGCTCCATCTGCCGCCTTCTACGGCGCAAATATTTTATGTTGTAAACCGGTAAAAGATGATTTGTTCATTTGGATTTATATAACCGTACTGTACCCTATTGTGAACCATGTGACTCCCATTGGAAATGCATTGAGGAGGCCATGGCACACAGAAGACACAGGACACAAGTGTGTCTTAGGTGTGAGTGAGGCCTAAGTCTTTTGCTCCACTGTTGCTTGTCTTAACATGGGACATATGGATTTTTTATTAAAAGTGAAAAGCTTTCGCTTTGTGTATTTCTGTGTATACGAACATTCTTTTTTTCTCACTCTCAATTTTTTTATCCCACAATTTTTTCCACCCAGTCAATAAATTGTCTAGTCATCCTGGGCACTACACTCCCTCTGCCAACCTGGGGAGAGCAACGGACTGACCTCAGGTTTCCTTCATGTCTGAGGAGTCCAAGCCCCGTGCGTGCGTGCGTGCGTGCGTGCGTGCGTGCGTGCGTGCGTGCGTGCGTGCGTGCGTGCGTGCGTGCACAGGCTGCGCATGTGTGGCTCTTCAATGACAGGCGGTGGATGCCAGTCCTTCGGCCCCCTGCTGAGCTCCAAGCTGTGTGATGGTGTTCGGTTCTCCTCCTGTCTGTCCCTGCTGGCTGTCTCTTTCCCCACCCTGCTGTCACATATTATGGACACCATAGAGACAGACCAGAACACAAGTTTGAACATTGGACTGAAAATAAAAGAATATCAGGGTTGGTTACACAGGTTCCATTGTGTTGCTTACTGGACTTTGATAGTTAGTGCTATACCAGCATGCGGTGACCCTGGCACGCAGTCATTGTCAGTTATACTGTATATAATGTGATGTCAGTTTTCTGGTGGAGATGGAGAGAGATGGAAGATGAGAGCTAAAGATTGAATAATCGTCTGAGAAAGGGATAGACTCAGGAAACACGATGATCTCCATCCAGGGTTTAATGCACAGCACATGGAGTCAGTAACTAAATCACTCTCATATAGAATGATAAATATCTTTTCGATTTCAGAATGTGTGTGTGTGTGTCTGTGTGTGTGTGTGTGTGTGTGTGTGTGTGTGCCTGCGTGCCTGCGTGCGTGCCTGCGTGCCTGCCTGCGTGCCTGCCTGCCTGCCTGCCTGCCTGCGTGCCTGCCTGCCTGCGTGCGTGCGTGGGTGGTATGTATATCCAACCAGAGATAGAACATTGAGTTCAGTGTGGTTCAATAATAATCACAAGAGTGGTCAAATTATTCAGACCTTTAGTTCTCATTTATTAAGGCATTCATCCCAACGCACCCCCAAACTCAACTCAATTATGGAAAAAAATTGTGTCTCGTCGGTCACAGAACAGAACAAACACCCTGAAAGCTATAGCTGAACTGTGTTGACATTTGACTTCCTGAGAGGGCAATCACACCGAACATATTGGTAGAAATGCATCACCGTTGTTTTTGTATGGTACATCACGTTTTTCTAGCGCACATAAACGTTTTTAGAGCAAGGCACGGAGTCACTCATGACTGACAATGCTTTGTTAACCAAGAGCGCAAAATACAGTGGTAGTGTCTTTAAAAAAAACTTTCTGTCAACACAGCCCTTCATGCCAAGACCTTTCTGAAGCGTCTGTGCCTCTAGCAACACATCTCCAGGTGATTGTCCCTTAGACTTTGATCTTTGTAGCTCTCTTGTTACCTGCCAATGAGAGTCCTATGATCGTGCCAGGTATCTCATCAGCTGTGGGACTTTCCTCTTTGACTCTTGTCAGATATAAATATAAGGTACGACTGGTGAGATACATCTAGATTATCACCCGGGCAACCTGAGGGCAGCATACTGTATCAGCCTAAACTGTAGGCGAGGGCTGATGCAGCTGTGTAACCTCAGGCAGTGACTAATGCCAGATGATGATGTGTTTATCACCTACTCACAGGCTTAGACAACAAAAGACAACAAAATGACATTTGATCAACACTTTGAGATAATAAGTAGATTAACATTATTGAACCGAAAGGTCTGGGGAGACAGTTGGCTGAGAACATGACAGTTGCTGCTGGCCCCCAACCTGGTTGATATGAAGCCATTCTGTGAACCATGGGAGTTGCTGTGTTGTTGTTCCTTTGTGCCTTGATATATTCCAGTATATCTACTACTCAGCTGTATGGCAAATTCTACCTAAATCACAAACAGGCTATTTCTCATGATCCCTGGTCTCTGCATTTCACCCATCCTATTAGGAGCGGTGTTCTGCTCCATGTGAGTGCACAGGGAGCAATTTCAGGGTATCATGTGTCGTCCTCATGCAGACAAGCCCTACATTGGTGTCTCCAGTAATCTCGATTCTCTATGATCAGCTACTTTTGTGCTTTCCTCACCAGCATTTTCCTTGCACATCCATGTAGGTAGCCTACTTGTGGGATGTCCTTTTGATTGATTCCGTGTGTTGGTTCCCAAAGTACAAGCTTTTTTTTTTTTTTTAAGATATTTTTTTTGCGGCTTACGCCTTTTATTGATTTTTGAAGGGACAGACAGTAGGCTGACAGGAAACGGGAGAGAGATGGGGGGATGACATGCAGTAAAGGCCGTGTCGGGTCCGGGAGTCGAACCCGCGGCACACTGCGACTGGATTACCAGTCCGGTGCCCAGACCGTTACGCTACGGCCTGGGCCAAGTACAAGCTTTTTGTCAGGGAGTTCCCATTGTGGATGGCAGTGACTGGCTAGTACCTTTTTGTCTACTCGGTCTGTGTCTCAGAGGAGGGCTGTGTGTGGACAGTTCAGAAACTCGCGTACCAGTGACATCATTGATGGGTAATTCAAACTAATAGAAACGGCAGGCTTTCTCTTCCTGCAAAGTTTGAATGCTCTGATGTTCTGTGAACCAGGGGATGAGTGAGTGACGGCAGGACTTCGGCGCTCTATAATAAATACTAATAGTATAACACTTTAGAAACACATCAACCAGCACTGGACCTATATCCATAGTATTTAGCCGAGTGCTTGTTGTGCCACTTCAGCGTTGCCTGTCATGCTGCGGATTCATTTCATTTCACTGCGAGTGTCGACTCGAGTGTGTGCGCTGTGCGTGTGTGCATGGATGCCGTTGGCCTGCCGTTGCTTGCGGTCCCATTGGCCAGAGGAGGCAGACAAGGCAGCCAATCAGGCTAGGCCGTCAGTATGACTAGGTCGTCAATTGGTCGTCTACATTTCATGAGGTTTCACCTGACAAAAAATGTGAATGTTTGAAATGACAAAACCTGCGTATGTCACATTCTGTGACATGTTCTGTATTTTGCTTGTGTTCCTTGGTTTTTAGTTAGTGTTCTACTTTGCTTTACTGTGCTTTTGTAGTATTGTGTTTCCTGTTTCTTAGTTGCTGTTTAGAGTTGATCTTACATTGTGTACCTTTATTTTGTAGTATTGTTTTGTGCCTTCCTGTATGCCCCTGTAGTTCTGTACCTGCCTTGTCTAACATTGTGATTAGTCTTTGTTTTCCACCTGTTCCCCAGCCAATCCCTGTGTTGATTTGTCAGTTGTTCACCTGTATCTAGTTAGTGCTTGTCTATAAGTATGCCCTTGTGTTTTCAGTTCTTTGTTCGTTCATAAAAGTAAGTCAGTGGTTTTTTGCTCCTCGTGATATTCTATGTTCCTAGTGTTTTCCCTTGCTCCTAGTATTTTCCTTGTTTCCTCGTGTTCCAGTCTATGTTCTTGAAATCCTGTTTTGGTTAATAAACCCCCTTGTATTCGACCTGCCTGTCCTCTGCCTTTGTCTGCGCATGGGTCCAACACCTGCCTGTCCTGAACCGTGTCAGCGTACCAATGATGTCACTGGTAGGCAGGTTTCTGAAGTGTTCATTTGTTCACAGCCCTCCTATGAGAGCCAGATCAATTAACAGCTTGTAACTAAGGAATTTCCACAATGGATCCGTTGAAATACAGGTTCTGGACAACTGGATATCTGAGGTACTCCATGGCGGGCACTCCACTCCCGCTGATGTGTCCGTAGTTTGTTTATGTTGTCATAGTGACGTGGCCGCAGTTTGTTTATGGCTGACTCCGTCGGCCAGCCCGTCCTCCCATTAGGGATGATCCGTTTTAAGTAAATAAGTCGTAATGAAGTCGGAGAGGCTTATTGTCAGTATCAGCCAGAGCATGGGGGTCTATCCCCGTTTCGCAACATTGCTGGGCTGCAAGCAGTTTGTAATAGCAGTGACATTTCACAGGTACAGGAGACTAGGAGTAGTATATTGTAATTGGCGTCCTGAGGTACTGAAGTGGCCTGTCCTCTTATAGGACTGGTAATTATTCTAGAGGTCTTAATCATTTGAGAGCCGTTTTAATCAGGCTTCCATCACTGACTAATAAAACAGGATTAATTACACCTCCAGGAGCAGGGTCCTTGAAGGCTTCTACATCAGGATTACACAACTGACAAATACGCACTGCCAAATCCTGAGTGTTAATTTAATTTGTGCATAATTAGGTCGATTTGTACACTTGAGTTAAATGAATACTCAGGAATTTATGTGCACTTTCGTAAAGATGCTGTTTTCACAGTCAAGAAACGGCGTATTGTTATTTGCAGTTGTTATGGTGGTTGTAGAAAAGTAGATGCTATTGCCTAATTTCTACTTTGTTGAGCGTTGGTGTCCCACCAGCGTAGCCCATTTACAAGCTTAAAATGTGTCACGTCAGGCTTGTAGATTGGCTATTTTCAGCCCGGGACATCGTCGTACGACGAAGTATAAATGAATCTTAAGATATTGATGCAGCATACTGAGCATAGTAATCTCAAGGTTACCTTGCATAGAGCTCTTGCCTTACCACGCCCACTTACGCCCCATTTACACTGATTACATGAAGTGTGTTCAGGAACATTTTCTATGTCATGGTGGTTAAGTGCTGTGTGAGCGTGTGCACACGCAAAGTCGCAAGCACGTGCATTAACTAAACGTAAACATACACACGTGTATGTTTACGTGCATGTGTTAGCACACAGGTGGTGATGGTGAAATCATAATGAAGGCCATATGTGAGAGCCATGGGGTGAGTTCTGCTGACACCTCCAGTTTCCCATGTTGCCCTGCTCTCACCTGCCTTCTGACAGCCTGGCCTAGCCGGCCAGAGGAAACAAGTAGTGTAATTCAAAATCAAGATTCGCTGAGTTAGCCTTTTTACTAAAATACTTAAATAATGTGTGTGTGTGTATGTATTGCATATGTACCGATATCGATAATGAGATAATATAGCATCAACATTTTCCAGTTTTAACCTACAGTACATGTATCTATTTGAAAATAGCGTATCTATTTCACAGCGTGAAATGTGAAAGATTTATATTTTTTTAACATTTTAAAAACTGAAATCTTGTATGGTCCTAGACACAAAATATTTGTGATGGGGATCTGCGGCCAAATTCTTGATTCATTTTAGGGTAGGTCTACTTGACATGAAAATGTTTGAGAACCACTAGCATTACGGTATCTAAATCATCGGCTCTCTGGTACTCCCAAATTGATGCCCCACAATACAGTTTCTGAGTTTCATCTGTATATGTACAAAATGTGTGACTGAAACCCAACAGGACATTGTATTTTGAGATTATTGTAGACTAGACTCTAGTCTAGTTCAAGTTTCCACAAGTTTTATATTTTATACTCTAGTCACTAGAAGAGTATAAAATATAAAACTTGTGGAAACTTGATGGCTGCTCAGATGGTGATGATGAGTGCTCGGACCTCTGGTGGTGTGGGGCCTGTTAGGGGTTAAATGTCTTGCCTATAGAGCGTTGCAGTCCCGCCCCCTACCATGGCCCAGGAAATGATTCTCCGTTCATTTTCCTCATAGACATTTCAGAAAGTATTTATTTAAAGATGTTTACGCTGCGGACAAAGCCAACTCTTGTCGTGACAAATCATGACAACAAACAAAACATTTCGGGCCAAACAAAGAAAAAAACGGCAGGTTACTTTTTTTACACTTTTTTTGTTGTTTTTCTTCTATGTAATTATTTGTTTTGTCCAAAATATTGTGTGTGTTGTCATGATTTATCACGACTCGAGTTGGCTTCGTACGACACTTAAAAGGTCTGTAAATAAATACTTTTTGAAATGTCTATGGGAAAAATGCATTGTGAGAGGTGAGGTCAGGTGAGGCGTGAACGCGCGTCTGATGCCGCCGGTGTGGGATAGGTTCATTGAAAATAACGGAGGCGGCTGTTTTGACGCGCGGTGTTCACAGACGGTGTGTGTTGGGCTTTACACTTGTTTGCTGACTTGATTGCATGCCTGTCTGTACAGGACTACAGGTGCATGTTGGGCAGGATGGCGTGCTGCTACAAGAGTTGATTCTCTGTTCCTGTCTTAATAAAGACTGCTTCAGTTAACAGTTTGCATACGCACACACACGCACACTCGTACACACACACACACACACACACACACACACACACACACACACACACACACACACACACACACACACACACACACACACACACTATAACCACTGCATGAGTATTGGTGATGGTGAATTCATTAATGAATATTAATGTTGGAAGCCATGGACTATACTATCATCATGGATGAACAGAAGCACAATAGCTGCTGCACTTGGGAAATTGCCATTCACAGTCCTCACCCTCCTCTCTCTCTCTCTCTCTCTCTCTCTCTCTCTCTCTCTCTCACTTATCTATAAAGCTCTCTCTCTCTCTCTCTCTCTCTCTCTCTCTCTCTCTCTCTCTCTCTCTCTCTCTCTCAGAAGCTCTATGTTGGCAATGTCAAGGCTGCTGTGTGGTGAATTGTCTCTGTGATTTATCCCTTATTTTCATATCGACTGTCTCCTGTGATGTAAGGGGAGAGGGTGGTGGACAGAGAGAAGAGAGAGAGAAGAGAGAGAGAGGGGCGACACATGTGCGTTCACACCTCACACTCATGGACCAGCAGCTCGGTCATTCGGCCACTGCCTGTGCAATGGATGGCCACTGTTAGCTCCTGATGGACTGGTGATGTGTCACCAACAACAACTTCTACTCTCTGCCAGAGGAGCACACACTTTTTTTCCCCTTTCCTCGGGTTCCCTGGGATCATGGAATCTGTCACCAACTAAACTGAGCTTAAGTATTTCACCTGGACTGCTATAAATACTCCAATTCAAGAAGAAGGAGAGTGATAGAGAGAGAGAGAGAGAGAGAGAGTGCAAAAACAAGATCAATATTTCAGACTGGAGCTCTCGGAAATCCAGGCTTACTCTGTCTGCCTATGCTGAAATTACAGTCCGTCTCCCAAGGTATATTCCAGACGCCTTCACAGGGAGCAGTCCAATAATCCACTGGGGAGGAGGAGGAGGAATTAGAGGCGGAGGTGTGTCAGGGTCTGCCGTTACTGCGTGACCCCTCATCTTCAGTGCCGTGGCCCCTGCCGGGCTATCGGAGGAGGAGGTGTTGTTGTGCTCGGGGTTCCGGACCTGTCCTCACAGCTGTGTTCAGATATGACTGAATGTGGGACAGCTCTCCGTCGGGCCCTCTCCTCCTCTCAGCTCTAGCCCCCAGTGCATGCTGTGGAGGCAGAAATGGCTTGTGGCCGTACGGCCCTGCTCGTGGTGGTGCTTCTGCTGGCGGTGCTGAGTGCAGGCTGTGTGCCGGGAGACGGCTCAGCCAGACACAAGGGAAGCTGGAGGTGGAAAGGAGACCGGAGCCGTGAGTAAACCACCACCTTGCTCAGTAAAATCCCCAGGTTTAATTGCAGGTTATTTGGTTACATTTGTATACTCAGAGTTACAAATGCCTACTACTGTAAATAAACACTGAGGATTTTGCTGTCTTTCTTTCTTTCTTTCTTTCTTTCACTTTATTTTTCACTATCCTGAATGCCTCCAGTCTTCCCACTTTCTGTTTCCGTGTCCTTGACATTGTGCCGGGATCACATGAGGATTCCGGAAACCTCCAAACCTCATGAGGAGCTGAACTTCATTCCCACTGCTACTGTGGGGGTATTTTCTCTGAGGGTCGGAGAAATGGAGATGGTGAGGGGGGGGGGGGGGGGGGGGGGGGGGGGGGGGAATACAAGAGAGAAATAAATCATCCAGATGAGTCTGATGACATTGGAACACCAGACCTGCCAGGTTGGAGTTGTTCAATATCTGTGACTCTGAAATGACCCTTTGGCTGTTTAATTTGTTATGAATCAGCTATACATACCGTATTACCGTCGTTTATAATGTGTCTGTCTCTAGCCTACCTTCTCTTTGCAGTTCTCTCGTACCATATCCCTGTGAATATCTCCCCTCATCTCATTCGCAGTCATTAATTGATCAGTGTTGAGTTGTAAAAAGCTACTCTGAGAGATGGGTGTGCCCATTTTCTCCCCCACAAGTAAAAGCTGAGTGAATCTCTGCATGAGGCATGAGTGAGTTCATTAGATATGCTGACACATAAGTGCATGGATGGTGAGAGGTAGAGGATATGTCCTAACAAGCAGAGAGCTGTGGCTGACTCTGGACACTGCTGTTGTCCCCATGCCTTTAGACTGCTATAGCTAATGGGATTGTTTGGCATGCCACTACTGCTTGACGCTGAGTGATGAAGTGGGAGAGTCTCTCCCTCTTTGTCTGTACCCTCTCTGGAGGTTAGAGGGACATCTCTATCTTGATACTGTTCCAAGATTAAATGACTAGAGCCCTAGGGACACGCGGTGCACTAAGTCAGCCCAATGTATGTCCCTTTCGTCCATCAATTATGAGACATGAGTTGGTCTCACAGTGGTTTGAAAATACATAATTCATGTTGAACTTTGGTAGAACCTTGGCTTGTATACATGGCTATGTCCAAGTCATCTCTAATTAATCATGATATAAGACCAAATTATATGTATCCGTTTCTTCTATGCTCTGTGAGTGAGAAACCAGTAGTATCAATTCCATGTACTCATTACCTGGTGAAACCAGCATCATAATTACAAATGTATCAATTAACTGATTAAATGCCCCTAAATATAATGAAAACATTGCTTACTTTTTTGCGGTAGAATTGCTGTCCTTTTGACATTGGTCTACTACAGTGATATATCTTGTACAACTAGGGTTAGGATCCGGAACCGCAGGAACCGGGTCCAACATTGATGAACCATAATCGGTTGCATTCCATTTGGAACCGTTTCCGGAACCCGTTTTATCACAGCTGTCAGAGCTGGTATGTGAACTTCACGTCTGTTATACGATTATAGTAAGCTGTGGCTCTCAAATATTTTAATTTCAAGGACCACTAGAGTCCATTTGGTTCTATTTGTACACTCTCAGAGAGCATTTGGAACCCTAGGAGTCGTTAACCGGGAACCGTTAAGGAATCCAATAGTGACGAGGGAATCATTAAAGAACCGGAATCGTTAAAATCCTAAAGGATTCCATCCCTGCACATCACCAGGTGATGTGCATCATGCTAATGTGACCTTTGTGTTGCTCTGCTGTGATTGGTGTAGCAGCAGCAGCATGAGCTGTGTGGCAGTGTCACCTGCACTGTGTTTGTTGTCTCCACCAGGCCGAAGGCATGTGGGGAGAGTATGTTTTGCACTCCGTCCGTCCGTCCGTGTGTCCGTGAACAGCTAATCTCGGCCACCGTTAACCCGGTCGATGCCATATTTTGCACACACACTCCCTTGATGCCAACCATGAACCTCTGCCCCAAACTTTCCAGAACGGCCTGTTATAGCGCCACCAGGAGGCCGCTTTGTGCAAAACAAGTTTTTCGATGCCATATTTTGCACACACACTCCCTGGATGCCAACCATGAACCTCTGCCCCAAACTTTCCAGAACGGCCTGTTATAGCGCCACCAGGAGGCCGCTTTGTGCAAAACAAGTTTTTGCACAGTACACCTACAGATTTTGTCCAAACATCACGCAAATTGGTACACAGTCTCTCTAGAGCCATTCAACGAAACGGGTCTTTCAGATTTATCAGACTCCATCCTGATTGGTTAAGATTGGCTTCCAAAGTTCACAGGAGTGCTCAGTTTCAAACAAAATGCTGCAAATCATGAACACATCGCGTGATTTCCGTGAAATTGTGCACCCACATTCCCACTAGGCCGAGGACGAAATGCCACATGAACAATTTCAACTCAGCCTCAAGGTGGCGCTATAACTGGCCGAAAAGTGTTTTTACCTCTAACTGCACGGATCTGTGGATAACCTGGTGGAGACCAGGTTTTTTTATTTGGTCTGCGTTTGTGGGAACATACAGACAAACCCTGTTCTACACAACCTCCTCTCCTCTCCTCTCCTCTCCTCTCCTCTCCTCTCCTCTCCTCTCCTCTCCTCTCCTCTCCTCTCCTCTCCTCTCCTCTCCTCTCCTCTCCTCTCCTCTCCTCTCCTCTCCTCATTTGACGTGCACTTGGTGGAGACACCATGTATTAAACATGAAAAGTGGTTTGCATTTCCCCTGTCATTCAAATGTATTGGTACCGCATGCATATCTTGAGCCATAGCTTTCTAGTCTGGTTCTGGAGGCTGTATCATCCCTCTATTGACCTTACATATCTCAGTGAAAACAGACTCGGGAGAATAACAACACAGGTGGACACATTACTATGCAGTTACAGATTTCACTCTGTTAATTCTGTCCATAAACCACACAAATGCCTGCAGGTGTTTTTGGAATCACCATAGTAGATCCTTGCACATTCCATAGTCCATACACATTTTTTTGTTTTAGTAATAGCATTTTTCTTCTTTTTTTGAGGGGTGCTATCCAGTCCTATGTACAGCTTTGTGTGGGTTTGATCATGTGTTTCTGTTTGTAGCATGGAATGTGATGATTCGATTGGCTGATGTATGATGATGTATGATGATAAGAGTGCCCCTCACTTCACACGAGTGTGATTTTTGCAATTCTAGGAGGGTCTCTTACGATGGTAATATCGGGCCATCCATCCGTCACCACTTTGTTCCCAAACAAAATATCTCAAAAACTACTCACTGGGGGCACGGTGGCGCAGTTGGTATCGCTGTTGCCTCACAGCTAGAAGGTCCCGGGGTTGGCGAAAGGGCCTGTCTGTGCCGCTTGGATGTTTTCCCCGTGTCTACTAGGATAGGTAGCAGTAGGTACCCTCATGAAAAACATGCTGTAATCCTGGTCTCTATACTACCTCCCTGGTCAGCCGGGGAGCTTGATGGAGTTTGAAATAACGTGCTCCTTCCACGCGCTAATTTTTCATATGTTCATAATACAGTATGTTAAAATTCAGTGGACAGATTGGCATGAAACTGGAGGATGACCTCGTACGCCAGGGCTCCACTGGGCGCGTCTGCGTCGCGTCTGCGTCGCGTCTGCGTCGCGTCTCCGTCAGCTCCGGGAATGTTCCCTTTTAATCAATGGAGGGTGGCTCCACTGCCCGCGTTGCGTTGCATTCGGTGACTCAAAAATTGCCCCGGTTCGTTTTTTTGACGCACGCACGCGTCCAGTCATGTATAAAAGAAAGTTGCTGACGCGCAGTTTTCAAAAGCCTGCGGTGGAGCACCTCTAGCGTGACGTTGACGTTGTCATGACGCGAGCAGGACGCGACGGAGACGCAACGCGCCCGGTGGAGCCCTGGCGTTAGCCTTCCCTCAGTGACATCCACATTTTTACTTGCAGTCAAAATATCTCGATTGGTATGAAATTTGCTGCGTGCATCCATTCTCCCTGGAGGATGAAACCTGACATTTAATGACCCCATGTCCCTTCCTCTAGTGCCAACTTCAGGACAAAACCTCCATTTGGGTGCAAGGAGCAGCATACTGTAATTATAGCCTCTAGGCTAGGGGCTGCTAGCAGTGCTTATTAGACTATTTTACCTAGTAGGCCATAAACATCCACAAACTACAGTATATGCCTCTAAAACTTTGCCTGAGTATTTCTTGGAATGGAGGGTGACATGCTATGGTTTACTCTACACATTGTAAGAGGTTAAATTTTTGGAAAGAAACTGTATTAATAAGACATGCACAGGCTGTTTTCTAGCCAGGCACTGAAGTGCACGCACGCACGCACGCACGCACGCACTCACTGCACTGTCCTTGAACCCAGTGTAAGGCGGTCAGTCTCTGTCAGAGACAATGCAATACTAGTGTAAGCTGATCTGTTGTGTTTATGTGTGTGGGTAAAATATGTATGTGTTTGATCAAACACATTATTGTTATAGTCTGAAACTGTACTTGTTACTTTACCTCTATTCTCTCTCGGTTTTTACAACAACCAGCTGGGCAAGTCAGGACATCACACAGGAGGTGGCTGTGCAGCTGCAACAGCAGGTGGCACAACCCTCGCTGAAAATTACTTCATCACTCCTCGACCATATATGGTCCAGTCTATACAAATAAGATGAGTTTTGGTCCAGCGAGAGTAAATAAATACCCCCAGTATGTCCAGAGGGGATAAAGTCCCCCCCTGAGTCCCAGATGCAGATGTGTGGCTCGGTGCTGCTCTCTGAGGTTTTGTTTCCACTTCCTGACATAGCCTCACAGCTATGATGGATGAGGCAGATTATAGGATCTATGGTAGATTTGCAGTGCTCCCTATGTTAATAGGAGGCTTATAGAACTCTCATTGCCCGTTTCTCAGACGGTCAGACCAACAGCATTCGCTAATAGTCTTGTCAAATTACAGTATACAGCTTAAGATAGAAAGAGATTTCCATGAAGACGGAATACCCAATGGATAGCTCTACGTCTACAAGCCTAATAGTATTGTCTTGACTTTGATGTATGTTTTTTCTGTGACAAAAACAAGGGTTGGTTGCAAGACTTGACCGACTGTCTAGCACTGATTCGAGACAATTATGCTTTTTTATCTTGACGTTCATTTCCACTTGCTTGTTGCATTTTTAACCGTAGTGTGGGATTCATTTATTTCCCTTGGAGCTCTACATGTTGGAATATGAACTCAGCCATCCGACAGATGGCAACAGTGATGTACAGTATAGTACAGTATGGCAACGTGGAGTCCGATGCTCTTCTCGGTCTGGTTGGAATGAAAGAGTGCTGATGAGCTGTGGGCTGAGTCTTGTGGTTTAGGTCAGAGGCCAGATGGAGCCCAGACGGGCTTAACCACAGAGCTGCTCTCATCAGCAGCACAGCCTAACCCAGCCTAGACCCCAGTCAGCTATATAGACTCACTGTGCATGGGGCGTATGTCCTTTTAACCCATTATGTTTTAAGAGGTAATGATTAAGACCTGAGGCCGATTCTGCTATTTTCTGACCTGTGGCCGATCTGCTAGAACACCGCAGAACTCTAAAATGACACAGATGCAGATCCCAAATAGAAAACAATTGCCTGTAGTTTTTGTCGATTTGGACCCCGGGCGTTTAAAAGGAACCAGGCAGCTATTTATTTATTCTTGCAAAGTTGCACTGTCCTGCACCGGGCCATTATTTGGTTACAATTCCAATTGGGCTGAAGAAACTGCAAATAATAGCAGGGACGGACCCAAATCAGGCTGAAGAAACTGCAAATAATACCCCCCCTACGAATTATAGCCCTGGCTTTTATTTGGCGGGGCTATTATATACGCAAAATGGTGTCAGACTACAGGCGTTTAAAAGGAACTGGGTGGTTATTTGAGCGAGAGCTACTATTTGGAAATATACTGTAACTGATTATGGCATTTGAACAGGATGTTGTGCCATTTGAGCAAATAATCACTGTTATTATGTGCTCTTGTGGTGTTCCTTTTCTCATTTATATCTCTAATTGTCCAATAATTTCCCCACTGCAAAACGCACGCACGAGTGGAAATGCATCACACAGTCACACCCACACACACACACAGACACATTATAGTTAAATTAACTAATTTAACTGCTAATGAGGAGGTGGCAGCAGGACCCAGGTGCATGTTTCCTTTTTCCTTTAGGTCATTTTTTCAAGACCGTTGCTTTCTCTCTATGGCGTGTGTTCTCCATCACTTCCCTCCCTTCCTGGCTCCAGAAGGTTCAGCCACTTTTTAATTAGGTATACAATGAATGAGCTGAGAATCTCAATTACTCTGTGACACACTCAAGGTCAGGGCTCTGAGTACAGGGGCGGTGGGGTGTGGACACTCGGGTGGGAATGAATGGGGGAGGTGGTAAGACAATAAGGATGAAGAGTGTCAGGGTCGATATCATCTCAACCTTGATTTCACACCACAGCACAAAAAAAGTCCAACCGCCTTTCACCGTATGTCGATTCAAGATTAAAAAAACATGAAAGGCTGTATCTAATAATTATACGTAGTTTACATAATCTTACCGTAGCTTAACCTGATATCCTAGTGTGTTTTGCTTCATTCTTCTGTTATTTTACTATTTTGATTAAAATGTTGCCTAATAGTTGTCAGTGAGATAATTGTATTGCTTTGAGAAACAGTTACTGATGCTTTGAGTTACTAGTTACTAGTCTTTTTTGAAGACAGCAATGTGTTGTGAATTGTTTGAAGAATTTAAGATTTTTCTACAGAGGCAAGTAAAAAAACAGGTGGATCGTGTGGATCAGCCATGGACCATAAATATGAGGCTCTGAAAGGCATGGTGGAGTGAAAGCATTGGGCTCATGGGGTTCTCAGGATATGCTGCGGTCAAAGGTTATTAAGTGCTGAGGCAGGCCTTTAGAGGTTAAGAAACAAATGACAACAGCCCTTGATGTTTTATCCGGCAAATGTCATGGCTCTTAGGCACTCTACCTTTCATTTGACTATTATTACTTAGACACTCAAACATGCGTGCAGAGATGAACAAAGTGTCTTCGTTCCCACATCTGCGTTGAGGCTGCGTTCACTCGCTGACCTACTGTATGAAATCTGTGTGCTCCATTCCTTTCTTACTGTAGCACAAGCCTACTGTCCGTTAGTGACATTGATGCTACTTGCCTTCTAGACCTTGTATGAGAACCATAAAGTACCTGCATGCATGTCTATCAGCATTAAGATTCTGAAATCTTTAGGTGGTGATATGTACTGTATATTGTTGCTGTTGTGCAGAATCCTTGTATGTCCATATATTCTATCTTTTTGGGGTTTTATAATAAATTAATGCCTATTTTATACTTTGTATATGCAATAGTAGTGAAAATTGCCTATCTAGTTCACAACATATTGTGATACAACATGTTGTGAGCTCATAGATTGATATAGAATATATATCAATCTATGAGCTCACAACACAATATGTTGTGAGCTGTCATTATAGGCATGTACTGTAGGCTTTAAATATTTTATATCTATCTATATTATAGATAGGGACGCCAGGTTGCAAGTGTTTAAGTCTTTCTGTGGATTTATAAATATTTAACAGAGTATTAAGATCGTGTCACTTAATAACTACATTGGATGCATTAGAACACAGATTATTTGTTCCATTTCCAGTCTGTAGGATAAATTCCCACCAATATACTGTAGAACCTACAGTACAGTAACAATGTTGCGTATTAAATAGTATTTTGATAGCAATTAAGTCAGTAACATGCTAATGCTCAGCCCTCCCATTGTGAGATGGCTAGGGGGTTAACTGGGGGCGACAGTCTGCTGTAATTATTGAGGGCCTGCTTAAATAGGGCACAAAACCAAACTGCTAGTTAGGCATATAGGCAAGTTAGGCATATAGGCAACAATGTCAAGAGATGAATTCCCACCTTGAGCATTTTAATCAACATATTCCCAGAAATGGAGGGCAGGCATAACTTTAATTAAAGTTTTGTTTACCATCACAAGTCGTGAGTCTGTGTTTGGCTGAAACAAATATCAGAGTAAAAACAGACACGTGTCTGTGCGTGTGCTTGACAGAATGAGTCCTTATTAAAGAACGAGTCGCCAGCTCTTTCATTACCACTTTAGCTGATGAGGCAGTTCACCCTTTTTTTTTTTTTTCGGTTTCCTGAAATACATAGGGCACCCAGACACTAAATGCAGGCATGCATGCATGCAGAGCAGGCCTGGGCTAACAGAGGCAGAGCGTGCCATCCAACCACAGTAAAGGCAGGACAAGCTGTTTACCATCCCAGACTGCCAGACACGGCCCTGCTGCCTTTTCCCCCTTTGCTCCGCTGATGAAGTAGTAATTATAGGAGAGGCCTCGCACCTCTAGCTTTAAACACCAAGTACGGAGTCAGACTGTTGTTATGCCTGTTTCAGACACATTTTAGTCACGCTATTGACCATGAGACACCATGCATATGAATTACACGAAGATAGGTTCATTTCAGGCTGCTGCCTTTATTCAAATAATGATCAGATCCAGTGTTTTGCAGCTAGATGTGAACACAGAGAAACACTTTCACTTGGCCCATCTTAGCTGTAGCCCACCAGGCTTATAACCATTACCCTACTGTATATACTTAGTTGACCGGGATCCCTCAGGGCTCCATACTTGGTCGGCTCCTTTTCCCCCTCTGCCGTATCTTTCTGCCGAAAATAGCCTATCTACAAGCTCACAGCGAGTCGTGTTGTGTTGTGAACATATCTGCTATTTTTGCTGAATATTCACTCCAGAATAGGAATGCTATAACTTGGCTTTAGGCTAAAGCATAATACACTGTCGACCGTCGTAGACTGGTGTGTCGCTTGGTGTCACTTGCGATAAGAGTTTTGAGCTTGTAGGTCGTCTCTTTTCAGCATGTGGCACCGTCGTACGATGCAGTGTAAATTAGATTTAACGCTGCAGTGCAATGTGGAAGGTTCCC
Source organism: Protomyctophum parallelum (assembly GCF_964188405.1). Lineage (NCBI taxonomy): Eukaryota > Metazoa > Chordata > Actinopteri > Myctophiformes > Myctophidae > Protomyctophum > Protomyctophum parallelum. Next base: position 26,794,961 of record NC_139706.1, read on the forward strand.
TTAGCCCTTGTGAACGCAGAGGAACTGGAATCTCGGAGTGTGGAAACTCCTTCCAGGGCTGCTGACATTGTGGCTGCCATGGTGGCTGCCCTAACATCGACGTAAGCACAATCCAGCTGTGTCAGTGGTTGCCTGGCGATGGAGTGAAGCATGGAGGTCTGTGCATCAGCATCTCGCTGTCGCTGACACAGCATTTGCACACACCATTTCCTCACAACAATCTCTGGCTCTGTCTGCCGGCATCAGCACGGTCACACTGGAAATTCATTCCCGACGAACACACCCTGCCTAACTTTGAACTTGTGTTCTATGCAATCTCCCCCACATGTGTATGTGTGCGTGGGGATATCCGATCCATGTGTTTCCACAACACAGGCAGGGAGATTTAGCTTTTGGCTTGAAGACGATATGACATGACAAGACCAAGGGAAAGGGGATTCCCGCATGGTCGAGTATAGATTGCGAACCTAATCTTAACCAGCTCTCCATTTGCACCATGGTCACTTAAAGGTGTTTTTTTAATCTCAAATATGTCAGTGTAGTGGAGTGTCAGGGTTTTTTGTCTGTTACATGTATGTCACACTCACACTATTGTTGGACAACAGACAAAGGAGGCAGTATACTATTTACTCTTACAGTAAAGATAACGGAATACTGCAATGTAGAGGTGCTACTACATTTTGAACTGCAAGAGTTGAGTGCAGGGTAAATGAATACTAAGGAGACAATCATAAAGTGTGACTCAGTGGTGGGAGGCCAGCAGTAGCACAGGGACTAATAAGTCCTAATGACGGCTGGCATTGGACCTCTGTGCTATAAAACACTGAATGAGCCTCTCTTGAATTAATTTGCTAATTGGACATTTGGAATTCAACAAGGGTATTGCTATTATACAGCAGATACCCTCCCTTAGGGTATCTCCATTTTGGGAAGAACTATACATTTTAGGCATCTTTTGATTACTTTCAACAATTTTATTTCACACATGGCCATTTTAATCCATGCCTGTATCAGTTACTGTATGTTTTTTTCTCTATTTTGGAAGTGAAAACATTGTCAAACTCACTCACTCTCCATTTCAGTCTGTGTTAGAAGATTAGGCTTTACTTAGTCCATTTTTACCTGTTTTATTGAGTCACGCTAAAACGTGTTTATGTAGTTCTGTGTTGTTTGCTGCCTAGCTGGCCTCTGAATAATACGGGTAGCACAGCTAGGCCTCCATTGGGAATATATAATGTACTGTATTACTGGTGCAGGATAAAAGTAGAGGCAGGACAAAAATAGTCCCATACCACATGAAGGCACTATTGGACATATTACTACCAGATGTCTGACACCATGGCATGCATTTTCCTCTCTGTATAGTCTGGTCTTGAACACATAAATGTAACAAAAATGTTGTTGATGTCATGTATGATTTACAGCGCCGTGGCTTCTTGGCAACAAAGCATGAACAATTAGACGATGTATGGCGTGTGACCACTTTTTACATTCTCAACTTTCAAGGACGATAGGAGGAGATTCTTTGCAAAAAAGTATCTTGATGTTTTTTTTCTTTCTTTTTTTTAGTGGGGCAGGGGGGGGGGGTATTTTAGCCTAATGTGTTCAGGCCTAACAGATGGTAATGTAATACGCCTTGGCACGTCAGTGCATATCCCAGCCTCTATCCAGAGAGTCACCTGCCACTAATAAATTTAGCTGATTTTGTGGGGTGAATGTGTGACGGAGAGGAGGTCTCTGTGAGGCCTCCACAGGGGGTGCGGAGAGTTGCACTTTGTCTTTTGTTGCGTTTCATGGCTTCTCAGAATTTATGATCTGCTGCTCACAGCCTCTGGCCCTCTCGCGCCTCAGTGCTCACATGTGTCAAGTGATACCGCTGCTTTGTGGGGAACAGTACACTGTAATGCTTCACAAATCCCACGCAGGGGCTGGTCCGAGACAGGATGTTTCTTGGAGACCTCCTTGTATCATCCTCCGTGCCAAATATCTTATTTAGTCATACTTCCTCATTTTGGGTGTGATAACTTTGTTACAAATAGCCTGCAATTAATAATCATTATTTGTATTATGAAATTGTTATTAGAATAGAGGAATAAATTTGAGAGCAAATATTAGCAGGTAACATACATTATTCTATTCTTAGTTGATACACTCTCTTCATATTGAAGGGGGGAGTAATAATGTATGTAATAATTAGTGGATAGAGAGAGAAGAGTATTAGATGGATGGTAAGATGGTAGATGGCAAGTTGGATATTGAGGAGTGAAAAACAGATGTGATATGGGTTATATGGACTGTAGCCTATAGTGCAATTAAAGGGACATTTCACCGCTGGAAGAAACTGCAGTCACTCAATGTTAATAGTATTAGTGTTAATGTACTAGATAACATAGCACAATTTGAAATTTGCACCCTATGGGCAGAAAAATAATGTAGTGTTTGACTAGGGTTTGACTGGATTGCTGAATTCCTACAATGACCATAATGCTTTGGTGAACTTACCCCACCTTGTGGAGAGGGGGAGGGCTGTCTTACTGAGACAACATGTAGTCCAGGAAGAAAGCGAGACCAGTGTATATGACATCACTGACACTTGAAATACTAAAATATCTAAAAACACAAAATCCCCAGGAAAGTGTTTCTTGTGTCCTAAACATCATTAATTGTCTCCACCAGGCCGAAGGCATGGGGAGAGAGTATGTTTTGCACTCCGTCCGTGTGTGTGTGTGTCCGTCCGTCCTTCCTTTTTTCCTTCCTTCCGTCCGTCCGTTACCAGCTAATCTCCGCCACCGTTGGCCCGATCCATGGCAAACTTTGCACACACACTCCCTGGATGCCAACGACGAACCTCTGCCCCAAATATTCTTCAACGGCCTGTTATAGCACCACCATGAGGCAGATTGAGGCAAAACACATTTCTGTAGATTACTCGTACACATTTTATCCATACATCACACAATTCGGTATACACTATCTCCATAGTCATGTGATCAACACGGATCTGCAACATTTCCCATCTTCCATCCTAATATTGGCTTCCAAAGCACACATGATTGGTCCATTTCGAACAAAATGGCACAACTCACAAACACAGTGTGCAATTTCCGTGAAATTATACACGCACATTTCCACTAGGCCGAGGACGACATGCCACTCATGTTTTTCCAAATCAGCCTCAAGGTGGCGCTATAACAGGGCAATTCCTGTTTTTAGCTATAACTGCATCAATCTGTATACAACTTATGTATGCGCCCTCCCTAGATGCCATGGAAAAACGTCTCTGCATCCCTCCACATCTGCCGGTTATAGCGCCACCATGAGGCCGATTTCTGCTAAACACATTGCTTATGTTAATTGCACAGATTTCATCCAAATCTCACGCAAATCGGTACACATGATCTCTGTAGTCATGTGATCAAGACAAAGTTTTCAGGAGTAGCCCGTTTTATACAAAATGCTGCACATGTCCTGCTCATTCTATCCTCAGAGATGCTATGAGTGATCTGGCTCTGCATTACTCACAAACATTTTGCCAAACATCACACACACTCCTATCCTCCTGGTGGAGACCTGTGCCCAGAAGGTCACTTTTTCTAGTTTAATTCTGTAATCACTTCAAGGCTATAGAGAAATGCTGTGCCAATACTTTCTACTGTCAGAAATATAGGCCTACTGTAATAACAATGGAAGGCTTTCAGTTGAATTTAGTGATATATAGTTTTTTAATGAATTGAGTAAATGCCTCAATGACAATATTCCACTGTTAATGAGTTAATGCAGTAAAAGTTAAACGTCATGAAAAATACTGAATTGTTTTATGACCTGTAATTATGTTGTCACCTCATAGCCCTCTGGCTTGATATTCTTATCAAGTGAAAACACGTTTTGATTTAATGGGGGGAATAGTTAGAAAGGTTCTTTTCAGGCCATAATTTCAGCTACCATTAAAGATTCGAATTTTGGTATCCTTTTACCAAAATTTAGATACACCTCAAAATATACCGTATCATTTTCAGAAAAATACACTTAAATCTTTTACCTCTGTATATCTATTCAATCCACTGAGACATAAAATGTATGCTTAACTTGTCACAAAAGGCAGACGGTGAATTCTCACATTGTAAATCTTTCAGAATCCCTCTAGAATTTGAACTTGCCCTCTGACCTTGGAATAGCCTTCATTTCCTTGCTTAGAAGCTATGTTCCCCATATGGTCTTTTGACATAATACATTTGATATGCACAGGCTTTTTAACACATAATTTACCTTTTTTTCCTTTAAACACGAGAAATACGAAGACCACGAGAAGGACATACCGTTCAACAGTTAAATAAATTATAAACGGATCTAATCTCGTTTGGCTTACAGACAACTCTGTTCTTCTTACAGTGCTTTGCCATGAGTCAGGTAACGTATAGGAATGTTACAGTGATATCCTGGTTTTCTCTGCCAAACATGATATCACAAATCCAATATAATTTGGGGTGAAATCAGTCATTCTACAGGCTAGCTGACAACTCTTTTTCCCCAGATGTAAACTAATGGGAACAAAGAACAAGGTTTATGATATTAGCATGCAGATTCTGCCCATAATATTGTTTCTTCTTTGTGGTCTCACCAACTACTTTGCATATCTGTGGACACAACATGTACCAGCTAGTGCTGACAGTGTCTGCTAGCTAAGCTACTGGTATTGATTTCTCTTTCTGCTGCATGGGGACAGGGATCATTAACTTTAAATTCGGGAGACCTGAGAAGTTGGCCATGTGCCAGCAATATTCCCTCCATAATCTTCACAGAGCCTTTAGTATTTACATCCCCTCTAATCAGAATTGTACATATTGAGAGCACGAGTTGGTTTATCTTCCCTCTCTCATTTCACTGTGAATATTTAGACCATGCTCCAACAAATTAGCATACACATGTTCCCCGCTGACAAGCACCAATCTGTGGTGGCAAGAGAGTGTGTAAAGACAGAGTCTGGATAGGGGTGATAGGGACATGTTGTTTGTTCACTTTGCTTGACTTCCGATCAGAGGATGATTGAACTGTAACGGAGGCAATGTAAGAAATGAAGCGAGTAATTACCCTAAAGTCATTATCAAACCTCTGTGAGCAACACACCTCTCTCTCTCTGTGTTTTTCTACAGTAAATAGAGAAAAACTACAGTACAGTTCTGTACATGCCTATAATTTCTAAGTTTCTATGGAGCCTCCACAAATTGTTGAGGTATTTTGTTAGCCTGATGCATTTTCTGTAACCGTACGTCTTAACAGCGGGCGACAGCCAGACGAATTTCTTGGAAGTGCATTATTTGTCAATGGGACCTGGCAACTACTGGCATAGAGGCGATAGCAGGCGAACATGGTGATGGTCGAAAAGTGGGTGGAATAACGTCGGCCGAAAATATACAAATAATTCATCTTTTGACGAAACGCAAAATGGCAATAATTTAGTCTGTCACAAATGACTGGGGACTATTAAGGAGAGTAGCGTAATGATCCATGGAGTACAGTGGAAAAGAAGCACTATTAATATAGCACCCAGGGAGCAGTTAGGTGTTAAGTGTCTTGCTTAGAGACACTTGGACACACTGACTAGGTGGGCCAGGGGGCGACCTATGGACCTTCTGATCACCAAACACCATCCCTCTGGCTGCCCCAGTCAGTGACCTTGACAGTGACCTTTTACCTTCTTGTTCTGAAGGTTAATAATTTGTTTGGGGCAGCCTACTGATCATTCCGACCATGAAAGTTCCATGAAAATCCACCCATCCGTTCTCAGTGTTCCCCTGTGCCTTGGTTGTGACTTTGACTGTTGACGCCCTTTTGGAGAAAACAGTTACTGCAGACTTATTACTTCATGAAACCCGGCCTTTCCATTCTGAATTTATCTAGCTAACAAACAAACAAAAAAGGCACAGGATTCATGTAAAATTCTTTAAAACAGCATATATTGTTTTACATTATTTACTACTTTCGTCACACATTTCTATTCACACAGAGGTCGGTAAATTACAGCATGACATACTGTTACGTATGTCATGCTGTAATTTATTTAGCAAAAAACACCAAACTAAAATGCATTAGGTGTTTCCTCATGTGTTTGGACCATAACACAGCTTGTGAGAAGAAAAGACATTTGTGGGAGTGCCAGGTATGAGCTGAGAGCTGGATGTCATCACATCAAAGACTGATGAGGTGATACAGTACATCAATGGTGGCTTTTTGCTTCTTTCCAGATCCCTAATTAAAACTTTCAGAATTCCCCTTCATTGAGGTTGTGACACATCTAATGACAGCTGGAGCCTCAGGGCATCTTAAAGGGATTCTTGGTCACGTAGGTGCTGAGAGCATGGGTGAGCTGGTCTTTATAAACAAATGCCATCTACAGTTTTAGCCAACAGATGTGGATTCCTTCGGTAATAAAAACACCCTGGGCAGTTGCGATTTGTGTACATTATCAAAACTAGAAACATGATTATAATGCACTTTGTGACCACAATAATAAATCATACGTACCTATTACAGATGCCAATGTCTGGGGCATATGGGTACATTTTCTGCTTCTCAGTTTGTGGTAGTAAAGTGGAATACATTCACAGACTGTCAAATAAAAATCTCCAGATAAGAGCATTTTGATGGAAACTGCAGCAAAAACATAACATTTGTGTGTTTGTTTAAAAAGAGCATACAGTAGGTAAATGTACAGTAGCAGAGCATTACAAACATGCTCCTCTGCTCCCCTTTAAGCTCATTTTGCATATCTTTTTCCATTCTTTCTTTCTTCTTTCTTTTAAATCATTGTATCTTGTGATGGCTTACAGTTAGGACAGTTTTTAGTTAAAGGGAGTCTGTCAGCTGTGGCACCTCATCCAACCCATGGCAGTCATTGAATGCTCTTACAAAGAATACTAGTGTACACTACAGTGTACACTGTAGGAGAAAAATCACGTGTGAATATGGTGGTCAGACTAGTTTATAGGCATTCAGAAGTTGTTCACTTCAGTTAGGCCTTACTTACTTCCTAAGAGGACTATCCTGCACTCTCTCTCTCTCTCTCTCACACACACACACACACACACACACACACACACACACACACACACACACACACACACACACACACACACACACACACACACACACACACACACACACACACACACACACACACACACACACTCTGTCTCTCTCCCTCCTGTCGATGTCCTATCTGTTTTGGTCTCTTGTTCAATCTCTGGATGGTAAAAGTCAAGTGGTGCCATCCATGGTGAAGGACATCTTGGGTTTTGGCAGCATGGCAGTTGCTTGCTTCAGCTCTTTCTGGCATGTTAGAGCAAGCTCAGAACCCTCCTCCAAAGCCTTTAAACTCCTTTGGCACCATTCTTATTTTATAATAACAGAAAAAGGAAAAGCGGTATGTGTCAAGTGTTCAAGTCGAGCGCATTAAGAGTAACATTTATGTTACAAAATGAGAAGGTGTGTTATATTGATGCGAAATCTGATCCTTAAAAAGCCACACATACCAGGCATATCAAATGTTTGAATAATTGCAAAGCTGTTCTGATAGTAATTAATAACCATTGCTGCATTGAAAAGCCTGCTTGGCTCTGAGTGAATTATTTTACAGTTCAAACAGTGGTGACCATGCGAAACGAAGCAGTAAGAACGCTTTAAGCCATTGAGCACTATTTGTTCTGGAGCTGTATCTGTTTTTCTTTTGTGGTTGCTGTACTGTATGTACTCAGGGCAAATCTGTCAGTGATTGGGATGACATTTCTCACTGACATTTTTGTACATTTAATTAACAACAATCGACAAATAATGCAGGCAGAGAGATGAGTCATATTTATTTGCCAACTTTCTTTGAGAATGATATGAGCAATGTTTACTGGGGGATTTTGTAACCAAAGAGACTTTGTGGAGAGATACCCAACTCCTGTGTAAACATCAGCAAGTAAACCCTGCATCCACAACATCCAGTTGAATGGGTAACTGATTGGCATTCCACTCCATGCCTCTTCAAATGGGATCAGTTAGCAATGCAACAGTGACTGGGAAAGAAACCAGGCAAACATTTTTTTTAATAGAATTAGAAAAGTTCACTCACTTATAGATTCTACCCTTGAAGCCTATTGAAAACTCAAAAGCAACAAATTATATTGTCATTGGAAAAACTGGATCCTCTGATTTATCTTTCCAGGCTGTGAAGAGGAGATGAATGTCAGTAATTGTCTAGGAAGCCGTTAAACACACAACACACCAGTCAGCACTTGAACAAAACATACTGCCATCAATCATCTTCCTCTCTTTTTCTCTTTACACGCACATATATTTATGCAAGCATTCATACGCACACATACACACAAAAAATACAACTACTGTATTGCCCCCAGACAAACACTATTTTTAGATCATCAAAGTTTTGTGTCACATTTGTCAAAATATATAGACATGGCAAGACAGCCATCAACACACTCTCATTATTATAGATGCATTCTGTGTTCATACTGGCTGTGGTGTGGGGCTCTCTCTAATCCTCTCTATCTCGCTCAATTAGCAACTGCAACAGGAGAGAGGGGTGTCTCGGAGAGATTAAAGGTGGTGTTTAGTTCCCTTTTCTCTCTACAGGAAGCCGACACACTCCCCTTTTCAGTCTCCTGGGTGACCGTTGTGTCTGGTGCCCTCTCTCTGCTCCATTGCTTCACCTGGAGTTCCAGAGCCTCCCCCCATTGAGTTATTATTTTTCAGTCCGAACAATCTTTATTCATGCATTCTCTCTCTATTTTTAAATACTGGGGTATAAAATGTGGAATAAATTAATTAGTTAGTTGTTGCACACTAGTAGGCCATAAATGGCCTACTAGTGCCCTTAAGGTTGCGGATGCGGGTGGAGGGTGTAACAGTGGATCCGTCAATGTTTAATGAAAAACCTTGGGTGCAATTGATGAGGGAGTTGGGACAGATGATGGTGATTTCCGATTTATTGCAATTGAGTTTGAGAAAGTTCTTTTGCATCCATGTTTTTATGTCTGTGAGGCAGGCAGTGAGAGTGGAGTGGGTGGTTGGGGTGATGGCTTTGGTGGAGAGGTACAGCTGTGTGTCATCGGTGTAGGAGTGGAACTGAAGTCCATGGTGGCGGAGGATCTGACCTAGTGGGAGGATGTATATGATGAAGTGTTTTATTCCTTGCAGATTTAGCTGAATCTGGGACACTCACCTGAATATACATTTTACGGCTATACTTCAAACATTACATTAAACTTGAACTTGGCCGATACACGTTGAGAATTCTTTTTCACTTTTATGCCTATATATGGAGAGATTTGTGTAATTCATTGAAAGATTGCTAAGGCAAAACTAGAAAATCAACTAGAAAATCAACTATAGCCTGCAGTGGTTCCCAAACTAGCTTGAGACTCAAATGATAAATTTGATGTCTCTCCAGGACCCAAACTAGTGTAAATAGCTGATCTATAAGTTATCGGTTCTTTTTAATAGAATTACAATTGCTTTTATTCTTTATTTATTCATGATTATTTTACTTCATATTTTTGAAAATGTTGAAAGAATAATAATAATAAGGGAAAGAAATATGTATATTTACTCACGACCCATATATAAGTTATGCAACCCTAAAATGTGTCCCAACCTACTGTTTGGGAAACACTGATCTAATGCCAGTATAGTCGTACACATTTTAGCAAGGTTTCAGAATAGCCAAGTTTATATTTCACAAAGATAGAACATGTGTGAAAGATACTTCTGTGGCCTACTGTCAGCGTGGTGCTAATCAATCAAACATTTTGTGAGCTCTGACACGCACAAAAACCCTCTCATATGGCTCGCCTCTTTCAGAGCAGCTATACTGTAAAATGACATGCAGGGCAACTGAGAATCATTAAATCAATGGCATGAAATATTTTATTGTCTTCACATTTTTATATTTGGTTGCTGTAATGTTTTGGAGTTTATATTTCCTCATAATGAATCATAGCCTGATGACAAATTGAAATGAAACACTCCTTAATTCAATATCTGTGTAGATAGTATTTCACAAAGCAGGATCAAGTTAGATATCAACTCATAAAGTGTTATGTTAATGACTGCAACTCATAATTTGCAGTCATTAACATACATACAAATTATTATTCAAAAATCTAATATTCTCACTATACAAACTACTGTATACTAACAACCCAGGTAGGCCCGTCCTACTGTACATTATGCATACATCACAAAATTATATTGTTCCCATAACACTAACAAGCAATGGCAAACATTTTGCTGTATATTTATTTTATGATGAATATAGTTGCAATATGTGCAACTATTTGTTTTTGACTGTCTTGTGTGTGTGTGTGTGTGTGTGTGTGTGTGTGTGTGTGTGTGTGTGTGTGTGTGTGTGTGTGTGTGTGTGTGTGTGTGTGTGTGTGTGTGTGTGTGTGTGTGTGTGTGTGTGCGCGTGCGTGTGCGTGTGCGCGTGCGCGTGCATGCGCAATCTGTTCAATCTCGGTGTAAAATGATGAAGATGGATTTAGAGCTTTCATTTTCTTGAGCAGTAATGACATAAAGTAGTGTCAAATACAAATCAAAGAAATTGCTTAATTTTTGCCTTGTAACTGGCAGTGGCTTTGGCAGCTAATTTCCAATGCTCTGTCACCAGTAATGAAACTAATAGTGTTGAAATCAGACAAACAAATTAAAGAAGAAATTACTTAATTTTTCTCTCTCAATTGGCAGTGTCTTCAGCCAATCATTTCCAGTGAGCTGTCACCCTGCAAAAAACAAACCGTTGTTGAAGAAGTAATTTTATTTAATCAATGGAAATGCTTGAAGTCATACCTGAAAATACAGGTATTCCAAGTAGCCTAGTGTGTGGAAAGAAACTCATCCTATCCCAGCTAGGCAGGCAATCAGTCTGCCCTGTTAACAGGCCCCGGCCAGTCTTCCACACTCATCATTTTCAACCCATCCATCACCATCCCTGACTGCTGGGCCCAGAGCGCTGCTGCCAATACATGACAAGATAACAATGACACAGCAACCAGCCTCTCCAGCACCTTCATTCACATCTATTAAGAGCTCCTTGTGTTTGTCAAACTAAACAACTGAGTTTATTGTCCTGTCAGCTTGCATGTGGGCTCATGTGCTGATGAGGTCTACAGTCACAATGTGTGTTGCAGACAAACACTCTCTAAGCCAAGTCTGGATACAGCAGAACTTGTGATTTGGAAGGTCCTTGATCGTTGTGGGTGCGGTATGTAAAAACATCCTAATGAGAGCCCACAGGATGTGCTCTTTTGGTGTTAAGCTGAGGGGAGGATGGCAAGTGGGCCACGACTTACTAGGGCCCAGGGGGGGAACAAGGTGGCAAGCCTGCCTTTATATTTGCTGGTGAGCAGTCACTTATCTTCACATGTGCCCAAGTAATTACTCAACGGGGGAGGTGGCAGGGTGCAGAGTCAAGGCTAGAAGAACTTTGGGGTCCTTTCTTGTCCTGGTGGCCCTGGGGCAGCTGGGCACCACCACATGGTAATGAGCTTTGAAGTGGTCTCTAATTGGACCACTGGCTTTGGACCACCCAGTGAATCAGACAGAGGATGACTATAAAAGACAGACGCAGGGTTCATCTTGTGTGAAATGTCAACAAACATTTTGTGATATTTGTAGAGATTCGCAATGATTGTTGTTTGTGCGGCACTATAGATATAATGGCAAATATACCAATTGTTACTCTGGATCATACTCATTTTTTTAGGATAGAATTGTTTTGTGTAATTAGTGGTCATGCTAACATTTTGTCCAAATATAATAATATGTTTCAGTTATGAGCGATAATGATATATATAAATATATATACCGGTAATACTACTGGCAGTGAATAGGAAAGCTTAATTACAAATGTATTATTATTATTTACTTTGCTTGAAATTGCTGAAGATACACAGCTATAATTCTACAACTGGTGTCAGCAAGTGCAACAGACTGTGCATGATGTCTGTATTTTCACCTCTGTCCAACGTGCTCTCATTTCATGCATGATGTGTACAGTATCTGCACTCTCCATCAAATGTCTGTCTGTCAGTGCCTCGCCTTTCTATGTGTGTTTCAAAAGCTCCACTCTCCACTCGCCTGTTGTTTTGTCAAACAGAGACTGCTGTTTGCATATAAACATTGTGGCAGAGTAATGCCACATAATAAGCTTGGCCCTGCACGATGCTCTCTAACTGTCACACTAATAATTACTACACTACAGGACACGAGGCGTGGAAAGTGTGTGTGGGAGAGGGGGTGTCACTCCACTTGAAGTGCATTTTTTATGTTTACTATTAACCATGTGTCCGAAGCTGTTATTACTGTGGTTGAAAATGTATGCCTGGATTATTACTGTCAGCGCTCTATAGGTGGGGGGACGGTTGAAATGTTACCCTCCTCTTCACACTCTAGTTGATCTAAAGTACTCTCCAGTGAACTATTCCGTCTGCCTCGTCCGCTATTCATCCCGAATTATGTCAGATCTCATTTAGATAACAGATACTTCCGACCCATTGCAACTCGGTCAGCTGGAGGCTTTAGACCATCTTTTGATTTAGGCTCTCCTTACCCCCCACCCCCACCCTGTCCAAATTAACCCCCTGTCACCAACCCACAAAGAGAATGGCCTAGTCTGATTTATCCAATGCACAGCCCTCATATAGGGCACAGTTGGCCTCCCATCTCCCCCATTAGCCATACGCCCCAGCACTCTTGGCTTCCCACCCCCCACTGCCCCGCCCCCACTCTGCCCGTCACACTCTCAACCTGTCACTCCAATGACGACATAGGCACAATGCAGGATCCCAATCCCAAAAGGCACAAATTAGCAATTAATGGTGTATTATTATTTTTGCATATAAATGCTGGAAGCGTGTGCTTGTGTGCGTGAGTGCACGTGTGTGCATGCTTGCGTGCCTGTCAGCATGTTCAAAACATGGGGTTGTCAATCATGCTAAGAGTGCCCAGGCCCTCCCACCCCTTCTCCAGTCCTTCCCATATGCTCCCACAGGGGTGCAACCACTTATGGCTATTGACAGGACCAGGGTACCCCTATTCTCCCCTCATACATTCACACCCACATTCACAGTGTAACCATCTTAGCACACTGCAACAAAAAGGGATTCTCTCCTGCTGAGGCCAGAATTAGACAATCCCTTTTTTATTTCTCACCTAATTGCACACATGGATTTGTGCTCAGCAACCGATTGACATACTTCTCTGTGACCATTGTCCAGGATACTTTGAGAGTCAGACTGGATTACACACTGCTGGAGAGGAGAGTTGTGGATGCTTCGGGTATTGTGATGTGGGAGTTTGGTTTCTGCGGCCTGGACAAAAGGCCACGAGGTCGGAGTCCGGTGCTACTCAGTGCGTTCCTTCTCTGCCTGTGCCAGGGGGGAAGAGGTCTTGAGTTTGCGACCATGGGCGGGCAAGTTGGGGAAAGTGTGCCCGAGGTCTCAGTCCCTGCTGTGGTGTTATTGTTGACAGAGATGGGAGCAGCTCAGGAGGGGGCCAGCGAAGGGGCAACACCAGCTCCTACCAGTGAACATGAGGATGACAACTCTTTGGGCTACACAGGTACTGTTGCTACTTTACGTTCTTCATCAAATCTCATGCCTGTCATCGTGCATCGTACAGACATGCCCTGGATGATGCTAGACCAACCCGTTTAGTAATGAAGTCATACATATCCATCTGTTTTGTTTTTATATACACAAGATACAATCAGATAAGATTTATTTAATCTATTATTCATCCTCCACAACCTTAAATTATGTCATGTTTTGAATGTCTAAGGGAAGCTGTGATATCTCTGGTTTAGTTTTGTATCAAACATCTTGAAGTCACTTACAAACAAATGTCAAAATACATGCTTGCGAATCCAAATGATGTTGACAATTGTCATGAGTTAATCCTAATATAGTATACTGTACATACAACTGTTGTTATTAGTACACTACTGGGAAAACTGTACTTTAAGTTCAATCATATTATGCTCACCATGTTACAGTTTATGGGATTCAAAGCCAGATTATTACCTGGGGGGGGGCGGCGGTGGCTCACGGGTAGAGTGCCTGGATGGTGACCGCAAGGTTGCCAGTTCGAACCCGGGCTCCCCCAGAGTTACTGTCGAAGTGTCCTTGAGCAAGACACTGAACCCCTAATTGCTCCCGATGTGCTAGTTTGTGCCTTGCATGGTTTCCGCTGCCATCGGTGTATGAATGTGTGTGTGAATGGGTGAATGTAATGCACAATCTCTGTAAAGCGCCTTGGATAAAGGCGCTATATAAATGCACCATTTACCATTTACCATTTTACCTTGATTTGTCCCTGATGACAAATATACAGTATGCACCAGAGATGTACTGGTCTGGTCTGCACAAAATAGTTACTATAAATAGGGCAAGGTAATGTCATCATAAACATTGCTTTTTAATGTACAGAGGCGTATGACTGAAATCTGCCTTAATGGATCAAACACAATTTAAAACATGTTTTGTATAAAAGGAATCTGGATAAATCTGAATTGTGATCCTAATTGTTTCAGCTGGTTAATGACAGAAATCAGAAAATATCAAGACACCAATAGTGACTGTATTTCGTTTGGAGTGAATTATGGGGGATTAATGGCACTGTTACAAGTGTTTAAGATGACACAGTTCTGTAGGGAAAGAAGAATAGCAAATGGGACCCTCACCTGTCCAACTAACACGCATGCACGCACGCATGCACACACGCACGCGCGCTCACACACACACACACACACACACACACACACACACACACACACACACACACACACACACACACACACACACACACACACACACACACACACACACACTGTGACACACACACACAGACACACACACACACACACACACACACACAGGAAGTGAATGTGGAGTAGATTACTGTAGTGTGGAGCAGCAGATGAGGCATGTGTTTGGTTATGTTTCAGCGTTTCTCCCTAGGGTGAGGAGGGAAAGTGTGCTCGGTGTGTTACTGTTGTCCATGTGAGGAGGCCTCTCCTTCCCTGTGTGATTTACTGGACCTCACACAGCCTCACTCTGCTCTCGGAAAAGGTTTCTGCAGATATAGGAAGTCCACATTAACTGCTAGAACCATTATGAGGTTCATCACTGTGTGTGGTAGCTGGACAATCCTAGCGGAGATTTGCATGACACAAGAAGATTTATTACCTCTGAGCGTAGATAATATGAGATTGCTATATTTACCCTATTGTTAACTTTTGCACCATATGCCATATCAGCTAGATACTGTATGCCATACCAAGCTTCTACAATTCACATGTCTCAGAGGTAATATGTTTTGAAAGTTTCAAGCTTTCTTCCATACTGGCAAACTTTGTATCAGGAGCAAGAAAGGAACCGGGTAATATTGAGGACACCTGCAAAAAAGTCTGCTCTGTGGACAGTTCCAGGAGTTCACCTCTAATCTGGCCAATTTAATCCCATCTGTGCATGAAAAATGAAGGACATCGATCTGGCCCAGTTAGAATGGAAATGAAGATAATGTGCCCAGTGCCCTATACTACCTCAGTCTACTGCTGATATGACAAAGTGGGTGGCTGCCAAAGACTCCATTTGCAGAGAGTGTGACAGGTTGGATGGAATGTGAGGCTAATCTTGACAGATGCCAATTTTAGCTCAGGTGAAGATCACCTTCAAACGCTCTACAGTGTAAAACGTTTGAAGAATCCTTCAGGTACCTGGCTGGTTTTATTTTTGGCTCTTTGCCCAGCTTGTAATTTTAGTGTCCTTCATAGAGAGGTATAAGTTCATTGATTAAGGGGTAACTGTCACCACGTGACTCCAACATGGCATTGACCAATAGAAAGGTGAGTCAGTTTAGAGCTATTTCTGACTCCTGTCTCAGCAGTCCCTCTCTATCAAGCACACTTTAATTGTACAGCGATACACAAAGGCATTTCAACGTGATTTACAAAGGCTTGAAATGGCATGCAAGCAAAATAGAACATATTGCAAATGTTAGAATAGAAAAGTGTCCTGACCAGGGACATTGCTGACTAATTCCTTACCCTACGCATATGTTTGTGCTGAACTACTCTGAGGAGCGCACTTTTCAAATTCATTCAGTCATTCATTCAAATATTTGTCCCCCAGGTTTTACTTGTTACCATCCACTTCCATGAAGTACATTGTCTCAGCCAATTAGAATGATATCTCTAATGGTATCTCTACCCTAGGTGGTCTGTTAATCCTCTCTACCATTGTATATAGGGTAGTATTTTCAGTAGGCTAGTAATATCAGTGATGATCTGTACAAGATACCTAATGTGTGATACCTGTCATATTTTGAGATTTCACATCAAACGTATAAATAGCTAGGCCCATACAATACCTATGTAGATAATTCACTATACTGTGAATCTTAGTAGGAACCACAACTGAAGTTCAAAACACTTTGAAATTGCTTTGGAGTAGTTTGTCAAGAAATTTACTTTTGACATATCTAAATTATACCCAAAGGTCTGGCTGGCACTGACACATTATTTCCATTATAAATGTATCTGACCTGTATGAAGATTGTGAAGTGGAAAAGTATGATGCTAAAAGTCTCATACTTATCCCCTGTTTGACAGGCAGACTCACACAAAGGGTCCTATCTTGGCCTGGATATGAAAAGCTTTTTGAGAGGACATCGGCACTCATAACCCCCCCTTGCCACCGACAGCTCCTCTTGCATCTGTCACAGTTCACAAAGGACAGCAACTTTGTAGCCCTGCTCTTATTTAAAGAACCGAAGGTTTCCACACTTCACTGTTGATTGGCTTTAGAGTGGAATGTTCCAGACAGCCATAATATTTTATCTGCTCCCATGAAGGCGAATGCCCCTGAACGTCTAGAACAGACAATTCCCTTTACTGACGGATTTACTGATGGATGGTGTGAGAACAAAGTGTAGTCTCCGGCGAAGGCTATGGGTGGCACCTGATGTTATAATGGCTAAATAGCCATAGATTGCGTAGATTGATGAGTCATCCTCTAATCGTCTAATGGTGAGTATCAGTTGAGGGCAGGCTGGTGTTGTCTGTGGGTTTGTTGGGATTCATGGGCCTTAGTGTGTCCGGTTTCCCTATAATTGATGTGGAGGTGGAATGGCGTGTGTCTGGGTGCATGGCATTGACAGCTTTACCATGAGCGAGATGGAGAGCTCAATTCTCCATCCATCCGGTGCTTTCATTACAAGGCTCTTACGCTGGCCTTGAGTCCCCACCCTGAAAACCAATTTCCTTGCTAGCACTGCTTCTCCACATACATTACCCCGCATACAGTACGCCCCCAGTGAGTCATGTCCTCACGACACTCGCTTATGTTCATCAGTGTTTGTGCTCCAGTATTCATGATGATGCGGGAAGCAGAGCGATGGCTCTATATGTCCTGCCAGCTGCGCTCTTCCACATTAGGCCCAGTCCAGAGCCCAGCCACAAAGCTGTCTCTAGAGCAAAGCAAGATCCTTATTGGCCAAGCCAGCAGCACGAGTGATTCCACTTGAGATATAATTAGTTATAACACTGCATCAACGTCCTGCTCACTGAGCTGTCCCTGTACCGCAAGGCCACTTTAAGACTTTGAGAGTGATCCTGTCCCCCATGCAATCTCTTTTCATCTATCTGATCATCCCTACAGGTTGACTTGGTATACATCCGAGGAAATAGGCTATTAGCACTTCCTCTCAGGATTGTAAAGTACTGTGGTCAAGAGGGGTTTGTGAAAGGATTTGTGATGGGAGTTTATAGGAGCACAGGTTGTAATTACATTAGAATATTCATGTCCACGTTTATGTTGTTTTTGAGAGTCTTGATGCGGTTAGTGGATATACTTAGGCCAGGGTGTTGCTATGAAATAATAAACAGTTCTTCCTACTATCAAACAGCTTTCACTTTCTAAATGAAAGGGTATTATCTCAGAAGATTGCAATGTTCTTGGGGGTTTGTAGGGTCCAATCAGACATTCAATATATGGGGGTGCCATACCTTTGGTTGCTTTGAACAGTATAGCATTAGAGTTTTGTGGGCGGCAACCGGGAGCCAATGGAGGGACGGAGAAGGAGAGACATTTTGGCTGGTTGAAGACCAGGCGTGTTGCGGCATTTTGGATCAATTGGAGAGGCTTAAGTGCACATGCCGGTAGGCCAGTAAGGAGGGCGTTACAATAGTCAAGACTGATGTCTGGATAAGGAGCTGGGGTGACTCCTGGGTAAGGAAGGGTCTGACTTGTCGGATGTTATAGAGTGTAAACCTACTGTGACCGCTGTAATGCGTCTGGTGACATCAGGCCCGGATTTACCGTTGGGCTGCGTGGGTTGACTGGGGCCCTTTATTATGATGAAATTGTAAAGTATTGCAATCCAATTTAAGTGTGATTTGTGTTTAGTTATTGTATATTTAGTTGTATTATATAAAACATTGAGAGGTTCTGCTGTCTGTACTGTAGACACTAGACAGTGCCTGTTGTGTTGTAGGGTAGCTGTGGAAAGCCTGATCTGGACTAATTTTCCATGCACGCACACACGCACGCACGTACGCACGCACGCACCACTTCCGTATCCGCCCTGAAAGACCTATAGTGGCTGCGTTCATTCAGCACCATGGACAGCGACTAGTCTGTCTGTCTGTCTGTCTGTCTGTCAAAATTACACCAAAATTAATGAAAATACCCACAAATAAATTCAAGCTTCACCGCATGGCAGAGGGGGCCCTGAAATGTTGTCTAGCCCAGGGGCGCCTAACCTGACGCTGCCAGATCCAAGAAGCTTGCTACACAAATTTGTTTCACAGCTTATTGGGATCTGGGATCGCGGAAGCAAATTCGATGACGGGGCTGTTCCTTATTTTCAAGCTACTTGGTAGATGATTGGATGGGACCGTCTGTCTATCACCGTGTGGGCGTGCAAACACAACCAATCATATTGACGTGTCTATATAGCTTCACATCCAGTTTCGCACATATCCCGCCCTTAGCTCACGCTGATTGGTCCGGTACGGAACGGATTTTTGTCAGCTCAACTGCCTGAGAGATCCCAGATGAGTGCTGTGTTGGGGAACATGGTTACCCAATACCGCCCTCATCTGGCAGCGTCAGGTTAAGGGGCGCCACCATAGTGAGCCTAAAAATGGTTAGATTACCGATATTGCACAATGGAAATATGGGTGAAAAGACAGCACTTGATCAGGATCGGTTACAATCCTTTTAGAGAGTGTTCAGTTATAACAGGGCAACCTAGAGGTGTACACAGATACGCTGCTTCAGCACCATCTGCCTCTGGTCGATTTGCACACATATAAGGGACTTGCTAGCTAACAGACAGACAGACAGACAGACAGACAGACAGACTAGAATAGTTTGTTTATTCTCAGCTCAAATAATAATGGTTTGAAGTAATCTGTTTAATACTAGAAAAAGAGACACTCTGTGCAGTGCAAATCTCCGCCATTGTATTTGTATGTGATGACATTGGCACACTAATGCTAAGACATATGATTCTGAACGTGAAATGCTTTGTGTTAATTATGTGTGTAGTGCCAGACTGGGAACAGTGGCCCCCATCTCTATCCAAATTGACATAAAAAAGGATAACGTTTTGAGCATGCAGCCAAAGCGTGACAACCAGCTTATTAGTCAGACTATGAAAGTAATACAAACTAGACAATATCAAGCAATTGCAAGTGTGTTTTCCCTGTGGCAAGTCATGCGTTGTAGTCGAGGAAGCTGCGGAGTATAAAATAAAGTATTGTTTTTATAATCAATTACTCTAGAATAGTTTTATTAACTGTTCCAGGCCTATTTCAGTTTAGAACTTGTAATACATTGCAAGTGATGTCTTTTTATGTCTCTATTCTGTACTTTAGCAGTGTCTGGCTACATTAGCCAAGCTTATGAGCCCAAACACGTTTTCTTTCATTCGTCACCCGTTTTTTACAGCACTGTCTGCCCTTCACCATAATCAGCCCATAATAACTGTCAGGCATGACTGACGGCTTCATGGCCACTATAATCATTACTATTATTTTTTATTAGTGTTGATACGTCTCCACATAGTCATTTCTTTGGCACTTCAAGTTCAACAAGGGCTAATACTATAGCCTACAGCTTTTTGGTGATCCAAAGGAGCATGGCTGGGCCTCAGCAGGGCCCAGCATCTTTGTGTGAGAGGGGTGAATATCTCTGGATTGGGTGGGAGGAGGGGAGGAGGGGGGCTGTAAATCTTAAATCTGAGCAGCACCTGCTCTTTGGACTCTGGCACGTGGTGTGAGGTCAGCAACACCAGATAACCCATCCATCATATTTATTACATTCATCGCCGTTTGTTTTGGCAGCTGATAGCACCAAGGAGAGAGAGAGAGAGAGAGAGAGAGAGAGAGAGAGAGAGAGAGAGAGGAGAGAGAGGAGAGAGAGAGAGAGAGAGAGAGAGAGAGAGAGAGAGAGAGAGAGAGAGAGAGAGAGAGAGAGAGAGAGAGAGAGAGAGAGAGAGAGAGAGAGAGAGAGAGAGAGAGAGAGAGAGAGAGATGGGGAATGCTTTTAGTATGGGCAGTGTCTTTGCATTTTCTTTCTCTGCAGAGGGTCCACAGAGAGAGATCCATCACTGATCACTGCTCGCAGGCCCTCTGAAAACCACAAATACTGTGGAATGATATGATAAGTACCAGTCTGGAAACGTTCTAGGAGGAATCACTTTTTGAACGGGAAGAAAAAGCAATAAAGTCATGTTCAGTCCTGTTGCAGTTTAGGTTAACAATATGATGTTTGTTTAGATGAATTAAGAACAACTGGGAATGTTTGTCTTGCTTCCCAAAGGCTGTAAAAAGTGATTAGTCCTTTAAATTAAGCTATTCTATAGCTGTAGTCTAAAAAAATAATTGTGCTATAATCTTTTTTTTTAAGCTGGGAGTACATCTTCTAGTCACTGGACATAAAAAGAAAGTACCAATTTGATCTTGTCACTGCATCCGCATCGCTGCTTTGATCGCACATGCACAAACAGCTGGGAGCCTACAGTGATATGTCCTCTCGCCCTCTTTCTTGTTCAATGTAAATTACATTTACGTTCTCATTCTCACTTTTGTGTTCGATATGTTTTGTTTCTTTTTTCTTTTAGCATTTTCTCCCAAATGTATTAGAACCAGTAGAACCATACCCATCTTTATAATTTATTTAAAAAAATTAAGGTGTATTACTGGTACTTTATTTTAAAATTATGGGAGCAATTTTGCATAATTTACAAAAGCGCATACTGTATCATAAAAATTGAATAATAGAAGTTTAAATTAGTGACTAAGGATTCTTATTTATGAAAATGTTCACTAAGGTTAGGTACCAAGTGTAAAGTTTGGTCAAATACCCATAGACTTTAATGGAAATAAAATAGCATTAAAGCAGGAGGGGAAATAGCAACGACACCTTCTAGGTCAGTAATGATAATTGAAGCGTTTTCATTACTACCATACTCGCTTCATTTCCAACGACGGAACATGCACTGGGTTCATTGCAATCTGAGAATCCCATCGTCAAATATTCGGGAAAACAGCGCCTCCCCGTTTGTTGATAGATGGTAGTCCCCTGTCTTGAGAGACTAGGTTCATCGTAACACCTACCCAGTGGCCAAGTACGGTATTTCCATTTACTGTACAAGCAATTTGACTTGCTGCATTGGTCACCTTTTTCCTGAATCAGTACTCATGTTTTTATTACATTTGTCTGAATCTGTATTAATAATGAAGTACTGAAGTAGGCTACATATTGTCAGTCTGCTGATTGTTTACAATCAGTCAGCCTATACTGTACCTGTAGCTTTTCTCCTCTCCATTCACAGCTCTGCTGGCCATTACCAAAGCAGTCACGCTTTTCTACACTCCAATCAGAGTTCACGCTCTTAACAGAGAGGCTCCTTTAAACATGGCTTCTCCATCCATTAGATCTCTGCTGCTCTTGCTGCGTGCTACACTTCTGCTGCTGCTTTAACCTGTCTTAAACAGCTTATGAACGTTACATTCACCTAGTTAAAGTGTCTTAAACAGCTTATGAACGTTACATTCACCCAGTTAAAGTGGACATTATTTATACTCAAAAAGCAATGAGTGGCACCAAAAGTAAAGATGCTGCATTCAAAAGTGGTTTGGCAACGGTTCATTCTGATTCACGGTAGATAATTTGACATTTTACTGGCGCATGCTTACATCCCTCTTATCTGTGCATGATAGGTGAGGTCTGCAGTAGGCTTGCTGCCACACACACACACACACACACACACACACACACACACGCACGCACGCACACACACACACACACACACACACACACACACACACACACACACACACACACACACACACACACACACACACACACACACACACACACACACACACACACACACACACACACACACACACATACATGACAACAAACAGGGAAATAAAAGAGGAAATTAAACGAGAGACAATACAAAACAAAAAAATAAACTAAAACAGAACAGACAATAACAGAACAAACCCTCACAAATATCCACCCATCACATACAAAAAAACATACCAACAAAAACATAACAAAAACACTACATTAAGACAGTATAACAGATTAGAGCAAGTTTTGCTTTGTGTTCCCAGATTTGTCTTAGCATGCTGCTGAAACTAAATTTAGGGAACATCCCAAGAGCGGAGCCATTAATACCAGTTTAACTATTCCATTTGTTGCAATAAATGGATACTTTGACTTGACTGTTCCTGACTGAATCTATTTACAAACTGGCAAAATAAATATATTTAATAATATATTTATAATTAATAATAAAAGTTAATGTACATGATTTCACATGTATTGCAGCTTGCTATGATTGGCTGGATCGAGTTTCATTATAGCATTGTCATAGTGATGAAGATAAAGTCACCCCTTAACCCCCCTTAGTTACCCTGAGCCCGCTCTCAGCCATTAAAGCTCTCCTGCCACTAAACCAATTAAGCCAATTAAGCATGAAGCACACACACTGGCACTTGTTTCTGCCACTGCTTTTCTATGAGGGAAGGAAAGCTGTGCATGTCATTCAACAAGCTATGTTATGACAATGGGAAGGGAAGAGTCAACAGTTTGTTTCAATTACTGGTAATTGTGCTCAAATCCTGTCTGCCTGTTCTGTTGATACAGCCATGCATGGCACGTCACAAATTAGATACTGTACTGCTAACCGTACTGCTAACCTCCTGCATATGAACTTCCAATGTTGAACATTTTTCTTCTGTGCTCTTTTATCTATATTACCATAATAAGCCCATGGCTGTAGCCTACATTACAAACAACAATAATAATCTCACAGGAACACTGGTTTGTACAGAAGAAACTAAATTGCCTTAACATTTTCTAAGACTACTGAGGTGGAAAACATCCATGCTAATTTACCATATGTAAAAAATAAATTGTGGTAAAAGCACAGTTACTTCCAGAAAGTTCCATATAGCATCAGCCGGCCATGTTGAGACTGACGCCAAACAGATGCTAATGTGAGGCCCATTAACAGACACAGGCAAAGGGGAATTCAGTGAGCGCAAGCAGGCGGAAAAGCAACAGCCTGTTTATCGCCCCATCCTGCATTGTGCTCAAAACCTCGTTGCGGCATCCTGTGAGGCTCACTCTCTTTCTCCTTCTCCTCTGTGCCTGCATTCTCTCCTCTGTTTTCTCGTATGCAGCGTCACGCATGGGGGTACCTTGTGAACAGAAACAGATTTGTTTAGTTTGCCGTCATTCTCTTTCAGTAGAGTCCCTGTCTTTTCCATGTCTAAAAGCTGAACAGAGAAGCTTTAGTGAGGAGTAAAATGTCCTCACTATTCTGCTTGTATTTTTTTTTCTCTCAATCTGTTTTGTACCTTTCCTTTTTGTTTAATCCCTCTCTCCCTCCCTCCCTCGATCCCTCCCCTCCATACTGCCTTAATTGCTCTCTCTTTCTTACATTCTTGGTGTTTTAAACTTAACTGTCTTATTTTTAAGGTTGGCTTGTGACATTTTGCTGTTATTTAAGATGCAGGATTCTTGGGCTCTTGATCAAGAGACCAGCACTATTGTCAGTGGTGGAACAAAAATTGGCAAGCGCGCGCTGGCTTGACACGTTTCTGGCTCAAACATGCTAGAGACATGATAGTGGATAGCACTGTATTTGACTCCACTCCCTGCCAGCATATGTGCCTAATGCCTATGTGTATTAATTTGTGTATAGTCTAAATATGTTAAACATTCAAAATGTACTTCTTTGCCCCATGAAGAAATTAGATTAGGACACAGCACAGCTCAATTTACAATTTACAATTTACAATTTACAATTTAGGCATTTAGCAGACGCTCTTAATCCAGAGCGACTTACATTTAAGCAAGAACAAAAGCATGGGAATACATCACATAAAAGCATTTATCATGAAACATGCGTAAGCTAAGAAAGTAACAGTGGAATATCTATATAATGAAACTCTGGGTTACTTTAGTAACCTCAGTTTATCAAGCGAATCGAGCGAGAGAATCGCCTAAGGGTGGCGCCATTTCCATGGTGCCAACACAGAATAAATCCATATACTCACGAAACAATACTGATTGGGTCGTGCAGCTGTCAATCACGGATGTAGCTGCTAGCTCCGCCCCGGAGTCTATAAAGCAGCCCACCAGCCGGAAAGACATCATTCCTATCAACCAGTCCTTTTTCTGTGCTTTTTCTAAGCAAGAAGGGTAGTAAGGGCGATTCTCTCGCTCGATTCGCTTGATAAACTGAGGTTACTAAAGTAACCCAGAGTTTATCTAAGCTCATCTCGCTCAAGAATCGCCTAAGGGTGTACATAAACCCCCCGTATCACTACCACCAGTTGAAAAGGAGGCCCGACCCGGGACCCCTCCCCCAGCAGTCCCCTGCCCGTGGGGAGAAGGAAAGGCAAGGAGGCTATCTGGACCACAGGCCCAGTAGACAAGAACCTATCTAAGGAGCTAGCCAGTGAAAACTGTCTAAGCACTCAGATGCGGGCTGATGGTTCCCCATCTTATATGCCCTAGGATCTAACTCCTGAAGTGCGCGCGTGTGACCGTTGTTCCCAACTGTCCCATCACGTAGCGGCAGCTCCCAGAACGGCGTGAGCAATTCCAAGGGATGCCACGTCCAAGTTATAGTACGTGGCGAAAGTCGAAGGGGACGACCAACTCGCCGCCGTACACACATCCTGAAGTGAAGCTCCCTTCGCAAGAGCCCAGGATGCAGACATGCCTCTCGTAGAGTGAGCCCGCAAACCCTCCGGGGGTTGTGCACCACTTTCGGCATAGGTCAACTGTATGGCTTCCACAACCCATTGTGAAAGTCTCACCTTGGTTATGGGATTCCCCCTTCTCTGAGGGTCCCATGCGACAAACAACTGATTGCCCTTCCTAAAGGCAGCAGTCCTGTCTACATACAGTTTCAGTGCCCTGACCGGACAGAGACTGTTCAGCCTCTCGTCTTCCGCCGATGCGAAAGGGGGCGGGTGGAAAGCTGCCAAGTCTACCGGAGTACATCCGGAAGGAAAGTTCTTGGGCAGGAACGACAGGTTCGGCCTGAGCGAAACCCTGGTACCGTTCCCACTAAATCTCATGCAGCTTGGACTCACCGAGAGCGCATGCATGTCACTAGAACGCTTCGCTGTAGTCAAAGCGACCAGCAGGGCAGTTTTAAGAGAGAGAAACTTCAAACCCACCGTGTTCAGCGGTTCGAAGGGGGCTCTCGACAGAGCGTGCAGTACCAAGGTCAGATCCCAGGAGGGAACTAAGGATCTAGATACCGGCCGAGCACGCTTGACACCCCTCATGAACTGTCGAATCAATAAGTTCTCACTTATTGGTCTGTTGTCCATACCCACATGGTAGGCCGATATGGCCGCCAGGTTGAGTTTCACTGAGGAGTTCCCCAAGTGTCTATCCAACAACTCTTGCAAGAAGGTTAGGATAAGAACCACCGAGGCCTGAAAAGGAACGGCACGTTCCGGCCTTGCCGCACACCAGCGCATAAACACGTTCCAAGCCGTGTTGTACCGCTGTCTAGTCGAAGGGGCCCTGGCTCCCAAGATCGTCTCAATGACTCTAGGGGGCAAGCCTGTGGCTATTAGAGTCGACCCCTCACCGGCCACACCCATAGGTCTAAGTCCTGTGGGCGCGGATGGAATATCTCGCGACCCGCCTGGGTAAGCAGATCCCTCCACAGAGGGAGCTGCCAAGGCTGGTCGTAGAGGAGGGGAAATATGTCCTGTCTCCAGGACCCTCGGGCTGGAGCCACTAGTAGCACGTTCGAGCCCTGAACCCTCACCCTGGCTAAGGTGAAGGGAATCAGCTCCAGTGGAGGGAAGGCATAGAGTAGGCCCCGAGGCCACTGATGTGCCATCGCGTCCAGTCCCAACGTTGGCGAGCCCGTCAAGGAGAAAAAGAGTGGACACTTCTTGTTCTCGTCTGTAGCGAACAGGTCTGCCACCGGAGTCCCGAACCTGTCCCAGATCTGTTCCACTACACCCGGGTGTAGGGACCAGTTGCCGTAACGGAGGGGACCTCTGGACAACAGGTCTGCACCCGCGTTCAGTAGTCCCGGGACGTGGCAGGCTGTCAGTGACAGAAGACGCCCGTCGCACCAAGTCAAAAGCCTGTATGCCAACGTGTGCAGGCGTAAGGACCTCAGTCCACCCTGCCTGTTGATGTAGCACATCGTTGTCGTGTTGTCGGTACGGACGAGGACATGACAACCCCGTATGAGCGGCTCGAACGCTTGCAGCGCGAGGAAGACCGCTAGGAGTTCCAGATAATTGATGTGGGCGGACCTCAAGGTTCCATCCCATATCCCTCTGGCCGACCTGCCTTCGTGGGTGGCCCCCCACCCACTCAGGCTCGCGTCCGTAGTGACGACCTTCCTGGTCAACGGTAAACCGAGGGGGACTCCCTCCGTCAGGATCCGTCTGTCCGACCACCATCTCAGGGCGAGCGTGCATTCCCCGGAGATTGTCACTCGCCGCGAGAGGAATCTGGTGGGCACCCGTAGAGACCTCAACCAGCGCTGAAAGGGTCTCATGTGGAGTCTGCCCAACCGCACCAGGGAGATGGCCGACGCCATCAGTCCCGCCATACGTAGGCAGATTCTGAGTGGCAGTCTGTGTCCTCTCTGGAACAGGGCCACGCACTTCAGGAAGGCGTCGATCCTCTCCGGGCTCAACTGAGCCGTGAAGGAGACTGAATCCAGTGCTATGCCTATGAAGTTGATCGACTGGGCGGGCACCATAACACTCTTCTCGTGATTTATGGTGAACCCTAGGGAGGACATATGGGACACCACCCGAGTGGTGTTCCATAGTGCCTCCTGTGGCGAGCCTGCGCTCAGAAGCCAGTCGTCGATGTAGCTCGCTACACGTAGACCTCGTCGCCGCAGAGGGGCCAGAGCCGTCTCGGTGCATTTGACGAACACCCTGGGGCTCAGGGACATCCCGAAGGGGAGAACCGTGTATTCGTACACCTTCCCCTTGAAACCAAACCTCAGGAACTTCCTGTGAGGTGGGTAGATAGGGATGTGAAAGTAGGCGTCTTTCAGGTCTATAGATGTGAACCAGTCGTTCATGCGTATAGAGCGCACAAGAGACTTGGCTGTCAGCATCTTGAAGCGGAAGGACTTGAGGTACCGATTGAGAGCTCGTAGGTCCATGATTGGACGCAGCCCCCCCCCCTTCTTCTTGACCAGGAAGTAGCGTGAGTAAAACCCGCTGCGACTCTGGCTCAGGGGTACCTCTCTGACAGCCTTCTTCTCCAGCAGAGAGTTGATCTCCTGCTGGAGAACCTGACCCGCTTCGCCGCGTGCATCGGAGTAGAGGATTTCTCCGAATGCAGGGGGTCTCATAGCGAACTGGAGCCTGTAACCTCTCGCTATGGTGCGGAGAACCCAAGGAGACGCTCCGCACAGTTCCCACTGTGTCAGGCGACGCGCAAGGGGGTTCTCCATCGCCAGGGGAGCGCGTCGTCGCGCAGGGCTGGCGCCCCCTGGTGGACCAGAGAAAATTTCGGCATGACCCGTCCTGCCAGTGGCGTTTAGGCCCGCCACAAGGCCAAGGTCCCGCCCCACTGTGTCGGAGAGCCCGGGGGCTACTCCTGGCAGTGGGTTCATGTCCCCCCGATGTTGTTGTTGTTGTTTTGTTTTTAATGGCATCAAGGCCTTTATTACAGGAAAATAAACATTTACAACATTTGGAACAACAACATTCTGATGAACGGCCGCACCCGTGGTGACGCTCCGCATCATGAGCCGCCGCCTCTTCCTGGGCGGTCTGAGTGTGGGAAGGACACTCGAATCCAGGCTCGGGGGGGGAGGGGAGACGTCTGGTCTCGTCTCCCCTGGGACGGGGACGGTGTCACTTGTTCTGCGGCTCCCGACGGCCTCTGCCCTGGCCTCGTCTGGGGCCATGGGTTGGTTGGCCGCGGCCACGCCCAGCCGGGCGTCTGTCACGGCTGGGGGCGTTGGCCGAGGTACCGGACGGTGCCTGCTGGTCTCCTGTCCTCTCCCGGCGGGGCTTGGAGCTAGAGCGACCACCCCTACCACCGCTGGTGCGTTGGGGTTGGCGCGTAGGTGGGCGGGAGGACTGGCGCGAAGGCTGGCGTGTACGCTGAGCCGGAGCGGCGTAGGCAGCAAGGGTCTCACGACCCTTCTTCTGGCCTTCCCAGGTCAGAGCCAGCTCCTCCAGTGTCCCCTCGAAGAGGCCACCAGGCTTGATGGGCGCCTTCCGGAGCTTCGCCTTGGTCTCTGCAGGCAGGTCTGGAGAGACGTCGAGCCATCTGTCCCTCTCCGCCATGATGGAGAGAGTCATAGCTCTCCCCACCTGCTCTGTGACGGTGTGGACGAAGTCTACAGACTCGTCATGGAGACGACGAACCTCTGCCATCTGCTCTGGAGATGGGGAGTCCCCCATTTCCAGCAGCAGGCTCGTGAGAGACCCCTGCAGCAGGAGGGCGGCATTGAGGTGCCTGCCAGCCGATGCCAAATGTGTGTAGAGCCTCCCATTGGCTGCGGAAGCCTCCCTGTCCTTCCTATCTGTCAGGACTGGGTCCTTGGACAGTGGGGTGACATGGGAGGAGGAGGGGTCTAGGAGGAAAGCCGCCATGATCCTGTCGATGGCCGGCATCTTGTCGAGGCCCACCGTGGGCATGTCCTCAGTGTCCAGGGAGAGGCCCACGCGGCGCGGCATGGGGAGCGGTGTCAGCGGCTCCTTCCACATGGCTGTCAGGTGGGCTTTGAAACCTTGGGCCAAGGGAAGTTTGACTCGAGGGACCGGTTTGGCGGTCTGTCTGAGGCGTGATCCCCATTCCTCTTCCTCTGGTGGAGGGGGCGCCGCTGTTGGCCATGCACGGCCGCACCTGATGGCCGCCACCATGAACACCTCCACAATGTCTGCCTTGTCCAGAGGGAGGAGATCCAGTGGAGGGAGGTTGTCCGGGTCCGCTTGGTCGGTGTCCGGTAGGTCACCGAAGCGTACGTCACGGTCCAGGATGACGTCGGGGTCAGAGGACCTGTCGTCCTCGTCGTCGGAGTACACCTCGTCGAGGACCGTGAAATCCTCCGTATGGGGATCCTGGTATGAGGGCAGGTCGTCTCGAGGATCCACCTCTTCCATCTCCTCGCCCCAGTTGTCGTTAATACGCTGTGGGGGATAGACATCACCGGCGGAGCTGCCGGCCATTCCGGCTCTAGCAGCACCGGCGGAGCTGTAGTAAGTGTCAGGACTGCGGGCCCTTCCGGCTCTGTCAGTCCAGGCGTTGGTGAAGGACGCGGCCGGCTGGCGACGTCTAGGCGCCGGTTGTGGTCTGGCCCGTGCGTCCTCGCAGGGCTCCTCCTCGTAACGGAGGGATGGGGCCCTCTTCGTCGCTATCCTGGGCGCCTTCCTGGTCGGTGATTTAGACCCAATGGTCAAATCCCGTCCCGTGACCGTTGCCGTAGGGCGGGCCTTAGGCTTGGTCACAGTGGAGCCGGACTTGGCAGGGATCCTACCACTGGGAGTAGGGAGGGAGGGCCAAGGATCAACGGCAGGGCGGGACAGGGCAGCTCTGAGGTCAGGACCTCCATCGCTGTTAGGGCCCCGGACGGGGTTGTCAGCGATCCTTCTGAAGTGTGCGCCAACCCGTGAGAGGCGGCGGCCCTTGTCCTTAGTAGTGAGGACAAGGCAGCATGGACAGAAACCATGTGTCTCGAAGGCCTGACGAGCGTGCTCAAGGCCTAAACAGAACATGCACGAGGTGTGCGGGTCGTCTGACGCCAGGGTTCTGTTACAGGTACGACTGAAACAGATCCGCTCACGGTCCCCCTGGGTCTGGTCGTGCCGCGTAGTGTCACTGCCAGTAGCCATGTTGACTAGTGTCGTTTTTCAACTATCCACTGAGGTGTAAAGAGGCTAGAAAAAAACCAACCAGGGTCTTCCGACACAAGGAGAGAGTTTCGTAGGCCAAGCGCAGTGTTCTCCAGAGGTCTGGAGGAAAAGTAGCTAGAATCCGCTAGAATCCGCTAGATTCCGCTAGAAGTAGCTAGATGACGTTAGAAATCGCTATAAACAGCTACAGAAACACACACCAAGAGCCAGGGGTAGTCAAAGGTAGCTAGAAGCAACAGGAGTAGCTGAAAGCAGCTAGAGGAGGCTAGAAGTAGCCAGAGGGCAGCTAGATAGTAGCTAGCTAGTAGCTAGGGTCTGCCGACACAGAGCAACGTGCGTCGCCAATCTAGCGCTAGGCCTTGCGGCCGTGTGGGAGCCTGTGATAGTCGTGGAACGGGCTTCCGAGCCGACGGGGTCTTACGACACAACGTGGCGGGAAAGAGCTTTCCGAGCCGAAGAGTCTTGCGACACAGCGTAGCGGGAAAGAACGTGGGTCAGCGCGGGCCGAGGGAGTCTGTGAAAACTGCGTTTTAGCTAGTAGGGTCCCTCAAAGCTTCCGACAATAGTGTAGAGAAACAGGGGAAAAAACAGAGCTAACTGGGGTTGCAAAGCGGAGGTTTATCAACTCACCGTTAGCAGAGCAGTGCAGGTTGACTTCCGCGGATCGCCGGGCTGAGCTTCTTTCCGACGAGCGGCTGTTTCTTGTCTATCGTCGGCTGGCTCTTGTTCCACGGTCCAGGCAAGGCTTCACGGCTAACGCGAGGTCTCCCGACGCTGGTTAGGTTGAGCCAAGGCTAAGCTAGCGTTTGTCAACAGCTAGGCTAAGCTAAGCTAGTGTTAGCCAAGGCTAACGGGGCTATGTCCGAGAGGCTTCACAGCACTGACAGAAAAAAGCCCCCTTTTTTTTTGTTTCGGAAACTTACTGCGTTTCGTTTTCGTGAGTGTAAGACCACCGGGTTTCCACCGCGAATTCCAGGGTACAAGTGAAGCACTCGTCCAGGGGGAATAAAAGTCTCAACGGAGTTAAGGAAGTGGTAGTCTTAGAAAACACATCTGTGCTAGCTCAGAAAAAGGCAGGAATGATGTCTTTCCGGCTGGTGGGCTGCTTTATAGACTCCGGGGCGGAGCTAGCAGCTACATCCGTGATTGACAGCTGCACGACCCAATCAGTATTGTTTCGTGAGTATATGGATTTATTCTGTGTTGGCACCATGGAAATGGCGCCACCCTTAGGCGATTCTTGAGCGAGATGAGCTTAGATAAACTATACATACATATAATGAAACTATACATACACTATACATATAATACTATATATACATATAAACTATACATATTTACTACTATGCTATACATATGTACTATGGCGTGCTATGACTAAATACAATACAATTATAGTGCTGTCTACATAACATGCTATAAGTCTGTATCAAATGCTATCTAAGGCAACATAAATGCTATCTAAGGGGGTAGGGTAAGTGCTATGGGCCATGATGGAGTCTGAAAAGGTGGGTTTTCAGGCTACGGCGGAAGATTGGGAGTGATGCTGCAGTTCTGACTGCAATGGGAAGTGCATTCCACAGTTTTGGAGCCAGAAGGGAGAAGAGTTTGGGACGTGTGGAGCGTTGTCCCGGCGTTTTTAGTGAGGGTACTTCCAGCTTCCCTGCGTTGGCTGATCTGAGTGCGCGGGAGGGTTTGTAGGGTTCAATCATACTTGTAAGATATGGGGGAGCCATACCTTTGGTTGCTTTGAATGCCAGCATCAGAGTTTTGTATTCTGTGCGGGCAGCGACCGGGAGCCAGTGGAGGGAGCGGAGCAGGGGGGAGACATGTGAGAATTTTGGCTGGTTGAAGACCAAGCGAGCTGCTGCATTTTGGATCAGCTGGAGAGGCTTAAGTGCACATGCTGGTAGGCCAGTAAGGAGGGAGTTACAGTAGTCGAGTTTTGACAAGACTGTTGTCTGGATTAGGAGCTGGGCTGATTCCTGGGTGAGGAACGGTCTAATTCGTCGTATGTTATAGAGTGTGAACCTGCAGGATCGAGTGACAGCTGTGATGTGAGCTTTGAACGAGAGCTGACTGTCCAGGACAACATCAATAGTACAATATGACAAATAAAATAATGTAATATAACCAACACACAATGCAGCGATAAAATACTAATATTATGTAGAAAACACTGCCACTTGCTAGAGCTATTGGCCGGGTTTCCCAACGCAATTTTGGGTCGTTCGTAGCTTGCACACGTGTGCAGCGCATGTGCACATGCCCAGAAGGCCGCTTCTAGAAGTTAAACCGTTTCCCGATAGCCTTAGTTGGTTATGCAAAATTCTAAAACGCTTAGTCCCAATACTTGACTCTGATTGGCTGGTTACCGTCACGTGACCGGTGTAAATTCCACCGATAACCCACACCTTCAATCACTTTATATCATCCACAGCTGATTCCGCATCTCTGTAGCTGTACTGGGGAAGGGGAGCGCTTGATTTCCTTACAAACGCATGCCGTGCGGGCGTCTAAGCACCGCCCGGCTCATATGACTGTGAATGTGTGGCTCCAGGCAGCCCCGTAAAGATATCAAGCGCTATTCTCCCGTCACATAGCCTACTTGCCGAGCACAACAAGGAAGTGATGTGGCTCGCTCTGGTGGCGCAAAGCGTAGCTGCTTTTGTGAATTCAATATAGTTTTATTAGGTTAATATTGCTATATGTTTGTAACCGTTTTAGAAAAGCAATAAGCCACTCGAGGCCCCAGCTTACCGGGTATTTTGCAATGGCTGGGATGGTAGAAGACCCTAAATATAAAAACACTGAAATTAAATTAATATTTTCATCTCAGCATCATTTAGAGAACTTTTAACTAACTTGACATATTTAAGGTTATCGGATCGCTTGTGACAGTTTAGGAAACTTTGGCTCATATAACTCTATGCGTCGGCTTCATTTTGCGCTGCTGTCTCCAGCGTATGTGCCCAAATGAACAGATCTCTAAGCTATCGACAGCCATGGTGCAGTGTGTTGATGGCCTGTATGTCTATTTTTTGGATAGGCACGTCACATTACGTGCAACATGAACCACATTGAATGTTAATGTGTTAATAAATATTTAAAATATGCCAAGTGTAGCTAAAGTTTGATAGATGATGGTGAAATAAACATGCATGTTTGTTTAATTCTGAAGTTTTTGAGGGGAGCTAGCCCCTCCTATGGCCAGCTTTGAGTGTTTGTGCAAACACAAACATTGAATGCCATTGACAATGAATGGCCAGCTTTGAGGGTTTGTGTAAACACAAACATTGTTTAACACAAACATTGAAGTTCTGATTGGCCGGAATGAGATGATGGGAGATGTGAAATTGTGATTAGTCGGAATGAGACGATGTATGATGACGTATGATGATTTTTATATTTTGTCATGTTACGCACAGCACAGACAGACAGACTGCTAATAGCCTACTGTAGGTGCCATAGATAGCCTACTGTCAGATGTCCATGCATGCAAGCAGTCCAAATAGCCTACGTTTGGATTCATGAATTAAATATATAGCGTTGAGGTGTCTCATGTCGGCAATAAATGTAGGCCAATATGAAAATACCCTGTCCCTCCCAATTATGCAAGTAAATTAAATAGAATATCATTCGATTGTGGGTTAATAATAAAGAGGTTATGATCTGCGCATCTCTGCATGGTCTCTCTCTCTCTCAATAGAAACTGATAGTCATTCGGCCATGTTCTCTCGCATTTAGACTAATTTGGGCAGCACAACTTAGAAAAGAACAACAAAAAAAGAACAAGTGAGATGCTACTTCAACAAGTTACAAGCTGTGGAGTGGAATAAGGAGCTGCAGCTCTGCTAATCCCTGCATCCCTGTGAGCAGTGGTGTGCTGTGGATTTTTTAACTAGTATGGCTGTATTTTAATAACGTCACATGCACGCCACGTGCACATCACAATGCACATGCGCGCGCATGCATGTGCAGTTGCATTGTTATTTGTTAATTTGTTGTTTTTATTTTGGTTTCAATTAATTATGTTCCTTTTAGTTTTTATATAAAAGCCCTTTACAAGATTATAACATCACATTGCTTTCAACAACTTCCAACAACGGTCAGGGATAACTTTAGCCTGCAGAAAGAAATGTTGGATGTACAGTAGGCCTATGTTTATGAATACTGATGATGATGATCGAAAAACAAACTAAACTACGGTAAACTAAAGTTACTAAACTCAACGTTATTCCACTTAAATTGTCTACCAGGGTGACTAATAAACAGACAACGCAACACTAGTGCAATGATAGCCACGAGGAGCTTATGTTTATAAATAATACTAATACATATTGTATTCATATTGTCTGGAGGTATGCAGCGTCACCGCTATGTTCTAGGTGTTGACCGCGTCATCAATGTGCATTGTGCACGCGCGTGCATAAAGCTCATTTGAATTGCACATACTGTGCTACATTCTTTCTGTTACGTACAGGGACACAATAGCACTGTATGGAGAGACTAAAAGAGAACATGATCTGAACCGATTTGTCTGTTTTGCTCAATGAAGTTGCCTGACTTACAGTTAAAATATCACGGCCTGAAAAGGTTGAGAAACACCCTAATGGCTCATCATAGTGACTAGTTGTCAGATGACTCTCCAGTGTTTACGATAAGTACAGTCCCATATGTCTGTTAACTTAAACAAGGCACCATAGTCTTTTTCCCAATCCAACTGTTTTGTTTTATTTGTAAATGCCTTGGTAATATCATCATTTAAACAAATTAATTATTTCTCTCCCATGTCGGTATATATACGTACCCCCCAGCTAGGAGACATTTGCTAGGTCTGTAGGCCTATATGGACCCCAACGTATACTCTGTGTATATAATGGTTGAGCCCCGCGGCAGCATCCGGTTGCTATGCAACGCCTCCGTCACCACCATCTATGGGACGTTAAATCTGATCTCCGTTTACCGCAGTTCAAAGGAGGATTTTCAAACCTCCATAAGTCAGAATCCAGGAGAGCTGTCCTTGGTGGATCTTCAGCCATTCAAAGGAGGATGTCATTTGTGACTTTGTACCACGTCGCTCCCGACATGTAAACGTTTTGGTGAGAGGTAAACACTAACAATGTGCGCTAATGCTAATGATAGCAAAGTGTGTGTACTGAGTGTGTGTATGGGGCTGGCGGGGGGTGGGAGCTCCTTCTCTTAAAATGAACACTGATGGTGGCACAGGTTAACTACATATATGCTAACAGCTACCGGCACAGAAAGTTAACAGTTCTGTTATCTTGCCGAATGAGGGGAGGTTTAATATCAATATAATTAAATTCACTACATAACCGTAAGACGCCTAAGGTTGCGTGCACTGGCCATATATGGAGCGTGTCTTGAGTGTACAGGGTGTGATGAGGTCAGATCAACATATTGAATGTCAGAACAGGTCAGATCCATACAGTATATGGAGATCTAAGGGTGGCAGCGGGGGCAGTGTCTTGAATGTACAGGGTTTGATGAGAGCCCAGGTAGGGAGGGCCTTCATTTCCAGGCCTTTTGGGAACTCTAGTCTTCGCGGGCTGCCACTTTGGGGCAGGCTTTCCCCATGTATGGGGATGATGATGGCATAGTGATGTCACGAGACCTGGGCACAATATATGGGGGCTTTCCCCATGTATGGGGATTTTGAGTGACAAAAATGTATGGGAATTTTGAGTGACAAAACAACGCAAGATTTCATAGTGATCTCCATATATGGGCTTAATTGCTGCAGGTTGCATTTACTATGATATGAACCCTGATTTACTATCATCCCTGATGATGTCATAGTGATGCCAAAACATATTTTCAAATCAATGTCCCTCTTGGAAAGGATCATACGTAGATATGGTGGTCTGTGGTGTAATGAAAGTCAATTTGGTGGTTCACGAGTCATGTCAGGAAGTTTGAAATCCCCTGTATTATAGGACACATTCAATAGTTTTTCTATGCATGTAGCCTTTGTGCTGCTGTGAGAACCAGGTACAAAGCAACGGTGTGCAAATTCAATCTTAATACATAAATTGTGATATTTTTCCACCAATGGGACATTTATGCTGACTTGCATTGGAAATGGCGGATGTCTAAGCCTCATCAGTAGGATGATATTACCTTGAGCTTCACCCCTCCCTCAATGTCCAATCAGAAATGATTTGTAGTCTCCCAGTACAGCTGGAAGGGTATACACTGACACCGTTATGATTTGTAACTTCCTGAGAAGTGCAGGTCATCTCCCTCTGAGCAACACTACACACCGGAGGGAACCCGAAATGTCTCTTCTTTTCCCTCATCTTAACTTCCTGTCTAGCACTCCTTTCCTAGACTCCTTCTCAATTCCATGTTTAGCAACTGTCACGCAACTCTCTCAAGACGCTTCTCAATTTCTCTGAGACTCCTGAACTTGATACCAAAACTGATCATCACATCACTTGGTTGAGGTGCTGGGTTGGAAAGTGACATAAGGAAAAGTATAAACCCACACACAACAAAAAGACAAAATGGGCCGATCTCTGGTATGGTTATAGATGATAGAAGACATGTAAGCCTAATTGGTTTTATTCTATAGTCCAATCAGTTTGGACTATTGTTATGTATACTTTGCCTCAAATGAAGAATTTGGATCCGGTCATGACCAGATCCAAACTGTTCATTTGAGGGACAGAAGTATCCCTTGTGTGGGATGGGTGTGTGTGTGGGGGGGGGGGGGGGGGGTTAGCAAATTATTTCTTAAGTTGCTATTTAATTGCGTCGATTTTATATTCGACCATAGGCCTAATATTGCCTATAATGTTGTGCCCAGATCGTCTTTTTTTCTTTATTAGGGGACTAAGTATTAATTCATTTGAACACTGACGCCTGAAAAGTAGCCAATGATTAATCGGTAGCATAATCGGAATCTGCCATATCGGCCATAAAAATGCCATATCGGTATCGGAGCGGTCTCAATATAATACAGATTATTTAATCGGTTTTCACCAGCAAAAAATAAATAAATACATCTACATTTAGATTGTGTACTAATCTCATTCAGTAGTCATTCAGTTGAGTATATGCTATTATTTATTGATTGATTGAATACTTTATTAACAGGCTTTGGGCCAAGCCCCTAGGGCCTAGGCTTGTTTCCATTGTGGTCCTTCTGTATAATATCGGAATCGGTCAGAATCGGTATCAGCAGATATGACCCTGCAAATAATCGGAGATCAGATATCTGGTCATAGTTTCATCGTGCACCTCTACTGAAAAGTCTTGGAAATGAGGGATTGTCGCACGCAAAGGTAGGCATCTGATCACGCTATTTGCCTCTGGTCATCCACAGAGGTTGATATCAGAAGAAGGTCTTGCTATGAGGCAATGTAGATTGATGCTGTCAGTGAGACAGTGTCCCATCCAATTTCCTAACACATTATGTGCACATTCCAGCCTGTCTAGAAATATGTGGAAGTGTTTAGAGTTTTGTCCTTCCCTTGTAGAGGACATGGTGATCGTGATTCCTTCACTCAGTCAGCATACTGCCTCTGGTTTGTGATGGACTGCCTGTATTAACTGTAAGATGGTTCACATCACAGCTGCAGGGAAAAACACACATATTATTTATTGTTTGTTATTTGAAAACAGAACGTTTAAATTGACACATAATTCAAATCTCTATTTTTTGCCGACAGAAGCAGAATAAACTAGAAAAAGTGCCCTTCTGGGCACAGGTCTCCACCAGGAGGATAGGAATGTTTAGGAGTAATATAAACATGTTTTTTGTTTGTTTGTTCTAATCTTTGACAATCAGGATGGAATATGGGAAATGGTGCAGATCCGTGTTGATCGCACACATGCACAATCCACCTGTTGGTGGCGCTATAACAGGCCAATGTGAAATGGGTGGGCTATATTCCTCAGCCTAGTAGGAAAGTGCGTGAAAGATTTCACGTCAAATTGCACGCTGCGTTCATGATTTGAGGCTTTTTGTTCAAAACAGGCCAATCCTGCAAAATTTTAAAGCCAATGTTAGCCAATTAGGATGGAATATGAAATATCAGACACATCCGTCTTGAGCACATGACTATGGAGATACTGTGTAACGATTTGCGGGATTTTTGGACAAAACCCGGAGGAGTAATATCCAAAAATGTGTTTTACAAAAGTCGGCCTCCTGGTGGCGCTCTAAAAGCCAGATGTGAACTAGAGAGACTGTGTACCAATTTGCGCGATGTTTGGACAAAATCTGTAGGTGTACTGTGCAAAAACTTGTTTTGCACAAAGCGGCCTCCTGGTGGCGCTATAACAGGCCGTTCTGGAGATTTTGGGGCAGAGGTTCATCGTTGGCATCCAGGGAGTGTGTGTGCAAAATTTGGCATCGACCGGGTTAACGGTGCCGGAGATTAGCTGCTCACGGACACACGGACGGACGGACGGAGTGCAAAACATACTCTCCCCCCATGCCTTCGGCCTGGTGGAGACAAAAATGTATGCAGGCATATGTATGAATGTGAGGTATGAAGTGAAGTGCCGTAATCAACTTCAGTGCCTGAAACGAGCTCACGCATTCCCATGCCACCAACACGGCTCAAGGTCACTCCATCTGCAACTCTGCCAGTCGTTTATCTCCAAGCTTGTTTATTTTATGGCACCACAAAACTTCTCATGCAGAGTGCCAAATCCAAATCCCAGGGTGCAACACTGTCTCTGAGGAAGGATTGGTCTTCTTTTTCTGTCTTTGGCATAGAGTTCCATGTTTGTCTCTCTCAACGGGGAGTATCTATTTTGAGGGAGAAAGGTTTTGTTTTATGCCGTTCTGTTTTGTGTGCTGGTGAGCTGGGAATGAAAGCCATTAAATAGTGTTTGTCAGGGGGGAATGGGAATGTGGGCTTCCTTCACCTTACCCCGCCTGTGTGTTACCCCTCACCTCTATGCTGAGCAGCCTGGGTTTTGTGAGGGGTCCACCACATCTGAAAGAGACTCACAGCATGTAGTCTGCCGAAATCCGCCGCCCCGCTTCACAGGCAGGCACATGATTCATAAGAAAAGATGCAATGTCCAAACTCCTTTTGAATATATAAAGGAGATTTATTAGACATAATAGGCCGGCGAGATGAGAGAGGTTCTGTCCATTGAGTGGCAGATTGGTGAGATAGAGAGAGGGAGTGAACTTGACTGGTGTTCATTGTGCATGGAGTTCCCCTCATTAAGATCCCATGGTGCTCTGGGGGAAACATTGTCACTGGATTTAGAAGATCTGCTAACTGCTAAGTCTGCAGGGGTGTTATGGACAGGCAGAACTCAAGGCTGGTATATCATCAACAAAACTTTCTGGGAAGTACGGCATAGTCTTTACAGATTTGTGCTACTATTTTTGAGAACCTTTGAATGGATCAAGGAATACCTGCGTTTTGAAGGGCGAAAAAGGAATAAGGACCAGAAACTGCATACATATTACAATTTATAACCAAAACGGATTTGAGAAGCAATTTGTACTCGGGAGCACTTTGTATTTTAGCCAGCACTTAATTATGGATTTACTTGAGGCTTGGGAAGATATTAAGGCCTGTTGAATCGTCTTTTATTATAGCTGGATCAAGCCTATAGTTTGACTGTTAGTCTGTTACCAGGCTTCATGTTACCAAGCCACCATGCCGCCTGTGTCTCTGCTGGTCGTGCTGCTTGCCATGTTGATCATGCTGGGTGTGCCCAAAGGCCATAAGGGTCTTGATGGAGCCCATCGCCACACCAAGCTTCAGAACTCCCAGTCTTACTGGTGTAAGCGGCTGCTGACTGATGTTTTGGGGTTTCACCAAAGCCATCATCACACACCAACTCCAAGGCATTCCCACAACAAGGCACACAAATGTGACCAGATCTTCCTCAGTAAGTCCAATAAGTGCTGTTATATAATCTCTGTGAACTGTGAAGGGAATGACGGCTCTCCAAATAACAGCGTCACAGAGCTGTTTTCATAATGGTGGATATAACAAATTCAAATGTTGACTTGGGCCATGTACTGGGTTGCAGACTTGCAGTCAAAGATGTAGAACTATGCCATCTTTTCATATTCTTAAGTTGTGTTTAAAGCTCTCAGCTGTCTGTCTCCTCAGCACCTCAAGACACTGTGTCACTTTTGCTGTCTCTGTGACTGTCTGATCAAGGTCGCATGGGAGCAGAGAGAATGTTCTTGCTTAGAGAACTCAGCTATTGTAACTGCATGAATCTCTTTTCTGCAGGCAGGGGAGAAGAGTGTATAAATGCGGTCACAAAAGCTTGTCGGATGTTTAAATAAATTGAATCAAAGAGTTTATCATGCATTATTTTAACATACAATTTTGGGTGCATATCTACACTGATGATAACACATCTTAAAAGACCACTTCATCCATTTTCAACCTGTCTTCATATAATTGGTCCTCAGTAATGCTGGCACTATTAGTTTGGTTAAACATGGATAAAGTGGTCCTTTAAAGAAATCACAACCGTGTGAAATGAGGGGCGCTCTTGTCATCGTACATCAATTTATGTTAGCGGACATTTGACATTGCTACATAAGGTACATAAAGTGGTCCCTTATTGGCCATGCGCTCCACCAACATGTGATTGGTTAGCCGATTCACCTTCAATGTCAATGGCGTTTAATGTTTTGATGTTTAATTTACGTCATATTTAGCGTAATTATCAGCTCTCATCATCATACATCATCATGCATCACCTCATACTGGCCATTGGCCAGTCAGAATGCCTGTTGCCTGTGATTGTTGGCTGATTTGCTCGTCTATATATGACGTACATTTTCTCTTCAATGTCAATGGCGTTTAATGTTTTGATGTTTAATTTCCGTCATATTTAGCGGAATTCTGACATCATTTCTCCGTTCATCGTCAATGGCAAAACTTGAGACGGGCGGGGACAACATTTAGTGGACATTTGACCGGAATTCTCTTACCGTGGTCAATGGCAAATCTTGAGACGTGTGGGGACAAAGGCTGTTTATAGAAGATAAAAATAAATAATGTTTATAAAAGTAAAATCAATTAACTACCTGATTAATTAAATTGCGTTGTTTACATTATTTAACACACTATCCAATTATAATTAATTAAACTATTATATATTACTATTATTAGTAGTAGGCTAGTAGTAGTAGTAGTAGTAGTAGTATAGTATAGTATTAGTAGGCATAGTAGTAGGCTAGTAGTAGTAGTAGTAGTAGTATAGTATAGTATTAGTAGGCCTAGTAGTAGTATAGTATTAGTAGTAGTAGTAGTAGTAGTATAGTATAGTATTAGTAGGCCTAGTAGTAGTATAGTATTAGTAGTAGTAGTAGTAGTAGTATAGTAGCCTAGTAGTAGGCCTAGTAGTAGTAGTAGTAGTAGTAGTAATACTATTCATAAAGATGTCTGTTCAACTGCTCTGTTCTGCCTCTGCAGTGGCAGTAGCCATTCTTCCCCAGACCCCATGCTGTGGGTCTAAGTGGGACATTGCTGATAATTGCTTTAATGTTACAGTTCTCTCCTGCTGGCTCCAGCAATTTTACCATTTAAGTGAAAGCATTCCTCTGAGCTGCAGCCAGTTGCAGATCTAGGACGGTAAAGGATTTCTGGAAAATAAGGCACTGGTGAAGGAGTAGGAATGGACTGGGATGTAAAAACTTGAACGTAAATTACCAGTATGCACATCATGTGGATGAAAAACTGGAACGTATATTACCGGTATGCACATCATGTGGTTCGGATGAATACGAGTATTGGTGGTTAGGCTTGCTTTACTCAATTTGATCAGTGACAGTGACTAACCCATCTTCTTTTGAGGTATTATTGTCGAGGTAATACAAATATAATCCAGTAGCCTATTTTCTAACACAACATACCCTTTTCTGACATAGGCAGGCAGGCCTATGCTGCAAATATTGGCATCACATTCTTTCTTTGTCTGCTGCTTTCTGATTAAAATAGCCCAGATGTGATATCATAAGGCTCACTGGAGGGCGCTCTTGGGTAAGAAATCTCCCCACTAGGAGACCGGCGCTGTATGGAATCTACACAGTGTGTCAGTGGAGCTTTGTCAGAATTGAGCAGGGTTCCCAGGTCTTTTGGAATGTGTTTTTTTCTTTTCATTATTTTTGAATAGGCTACTGCGTGGAGTCGGGTAGCCTACATATTTAAATGGATTGGATAGGCCATGTGGCTTAATTGCTACAGTTTGCATTGGTTATGATTCTTAATTTCTTATGAAGACAAATTAGGCAATGACTTTTTTGGCTCTACAAAAAAGGATGTTCAGAATTAGATTCAGTAGCCTAATTCTTTTTCGTGTTTGCTGTGATTGTGAAACTTGGCAATAAAGTTTAAATTCTGTCATCAAATAATAGCCTAACACAGCCTAAACATTTTAGCATGATCACTGGATTACTTTTTTAATTGTAATTAGGCCTAGCCTTATTGGGATGCCACATTCATTTAGGAGTATGTTTAGGCATATAAAATAAATACTCACACATTATGATAGAAATATGTAAACAAATGTGTATTTTATGTAGCCGAGCTCAGCCTGTCAGTCATGTTACAGTTACACTTGTATAATGAGAGGCATAGGCTTATAATTCTTTATTTTGTATTAGACCTATATGCTTTATTTATTTAGTTTAAAAAGTAGATGTCCGGTTGCTTTTCACGGCTCCTATAGCTTTTGTTAAAGGCTTTAAAGCCAGTAGTCGACCAAGCCTGTGCATGGTTAGCTGCGCTCTGACTGGGATCCAGGCGGGAAGGGGTTAAATTTCTTCTCTGGGAAACATTGTTCAGTCTATGGAGGGGGTAGAATGGCACATACTATTGACGAGGCACTCCGCTCTCCTGAATGAAATGCTGTGAATGTGAATTCCTATTCCCCTGCCTGAGGTTCGGGGTCTACGACCCAAATACGGATCAATTGGATTTGCAACAGAATTTAATTACGAGAGTGACGGAAAAGTTGGAATGGTTCTCTGTTGTGGATGAAGAAGGAGTAAGCAACCAGCACACAGGACTGTTGTAGCGGAGCCGAGAATCCTAACTTTGAAAGTTTCCGATCTCACTGACAGATTCAAACCTGGACTGAAATAATGTGACTGCAAGGATATCCTTGGCTTGGAATACAGCGAACGTTCACTTTATTTTCCCGACTGGAAACTATAGTCAGAACTTCAACTTTTAGTTCCAGTGATTTTTTTTGTCTCGCACAAAGGAGATGATTTGAATGAAATGACGCGCTCGGCCAAGTGAGCGCACGCAGAAACGGGATGAATTCAATGAAAGCATAAGATCAGGGTTTTGTTTTTGGTGAAACATTTAGAGTGGCTTTGGTCAGAAGGCTAGCCTACTGTCAATCTGTTAAGGTTAACCACTGAAACTATTTGGAACTTATAGTTTGTTAGTGGTTTGAAGTAGTTTAATTAAATTATTTTTTTATTTATTTTCTTCTTTTTTCATACTATTATTATTAGGCTATTCTATTTCCCCGTTAGATATTTGAACACTAAAGCAAGCTGTTGGGGGACACAGTTGTTGGACTATAGCCTACTGCTTTTTCAACCAGGCAAAGCCCGGCAGTATATATATTTTTATCTCTGAATTCTTAAACATTGTCTTGGTCAATCACGATTATGAAGGAGCGGATGCTTAAATTATTTTACGAATAAATTGGATTATACAGAGAAAGAAAACTTCCTCCTGCAAGAGACATTGAATAATGTCTCCAACTTCTATTGGAATTGCATTTCTAGTAGGAATTATCCATGTGTGCTCAGGTAAGGAAATTATTATTTTAAACTATGATGG
The DNA here is from genome assembly GCF_964188405.1 of Protomyctophum parallelum. Lineage (NCBI taxonomy): Eukaryota > Metazoa > Chordata > Actinopteri > Myctophiformes > Myctophidae > Protomyctophum > Protomyctophum parallelum. The sequence goes on from NC_139706.1 coordinate 26,839,250, forward strand.
GTCTGGTATATTATAAGTTTGCATACAGTCTAATTGACCTATTGAATTGTTTAAAAAAAAGGTATCATAAAATGTCCTGTAGGCCATTGAATTACAATTTCCTTTATTTCAATGTATTTTCCTGTAGGCTACAAGGGGAATTATATTCAAATGTATATAGGCCTACTTGCAAAAAAAATCTTTTACAATACCACATAGCACATATAAACTGAGCACACAGAAAGTCACACACAAAGTGCTGAAGCCATGTGGGATAATGGAAAGCCCAGCTATCATCAGTCATAGAGACAGTGCTAGTCCCTCTGAGACTTAGTCTCTATGTTTATCAGGGTTCTGGCCAGGGATGACCATTATTGCTGAGTGCAACATTTTTTTCATTCATTTTTTTTATAATAACTGTTCGCTATCTCCAGGTCATCAGCTGACATATGATCGAGGTTGCTACAGCTTCAGTACTGTACTAGTTGTGAACTTGTTCTATGTATGGCTGCTGAACTTGTCTTACTTGTTGTTCCATTTATACAACTTGGACGCTTGGCTTAAATTTCTCATTCTCTGCTCATGCCCTATGTATTGCGCCTTACTCTGTCACACATACTTTTTCTTTCACCCATCACACGGATGTCTTTATAGACGTCCTGGATCATGCTGGCTGGGGTTTTCCAGGTCACTTGCTCTTGTGTTATGAGAAAGCAAATGCCTGTCATCCCACCATGACACATTAAGCGCTATGCATCCAGGATCGAAGCTAGTGGGACAGCCTAGAGTAGACAAAAGACACACACACACACACACACACACACACACACACACACACACACACACACACACACACACACACACACACACACACACACACACACTATATAGTATATGATAGTCAATGGCAGAAGAAAAGTTATCAAGGTATGACAGATGTCTTTAGCTTTCCTCTATTTCTTTTGTAGCTAACTATTGCTGGCCTGTGTGAGAGGAACTGAGCTGCTGACTTCCAACCTCTTTACTTTACTGCATAACATTATAGCCTTAGCTCACCTATGTAATTATCTATAAGTCACAGTCAGGGTAATTGTTTTTTACAAGTTTAAACATGAAGGAGCGTAATGGCTTAGTTGCACTAAATACTGTGTCTGTTTCCTTTAATGTGCCTAAAAGTAGTCTTTCAACACCACTTGAGTAAAATGTTAGTTGAAGACGAGCATTATAAACAAAGAATACCTCAAAAGTGTATATGGTATACTATTGTAGCTCCAATGTAAAATATCCTTCAGATTAAAAAATATCTTTTTTTTTAAAGATCCATAAAAAATAGAATCATTTCACCACACATTTCATGCAGAGATTGCAGCCTTCACTTTATTGAGCTTTAGATCTGTTAGACCTTCACCAGAACAAATACTAAACTGAAGGGAGAGATCTGCAGTGGTGCTTGTTGACTGTTGGAGTCATTATTTCTCTTAAAAAGATTCTATCGGGGGGGAAAAAAGTTGATGTTGGCTGTGTGTGTGCCGTGCATGCGCGTGTGGTGGGCACAGACTGTGGGGTTTGAGGGGCAAGGGTGAGACAGGCATATGGTCAGAGCTAGAGGGTCAGATACTGTAGAGATGATACGGCCTACCTATTGAAGCCACTGTCTGTGGAAACGGCGTTGCATCTAAATGAGCGACTGCAGGAAGCCGGGTCAGAGGTGAGAGTGAGGAACTATAGATGGCAGCTGCCTTGGCGTGCTCTTCCCTGCCGGGCCCTGACACTCTGCGCCTGGGCTGTACTGCCTCTCCCGTCCTTTATGAACTCTCTCAGACACCAGGGTTTTCAATTACGCTTGGCACACAGGATGTCTGTGTTTGTTGGGGAGAGGCATGTGAAGTCCTTCTGTACTGGTCAGCAGTATATGCTCAAATCACTGAACTTGGAGTAGGACACTAGCTGTCCGTGGAATGGTTTTACATTCCACATTTATTTTTTGCTTTAAGTACACCAGCATTATACCCTAATATAAATGCACCACGTCTACTAAGTATGTGTAATCCACATAATGTCCCCACCGACACGTTCCACACCACCACAGGGAGTGCAGTGCCCGGCGTCAAGTCCGTTGGATTGCCAGTTGTCCAGAACCAGCACAAAAGCCTCTGCCCAGGCTCCGGACAGGGCCCTATATCCAGATCACCCCTAGATCTCCATATATGGAGCTGGCCTGTTCTGACATCACAATGAAAAAAGGAGGGGACCAAGTATAGACCCCTCGGGGGTTACAGTCAATGGAGTATGTAAGGTTCCCACAAGGTAATTTCAGGGACCAGAGACAGCATAGTTACAGATACAGGGCATTAGAAGTACAGTTAGATACCGTAAGTGTGACATCACAATAGACACCATCAATTATTTGTTAAGAAAAAAGTATACAAACGTATTCAAATATACTGCCTGAAGCAGAACACAGAAGTGCGTAGTTATGACCTCAGCACAAACCACAGGTAACGATACAGATGACAGCCGAGTGGATATTACAATAGGGGAGAGAGAGAGACAGAGAGAGAGAGGTGATCTTTGCCCTCGTCTGACTTGTGGGGACTTGCTTATTGCCACCTTGGACTGTCTGAAGGTTGTAAATGGATGCCTCCATCCATCAGGTCTTGCCCTGTTATCAGGTGATCTATTCTCCTGCTACAGCCTAAATGGTTGTTATCTGTCACTGGTATCTCTCCTCCAAGTGCTAGTCAGATCTTACCTTAAAGATATCACTTTGATCTTCCTACTTTGGATTTGTTTATTATGGGATATTCGCATTAGTGCAGCCATAAAATCCTCAGCATTAATATGTCTGAGCATAAGTGTGTGTGTGTGTGTGTGTGTGTGTGTGTGTGTGTGTGTGTGTGTGTGTGTGTGTGTGTGTGTGTGTGTGTGTGTGTGTGTGTGTGTCAGTCATCGTGTTGGTAAAGAGAATGGCAGTGGGAGTGGTGCTCTGTAAATCAGACACAGCCCCTGCAGCCCATAGCAGTTGAAGTCTTGACAAATTGTCTCTTAAGTGCAGATAAATTGTGTTGCCCTTACACCTCCTACATCATGATGATATGACAGGACACATACGACTCCACAGCCAATTAATGGCCAGAGACCACAGGTGAGGCCTGTCTCCTGCTTGTCTTGGCTTCTCACTTTCATACTGTATGTCCCTGGCCATATTCATATACATATTCTGTATTGCTGAACCCCTCTTCCCTTCACTGCTATACTTGCACAACCACCCTCTTCATCAGAGAGAGATAGAACAAACAAATAAATAAATAGAAATAATAGACATATCACAGAGTCCCCAATTCAGAAAAAGAGGCATGAGTTAGAGTGTTCTTTGGTTCCCTTTCGCATGAACTGCTTTTTTGTGAGGTTATTGAATTAGCAAAGAAGTGTATCATTGCTGTCGGGTGGAAACCTGTTCTAAAGTTAAACCATCATCTTTATGGAATTGAAAAAAAAAAAAGTGTTCCAATGTATCTAATGTAATTATTTAGTGACAAGCTCTTATTAATACTTTTAATTGGTTGAATGTTTATAAAACCCATAGCCATAACCAAGTTCAACGTGGTGTGACTGTGCATCATTACAGGAAAAACATTCAAAATTGTTCAAAAATAGCATATCTACATTATTATGCTCTCAGCGTAGATCTGCTATTTTTTCACACACTGACACCGACATCAACAACCCTTGGATTCCAACACTGTCATACAATAAAAAGTAGGGCATTCATTTACCAACAATAAATAAATAAATATTGAGATAGTGAGGTTTCTGCCCTTTCTCTGAGGTGTGATAAGTGACACCTGCACAAGGTGCCCGCAGAGCTATATGTCTATATTAACTTCCACTAATGCCCTTTAATCTTATCTTAATCCCAATCAAGCATGAGTTTGCACCCCGAGATCCGGGATTAGATCTACTTTGGCTCAGTGAAACCTACAGAGGAATGCAGGGAGGGCAGCCGACGTCCTCTCCATTTTCTCGAGGGCTACGGCCAAATGTGTCTGACTCGCTCATGCCATTAGTGACTGACTAGATAAACATTTCAAAGACGTTTGTTTGAGGGGAGATAAATTAGGCGATGACTCTTAATGATCCACTGACCGCTTTCCCTCCCAACTGCTCTTCCTTTAATGGGTCTAAAAGAGCTCCTTAATTGGTTTAATTAGCAGATCCATTTGATGTCAATAGTTTGCAATTTGCCATGGCTGCAGCAAGAATGATAAGCATGCCTGACAGGAGACTCTGAGGACTAGATAGTCTGTAGAATGTAGATCATTTGATAAAACTCCATCCTCATGTTTCATATTAACTTTTTTTCATTTTACCACTTTAACCTATGTGTGTCATTATTTTGGGCATCTAGCCCAACATAGAAAATAAGCATATCATAAAATAAAAATCAAAGAACGTCAAAAAAGACAAAAGTAAAAAATAAAATACATTTTCAATATCCTTACTTTCTTCAATACAAAATAGTGAAAATAGCATCTCTGCAACCTCACAAGCTGGTAAACTTGTAGATCATCTATTCTCACTATTTTTAAAATATGTCAAATCCTCAAGAATTGCAATGGAACCTCTTCCCAGAATGCAGTGGTACAGTACCTCTTCCCAGGCTTCAGTTTGGGAAGTGAAAATTGAGGAGGGGGTCATAGGTCAGCGGTCACTGGTTAACACTTTAAATGCAACTATAATGAACTTATTCAGGCTCAACTTGGTGTGCCAGTTTGTCTGTCTGTCTGTCTGTCTGTCTGTCTGAGCTGCAACAAATGTATGTGTCCAGACACAGTTAAGCCTCTGGATCAAGAATAGCAAGAGGACACTGGTTCAAGGCATAACTTGAAAGTAACTGTATAATCTTGATCTGATAATAGAGGACAGTAGGCATACCGTATGTCACTGTGATCCTACAAATACAGTATGGGACCCATGTTTTAGTTCTCATGGATAACGCATGTTGTTTTGACAGCTGATACAGAGAGAATTAGTCTTTGGGATAACCGCCTAATTAAACTGTAGGCTATAGTTCTTTCAGGGGTCTACTTGGTGTTGTAAACTCTAAGTACTGGACTCTCGTCTGGTTTGACAGACAGGTGGTGTGTGCAGGCTGGGTGGTGTGTGATAATCCGGTTGAAGTATTCCTTCTGTACGGCGACGGTGGGCCCGGGAGAACAATAATGCGACACGAGACAGTATCACGCTAAAGGTTCACAAAGTTTATTACACAAACAGGAACATATATAGTGCTGGATCATAATGACGTGACAACAAGATATCAGACATAATAACGTGCCTACTGCAGCAAGGCTGACCTTGCTGTCACCGAGATGTCTCTCGTAGCCTAATTATAAAGTATGCTACAGTTCAGGCAGTACACAATACATATCAAGTACACTGTGTCTCACGTTCAAGTACACAGACATGGGCGATCATGATTATAACACTTTGTAGCCTGGGTTCCAGCCTGATTCGCTGCGTTCCACGGATCTGAAAATCAGTCACTGCGCTACTCAGTCTGGAAAGTCCTATTCTCCACAGGTAGGCGGGACATATGAAGGTTGAAATGGAACCGTGGCTTCTGATTGGTCTGTGGTGGGGGTTGAGGAAAAACACCAGTTTGACGTTGTATCAATGCACACTGCGCAGCTTTGTCCTGCAACGTCCCCTTATTGCGAACGCAGTGAGCCACTTACTATGACAGCAAGGGCTGAATGTCTGTGTGTGTGTCACGCTGTTACACCACCGGCCCGCCACCAGAGGGCGCAGCTGTAGCACACACACACACACACACACACACACACACACACACAGGGCGCAGCTGTAGCACACACACACACACACACACACAACCACACACACACACGAGCTGCGTTCGCTTCCCGCGTTTGCGCGTCTTACTTGTCATTCACTAAACTCACCCCACACAGCCGTGATTCTTTTTGTACTACTGAATCTGACAGTGGACTACTGAATCATTTACTTTTTACCGTAGGTTTTTACTCTCAAGTCTCGCCGGTGTTTTTTTTTCAACAGTGAGAAGCATGGACAGAGTGGCGCTGGCTGATGACGTATCAGCAACAACGTGGCTACGTAACAGTTGACGAAATGCGAGACCTGACTGAGTAGCGAGTGACAATTCAGAATGCACAGAACGCAGCGATTCAGGCTGAAACCCAGGCTATCTACTTGGCCCCTTTTTCTCCTCGACACCAAATCTTAGTCGTAATATATAACCAGGGCTGCACATAAGTGGTGCGCAGGTGCGCATGCGCGGTAAAAATTTAAAATGCGCTGTCAATCAAGCGCCGGGAAGCGCTTCTGCGTACCAACAGCTGGGGCCGCCCAGAATGATTATTATGGCCAGAATACTAGAAAATGTTGTGGCGAGAGCATTTCCCACCGACTGCCACTCAAAGTGGCTACTGGCCCAATCACAGCGCGTCCTTACTCAAAAGGGGGAGGATCCATGCTGCTTTCTGCTAGGAGCCTGGGAGGAGGCGGAGGGCGGTTGACAGGAAAACCTTACACAAATAGTTTCGTCTTCTCTTCTCCGTTTCAGATAGCAAACTACTGTAGTCCCCGGTGTAAAAGGTCATGCTTTGGATGCTTTGCACTCTTCCCATTTGCCGCTGTGCTTGTGTTTGTTTTCCGGCTGTTGGAGCAGCATGGTTGCTCGTGTGCGATGCCGTCTCAAAACCCGAATCCGAGGCAGAAACCATATTAGCGTCTCTCACAGCCTAGGCACCGGCCACCGACTTTTTACGGGTACTAAGGTTTTAGTTCCGACATAGTGGAGTGGGAAGAGTTTAAAGCATTGCGGACTGGCACTGCTGCTGCCCAACATGAACACCGTGTCTCGACATACTGTGCCTTATTATCGTAAAGTCGGGTAGTGTACACTGTTTATTTTTGCACCGAGGAGCCATGTGTTTCTGACTGTCTGACTACGTACGTCGCCTCATCTAAAAACAAAAGGGAACTAGGGAAGCCTGATGTATGCTTCGCCGTACGATGTGTCGCATGTTAAAAAAATAGCTGATCTGCAAGCTCACAACGTGTCGCAACACGTTGTGAGCTAGTAGATTGGTTATTTAAATACAAAATAATAAAAAATCTAAATATTGCTTTGATGCTCATATCATATTATCCTTAGGAAGTATTAAGTTGTTAACTTGTTTTTATTATAATATGCATTCCATAGGGCTGGACCACACATGGACCTAGATTTTAGCAAATTTATATATTTTTAATAATGGGATGAATCTACAACAAGAGCCATTCTAGGGCTAAATCTAGAGTTGCAATACCCTCCATTGACTCCCCACTCATCCAATAAATATTGTTTTGCTATAAGTTATTCATCCCTCTTTTATCCATCTGGCGAGACGGGTCGCCGCATTTTAGGAGCACCAAGCAACTCCTCCAGGTGCTCTTATGAGTACTAGACCAAAAAAGTTGTGTGCAGCCCTGTATATAACCCTAACCCTAAGAGCTTGGATCTTCTATTTTTGCAGAATGTTTTCCTGTACTCATTCTTGAATGTTTGCATTATGAGATGCCCTGCCTAGGGTTCATGTGAATAAATGGCATAGATATGTTAGAAGAAAGGTCTGACATCAACTCTGGCATGTTTGAAGATGGCAACCATCCATGTGATCAGATGACAAATACAAAACAGGACATTCTGCGGCAGATGCAAAAATAAAATACACAAGATAATCACATAATGATAAAATATCCCATATGTGAGTATTCTCTTCATGTGGGTTCACTGCTCATTTGAGTAGGCTAACGTCACTGCACCATGATCATGAGAAAAAGGAGGGCCTGCCTTCTTCCCACCCTTGTCTTCACTCCTTGTCTTAACCCGCACGCACACACACACACACAGACACACACACACACTGGTTTTGGCCCAGATTTTAAAACTTGCCTTTTTTGGGGTCGGTCACTGCAAAGCCTTTCATAGATAAAGCAAGGCGACATGCAGAAAGAGCCTATGGGGGACGGGACGGCCATGGGGAGGACGCATTGTGTCTCCTCAACAGGGCGATTGTAAGGCATGGAGGAGGGGAGAAAATCCACATGAAGGACTGAGGATGTGTGTGTGAGGGGGGGGGGGGGGTACACACAAAGACTGCCCCAGGGTGTGGAAGGGGCTGGAGGGGGAAGGACGAGGAGGGAGGACGAAGAGGAGGACGGAGCAGTCAAACATGCATGCGACACCAGCCAAGGGAATACTCTTGATGTGGGTGTCTGTGCTCACATCGCATGCAGTATATTCCCTCGTCTCTCATGGGTTAGAATGTGCTGATTAGAATTACGATGTTAGAGACTGTGAGGCAAGGACGTTGGTTTGTTCCTTCTATTTTTTGCGTATTTTAATTTTTTAAAGTGGACATCTGGGGGAAGGGAGGTGAGGTTCATTTCAAAAGTGCTGAGTAAATGAAAGATGACGGTCAGAGGTCTTACTATGGCGCTCTGGGGTTGGTTTGCTCTCGGTCCAGCCAACATCCTCATCCACGTATCCAAATTCTGCACACTCAGAGGCTCCCACAAGGCCTGCCTTGGGTGCAGCTTTTGCTGTTGTATGGAGAAGCTATAGTAGGCTACCATGATGAGAAAAAAAAAAGTCTCAGACCTCCCTCCCTCTCTCCTCTTTCATTTTGCCCAATGGGGGATACTGGCATTAAGGACAGTCTTTCTTCCCCCCCAGTTCTCTCTCTCCCTCTCTCTTAATCTCTCTCTCTCTCTCTCTCTCTCTCTCTCCCTCCCTGTAACTCCCCCCTCCCAGAGTTCAGGCCCTGGTGACCATTCTATTGCCCCCCTCGCTGCAAGGCCTAGATACACTTTTGAAATGCTAAACCTTCCTTTGGTTATAATTGACAGGAGAAAATACTATTAAAGAGATTGTGAAGAATAGATTAAATTAGCAGTAAAAGAGAGGCTGCTAATTAGTTGATTAATAGCCTTGGTCCCCCCCCCTCTTCTACATACATGCTAGTCGACATCAACAACCCTTGGATTGTCTCAAGAATTCTTTTTCAAAAGTGTCTATTTTGTATTTCAATTACATCAGCGACTTTATCAAAGTATGGTTCCTCTGGGCTTGTTCTGACACATACAGAGACTGATACAAAGCAGGAGGAGTGTGCTTTTATTAAGCACAAGAGCTGGAAAACATAATTAACCAGAAGGTGACCTTGAAATTCACACTGCTGGCCTGATATTGGGGGTAGCTCCTGCTACAGAGCCGTAACCATGGTGAGGAGACTTCAAAATACTGGGTAACTGTAAACACACTATTCACTCCGTGAAAGAATTTTCATGCCAGTGTCTGTTAATCCTTGCCTGCCATTTTGAAAACAGGTGGCATTTCTTAAAAAACCTAGCATCCATATGGCAACACGGCAACAGTTGTCATATTATGTAAGTTTTAATGTAGAGTTCACAAGCAGTGTGTACATTTTCACCATCTCAATCTTGAGAGGTAGAAGTATATGCAGAATAGTATATGCAGAATATAGCCTATACTGCATATATATTATATATTATATATTCAGGTTCATATTTGTGGATAAATAGGAACTATATGTCTATATAGCTTATACAATTTTGATTTCCATGTGGGGTGGTGCGTTTTGGGAACTGCTGCTTTGGGTAATACTCAGAAGCAAACTCAGACAAACACGACATCAGTTCTGGTATTCCACAGGGCTCGATTCTTGGCCCTCTGCTTTTCTCCTTGTACTGCCATTGGGCAAACTCATTGCCAATCACGGAGTCAATTTTCATTTCTATGCTGATGATACCCAACTATATCTTTCTGTGGCTCCAGATGATCCCTGTGCTTTAGACCCGCTGGTTACCTGTCTGTCTAGCATCAAATGTTGGATGAGTGAGAACTTTCTCAAGCTAAATGAGGATAAGACAGAAGTTCTCATAATCGGTTCTAGTGAACAGAAAGAATCAATATTAAGCAGACTTGGCAACCTGACTGTAGAAAGTAACAGTACAGTAAAGAACCTGGGGGTTATTATTGATTCTGAATTTAATTTTAATTCACACATTAATCATGTTACCAAGATTGCCTTTTTTCACCTTAGAAATATTGCACGAATCAGAGCCTATGTGTCCTTGGACGATGCAAAAACGCTAATCCACGCCTTTGTTTTTTCTCGGCTTGATTACTGCAATGCACTTTTTTCAGGACTGCCTAAGAAAACAACTGACAGATTACTAGTTTTAACTAGAACTAAGATGAGAGAACATATTACTCCAGTTTTGGCATCACTGCACTGGCTTCCGGTTGTTTTTAGGATTGATTTTAAAATTATTTTACTTGTCTATAAAGCTCTCAATGGTCTCGGCACCTTCCTACCTACATGACTGCCTGCCTAAATATGTCCCAAACCGCCCCCCCTAAGGTCTTCCACTGCTGGCCTGCTCGCTTTGCCTAAAAAAATCGCAACAAAAAAATACGGGGAAGCAGCTTTTTGCTTCTACGGGCCGTCGGCATGGAACAAGCTCCCACTGTACCTTCGTCAGGCAGCCTCTGTAGACATTTTTAAAGCTCAGCTCAAGACCCACTTCTACAACATTTCTTTTAATTGATCTTTTATTTTATTTTTATTTATTTTTTGTTATTCATGTCCTCACTGTATTGCATTACTGCTTGTTTTTTGTCGTTGCCTTGCTTTTCTTTTATTCTCCATTGTTCTGTAAAGCAATTTGAGCTGCATTTCATGTCATGAAAGGTGCTATACAAATAAAGTTTTATTATTATTATTATTATTTTATATTTAAAAACTAGGGAAAGTGCACTTGAGCTTTGGAGCCAGTGCTGCAGCCTGCAACATATACTTGGCTTGAGAAACCATCACTTTTGGCTGGTGCAGCATCAAAATGCTGTTCTACCTAACTTGTATGATTTAAATCAGCTCATTACATACACTAATCAGAGCTTGCCGTTCACCTCTCCCTCAACCTCCATCCTTAGCCCTAATGATAATGATGGGCACCCTTGGGACACGTTGAAGTGCATTTGGCCATGCCAGACATTCCTCTGTCCTCTCGGATCCTGAATAGCCATTGCTCAAGTTATTTCAAAGCATTTGCTACATTCTTTGATGTTGATTGGGCTGAGCTCATGTGTCCTTCATCCGATTTTGCTGTTGCAAATATGGATGACCTCTCTGGTAGAGATTCATTGGCTGTATTTAGCAAGTCTGATGGCAGTTGTCGCACACCATGATATAATATTCTAGAAGACTATATATAGCCTGTGTGTTAGTGCTACAGAACTGATTTTACTCGTATTATTGAGATATTTTTATGATGTATTAATAATAATAATCATATTAGTTTATGATGACTAGTGTCTACGTGTTTTACCCGAGTTGTGAATAAATCTCTGGATTATTAGTGAAAGTATCCCCAAAAGGATTTGCCATATCTAAAACTGTTTTAAAGTTGTAATACAGAATATATTTATATAAATAAAACATATTAACTGTATGGTAGAATTACTAGAGTAACTAGTAGTAGTATACTGTAACTACCCAGCTAGCAAGTCATGGCGCGCCGCCGACGTGAGGCGGTCCCCGCGCGCCGCCGATCGTGTCCTCCGTCGTTCTTGATCAGCGTGGGCCGCGCGCCCCGACGCGCGTGTAGCCGGCGCCCCGCTTCTCTGCCGCGACTCGAACGTCAGCTACCGACGGCAGCAGCTGGACAGCGTGGAGCTGTCTTATGACACCCCCCCCCCCATATATATTGCGACCCGCACCCCTCGATCCTCCCCCATGCTCACCTCCCTCCCACATATTTATAGAAACATAATTAAGCAGCAAATGTATACTTCATTTTGTTTCTTTATTAGGAAAAAAAAGGTTACAATGAAAACATTTAGACAGCCATTAAACATAAAGGCACATAGAACATTAAAAAAACATGGAAATATGTACATTTTTGCTGAGAATGCACTTTAGGACCACTCTTTGAGAACCACTGGCTTCTAAAATCTATAACTGTTTTATAGATAAAACACCAACTTTCCTGAAACCACTAGAACATTGTTGGATAAGATTGTGTCCACAATTCCACAGTTTTCTGAAAAAGTTATGTTTCTATATCAGTGGTTCTCAAATTATGTCATGTCAAGGACCCCAGAAATATTATGAAATCTGAAAATATGTTGTTCCAGGGACTACCCAGAAGCAAACATGAGTTAAAAACGTTTGCTCTGAAATAATATATATTCAAAGATTTGCACATTTTCAGGATAAAACAAAATAGACCATAGTGCGGTCCCTGGAACAACATATTTTCAGATTGGAGTAAATCTTTTGAACACCAATGATACAGAAACATCTAGGGTTTTCAGAAAACAGTCATACCATTTAAACACTTTAACCATCATTTTAAAAGCAGTTAGATTGTTGGCAGATCTACAAGCTCACGAGCTTGTAGATTTGCTTCTTTTTTTTTTATCGTGAAAATGTGGCCCAAACCCAGTGAACGTTTTAACTCAAATCTGCGAGGATTTAGAAGACATTTTGTGGAATCAGTTCTCAAGTTTAATTTCTTATGTCTATAAAACAACAAGTCTATTCTGTGTGGTTAGTTATGTAGGCCCAGTAATGTTGCAATAACAGTTACACAGCAATAAACAGAACACACAATCGAGATTCATGCCAAAGTTATTCAGCATTTGAGCCACGGACCACCGTTTGATGAGCTGCCTGGCTGCCTGCTGTGCCTGGCCGTTTCCTTCCTTTATGAAGCCTGACTGGTGGTGGCCGCCAGCAGAAGTTCCAGAATGCACCCTATCCAACGTCTCCGGCTCTCAGACCCCAGGTCCCCGTCACTGAAGTCCAAGATCCCCTGGTTTTAGCCACTTTAACCATTATTTAAAAAGCTGTAAGCTGTTGAAAACGAGCTTGTAGATTTGCTAATTTTGAAACATTGTGAAAATGTGGCACAAATCTGTAAATATATATTCTTTTGCAGCAAACGTTTTAACTCAAATCTGTGAGGATTTAGAAGACATATCAGTTCTTAAGTCTTTAAAACAACAATTCTCTTCTGAGTGGAGTCAGGAGTTTCTGAGCGTAGCAATGTGTGTATGTCCCCATGTCTGTATTTCCGAGCACGTAAAGCTGGGTGCGTTCCTTGAGGTCTGGATGTTGCGGGGACCCCCACACAGTACAATGCAGGCTGGGTATAGGCTGGGTATAGACTGGATTCCTCTTTATCCATCACCATCATCTCCACTTCCTCCACGTGACCTCCTCATCTGTAATTTGAACAAAATCAAATACAAAATTGATATGGATTGCATTTGTATAGGGCTCACAACACGTGAGCTTGTAGATCGACTATTTTCACCATGCAAGTGTAAATTCAGGCATTCTGAAATAGGCCTACCTATCATCACTGCTGTGAAATGTGGGATAACGTTTTGATGGCTGTGAGAACCACTGCCTTAACCCATTTAGACCTGAGGACGCATCTGTGTCGCCTCATAGGTTTTAAACATTATTTTAAATGCTGTTAGCTGTTGAAAAATAGCAGATCTACAAGCTCATAGTGTGGCACAGAGTGCCACTGTACTCATCATAATCATTTCACTTGACAGCTCACCTCTGTATTGTCCTCGTCCTCAACCGGCTTTTCTGTGCCGTCTGCTTCAACAAGTTTGCCTGCCTCTCCTAATCCAACATCCTATAATGTAAAAACAAATAAAACAAATTGACATAACTCAATGCTTTCAGACAAACAAATTATAGACAAATCTTTATTTACAAAATGTTATGATGGTAAAACTGGTACACAGTTACACATTGTTGGGTGCCAATTTTCTGTCCTTGGTAAAAATGAAAATGAACAATTACCTTAAATTAAAGAACGATGTCTCAGCTCTGTACAGCATGTCACCTTGTATGTAAAATGAAATCAAATTCAAGTCAAATTTCTTTCAAATGTAACAGCAAACTTGAGGCAAGAGAGATTCAACAACATTTCAGATGACTAAAATGACTGTTTCATGCTGTAATGATGCAGTGTGGACTGTGTGGTACCAGAGAGACAGCAGCAGGATCCAAGGGCCAATATATACAGAAGTTACACAAAATATATGGCTTAACCTTGTTATGTATAGCTGCTACTGTTGTGTAGTACTTAATTGCCATGAAGTAACTGGAGTATAAACCAGGGACAGGGCGGTAGAGAACGCAGGATTCCAGTCCTGAGAAGTTTACAGACAGGAAAAGACAGTTTTGTTTGTTGTTTTGTTTTCAGTAAATAACGTTCAGTTGTTTCAAAAAGTAATTACTTAATTCAGTGGTTCCCACCAAATAACTGTTCAGACAGAGCAGAGACAGGGCAGTTTTTGTGAGTTCCTTTAGAGGAGACAAGAACAGAGAGAAGAGTAAAAGAAATGGCTCAGAACGTACCTGCATGGCAGTGACCATGTTGGTCACTGCATCTGCACCTGTAATAGAACAAAAAAAGTCTGTTTTAAACATTAGCCTACTATGTGATATTTTTTACATTTGCAAGACAGACATTTGACGAAGATTTAGCCTTGCAGACCCCACATTTCCATGCTGTATTGATGTGGTAGGAGAAGTTCTGAAACAAAGAATGACAAAAAATGTGATTTACAGCTAAATGCTGTTTATGTAGCCTACACAAGCAACATATCAAATCTTATCTAATTCGAATAATTGTGTTTAAGGACTTATCAACACAAGAAGAAGTTACAAAAGAGGGGGACTAAGGAAAGTAGGCTTTAGTTTTTGTTTTGTTGTTTTTGTTTTGTCCAACGGCAGTAGAGTCCAGATTGGGCTATGGACCAGAGCTACCTTATATAATATAAAACACCATAAGGCTTAAGCTGCAGTAGCTTTCTCTTTCTTTCCAACGGAGCTAGATGTTTTTAAGCCTGTTAAAATAGCATGAGTTATACGTTTGCTAACCCTATCCCCCTGTCCAAAACTGTGTAATATAAGCATTTGTTGGGCAGTCTTGTCTTCTGCCTCCAGCCCTCCACCATAGCGTCAACTCAACAGTCAACAAAAACAACAACACTGCAGGCAACAGCCTGCAATTCTGCAATGCATGCCGGGTAAAGCCTCAGCCCCAGGCTAGCCTGAACTAAAGTGTTACAATTACTAGTCTGCAGGTACATATTATTATTATTAATAATAACAATAATAATAATAAATATAGCTGCAAGAAGAAGAAGTAGAAGAAGAATCCACTTAATTATATTCAATAATAGTTATACATATAAATGCACATCCTTGTCTGGAGAGAGAGAGAGAGAGAGAGAGACTCTCTAGTCGGGCGGGGGAGGCAAGCCTTACGTCTGGGGCTGTACATCGCTGTAAATTCACGAGGCATTAAAATGTAAATGAGCGCGATCGTTTGACGTAAGGACAGCGGGGCGAATCCCAAGCCAGCTCGGGCGTGCTACGCTGTGAAATAGACAGCGGGAGGCGGTACCTAGAGGGGAAATGTTAGCTGGGTAGCTCCTGCGGCTGCAGTGGTTGGATGTGGTCTCCCTACTCTTCCATTGAGAAATGTAGACCCTGGTGTCGTGTAGAACACCTTTTGGTTGACCCAAAATGCCAATATCTACAGTACCTTGGCCAAATTTGGCTCAGTGGTATGTTTGCATTGTTTGGTCTCCCACATAGGAGAGACAAGACACAATCCTGGTGAGGACACAAACATTTCGGATTACAGCATTAAAACGTGTTGGTATTAATTTAAAATTCTGATATATTTTTTGTTGCTCTGAACTTACACAGACTTCGCTCTACCACCCTTTGCGTGTCTGGCTCTAGTCTAGGGGAAACGTGGGCTTGTGTGAATGTGTTTAGATGTCTCACAGCGTTTCAAAGGGAGACAGAGCTGACAGGTGGGATGCAAGGAACAGGGAAACAATTATGATGAATTCCTTCAGTTAAAGCCTGCAAAGATTTGAGCACTTGGCTGGACACACTGGACCTGGACAGTTAGCATGTGTGCATAAGAAGACAGGACATGCTAAGTGGGTGCTGGAGCATAGACTGAGTTATGTGAAGTCGTCTGGAGCAGGAAATTTCTTTTTAATGCCAGACTGGGCACACACTCACTCCTGTGGACGTCTAGAAAGGGCCTTTTGGCAGACTTTGCCCCTTCATTAATTTTGACCAAATATTTACTGTGCATCGCATGGCATGCCTTATGTCCCTTTTTTCCAGACCAGGTTTTAAAGAGTTTGGGGAGAATTGCGTTCCATTTGGCTGGACTCAATCCATGCCCCACTCAGCAGGCTTCTGTGGATCGTGTCTATGGGGTTTTGCCACAGGAGGAACTGGCTCCACCAAGTCTTAACCTACAGCATGCCTCAGGGAGCCAGCTTATAAAAATACCTCACAAACACAGTTACAGTTTTCAATGTTCCCCATACATACTGTACATGCACATACACATGTCTGCATGCATACTACACGCACTGACGTGTGCTACATATATGCCAAACACTTACCCTTTCAACCTCTTGGCACCAATAGAAATGGTTGTTCCCTCGAACATTACTATTGTATCCTTGACCAAATGCTGTAACTGAAATTCCCTTTCAACACCCAGCTGTCTGAGATTTGTTTCAGAATGTGTTTGGCCGAACATTTAGAAGAGCCTATAAGCTGTTAAGGTCATCAGCTCAGTAGACAGAAACGGTAACCTAACACTGCGAACAGTAGGCCCCTATCAGCCTCTGCAATCTACTAAATAACATTTAAAAGGCATTAGGATTTCTTTGGCCACGGACGTCCTGATTCACTTTGCCAGCTCTTTCAGAGCAGTTCATTTTCTTGGCACCGAGCCCAAATGCCATATTCTCTGTGGTAGCTCTTTGCCAGCTGAGCATGCTGATCATGTACCCCCCACACACCATCCACCCTAGTCCCTCCTCTTATCCCCTGCACCTATAGCAACTCCGTCTTGGCCAGTCATAGTAAAATAAATACCGTCTGCAACCAACTACTACAGACAGACGCTGGAGTCTTAACTCAAATAAATTGTATTTTCAATGAAGCTGAAGCTGCTAACACCCCTCCTCTGCAGCATGATGCATAATTTAGAGTGCAGGATAAAATCTGAATATGTCCAATTCATTCACTTGACTTTTCTAATTCATGCCTTAAGCAATATATTTGTTTTTCAAAGTGCTACACAATTTGTAGTGGTGAAATAAAGCTTTATGAATCCTCTGAGCATTCTTCAAGCAGCCATTTGCGGAAGAAGAATTCACCACTGAGACTAAAGCTGTCCCCGGTTGGGAAATAAATGTACCAGCATATTCAATTACCCCTTACTTCTACTCTCCTGCTGCTGAAAGCTTCTTTGATGTATCTCCGGGATCACACTGGTCAGACCTCATTAAAAATTGGCAATGCTGGAAAACAAAAACAAGAAGTAATTGCCCACTTGTGCACGCTCTCATGCTTCTCTCTTGTAACAGTAACACTCCCCTGCTTCCAAAGCAAGACTGCACTACAGTACATACAGTATCTTTCTTATGGAGGGTAGCCCTCCACCTGGACGTCAAATTAATTAAAGCTCGGTTCCAAGGCTCTTCACTACTGGCCGAATGAACGCTGGAATGCCCAATTCCCAGTTCTCTAAGGAAAGAAAGGGACTCTATTCTTGTGGGGCCATATGGTCAATATACTTGGTGATCATAAATGTGGATTATGCATGTAGACTGTTGATGATTGACAGGCACAGGCAGGCACACTGTTGAGAGACAGACAGACAGAAATATAGATTAATACATGTCATGAACATACATAGACAGATATATGCAAACAGACCTCTGCATCCAACTTTCTCTGTTGAGCCCATCTGCTTATGTTCCTCAGTTGACAGACTGCTTTCTGTAACAAGCCTCCGTCCTACCAACGATTTCCTCCTCGTCTCAGTGAATAATACTTATAAACATGTTCTTGTTCAGTATTGTATGTGTGTGTGTGTGTGTGTGTGTGTGTGTGTGTGTGTGTGTGTGTGTGTGTGTGTGTGTGTGTGTGTGTGTGTGTGTGTGTGTGTGTGTGTGTGTGTGTGTGTGTGTGTGTGTGTACAGTATGTATGTATGTATGTATGTATGTATATGTATGTAACTAAGGTACGTTTCAAGGTTGGTATAATGTCAATAACGGGTCTAAAGGATTTAGAATAGCAGAGAGCTCTAGGACTCAGAGCAGCAGTCGTACCCAGACAGACAGCAGAGAGCTCTAGGACTCAGAGCAGCAGTCGTACCCAGACAGACAGCAGAGAGCTCTAGGACTCAGAGCAGCAGTCGTACCCAGACAGACAGCAGAGAGCTCTAGGATTCAGAGCAGCAGTCGTACCCAGACAGCAGAGAGCTCTAGGATTCAGAGCAGCAGTCGTACCCAGACAGCAGAGAGCTCTAGGATTCAGAACAGCAGTCGTACCCAGACAGACAGCAGAGAGCTCTAGGACTCAGAGCAGCAGTCGTACCCAGGCAGACAGCAGAGAGCCCTAGGATTCAGAGCAGCAGTCGTACCCAGACAGCAGAGAGCTTTAGGACTCAGAGCAGCAGTTGTACCAGCAGTGGTGAGCGCACTTCATGGACGGTGCGCTCTGCTTGCGAACAAGTAGACATGAGAGTGCATCTCCCAAGCTTCTGTTAAAAATCCAGTTGTGTAGTGTTATGTATTTATCTGTTTTTTCACATCAGCTCCTTTTGTTCTTCTTGAACAACCTGTCTTGATTCACGTAATTTAAAATGTGTTTACACTTTATTTGCTGTATTCCCGAGTAATTCAGCCTGCTGAATAAGTATAATGTTGATGTCACTCATCTATGGAATCGGAGGTGACTTACGAGGTGCTTCATGAGCGTTGCCATGCATTGTATCATTCCCGGTGTCTTCCATATGGATAAAGCCTGCATAGAATAAGCCTGGAGCACAGAGAGAAATACTGCTGCTATTGTCTTAGCTCCAGATGGGGGCCCCAGAACAGGATGGGCTCCACTATCCCAAAGGAGCACTCCGCTGGGCTGTCTCACTCCCGCCCTGCCCTCCGTCGCCAGGGGAGATCCGTGGATGGGTTTCCCAGCTGACGGATCCAGTAGCTGGGTCCGGTGCTCCGGGCCTCATGGCCTCCGCTGGGTCCTCTCCTGATGACTGATTGTGATGATGCCACAGCCCTGGAGCGGACACTGGCACCCTTTGCCCTTTAGCAAGGCAGCGAGGGTTGCTTACTTATCAGCAGATTAGTCATCAGGAAATTGTATAATGAAGAATTAAAAATAAAGGGTCACATGAAAATGCTAATCATTTGATAATATTAATGGATCACATGTTGAGAGCTTGGAGATCTGCTGGCGAATGTTCGTAACAGTATATAGTATGTGGTTAATGTGCTGAGACAAACGTCTAAATGTGGCGACACGTTTCGGTTCACAATACATCATGGTTTCTTTCATTTGGGATAGTAATAAGAATATTCGTGAAAAAATATATCTGTAGTGGAGCGTCATTAGCGGTGGCATGAAATAGACATGTTTCACTCCTATATCAAAGGATGCATTGTAATCTTCATAAGCACCTAGACCTAGTTTCCATAACAACAATTACTACACTTGAATCAAATAAACCTCACTTCTTCCATTGTTTATTTGCAGTGTTCGGTTACAGAGTTGCATACTGTAGGTACAGTACTACCCCTTAGGTAGAGCCTTTAATGTTTCCTTTATTAAAAAAAATAAAGCACAGATTTAGACACAGGCAATATTATTTGGCAACCGATATCTCTTCTCAAGTGCTGCTTCGGTATCAGCGTAGTAACTGGACCCCACTCTGTTTGGTAAACGGAGACAAAGAGATGAGGAAAGAAAGAGACCATAAAGATATCAATCACCCCCCGCGTCCACCTCCTCCTTCCTCGGTCTCCCCGTACACACTCACACTCAGGGCTCTAATCCTGCCTCTTAGGAGTGTAAGTGATAGCCTTGTGTAACATTAAAAACAGGCCTGATCTGATGCAACTGGCGGAGTCATCCTGCATGCAGTGCATTCCATGGTGGGATTCTGACGTTGGAATGCTGCGAGATTCTGTTTCACTTTCCTGCAAATGTCATCCGATCAGCCGGATTACACTACCTGCCCTTTCCTCTCCTGCACTCTCTGTTGCAATACTTCATACCGCTGATTATCCCAGCGTTTTGTTTTTCATCTCTTCATCTTTCATGTGATTATTCGTCATATTCAATGTGAATCAATCAAAAAGAAATCTACAGGCAGTCACATCTGGCTGTGGGCTAAATTTCCCCCAGGGGATAATAAAGTATATACTGTAACATCTGGCTGCAGATATCATTATTGATTCTATTGCCCCTGTTTGATCCCTTATTTTGAAGACTGTATTTTCTATTTGTTTGAATTTGTTTTAACCTTCTGCCTGTTTGTGGCAGAATGCTCTTGAAAACTCTAAATGACCATTTCTTTCAGCTTAAATAAAAGATAATTAATTGATATTATCAAAGCAGGGAACCATTTCTAATGCATGTAGAATATTCCTTTTATTGGCTAGTGCTGTCCCGAGCTAGCATGACTCCAGTTTCCGCCTGGCTACCCAAGGGACACACCCCTTGCTCTTATCTCTGCCATAAATCCCTCTAAAGTCCCCTAATCACAGATTAATGGGCCTGCTGATAGGGAGTGCCCTACCGTGCTCCGATGGCCTTATCGCATACCCAATTAATTCCATATCACCATAGCTCAGCCGGAGGTGGGACATGGTGTAAGATGTTTGAGCTTTGCTGCATTTAAAGTTTCATCAGTTTTTTGTTTTGTTGTTTTTTTGCTAGATTTATACTGTAAGGCGTGAGCATCTTTATGGTGGCAATTATGCTGCTGCATCTTTCTAATATGGTTGTTGCATGCAATCAAAGCTGGATCATTAAGTTCTATAGCATCGGTCTGGATGACCTCACACTGTGAAGTTGTTTAATCGTTTGAGGAAGTAGACACGCTATCCTGTCTCCCTGCCTCAGGGGACCTAAGTGACACAGATCTAAATTGCCTCACTGTCCTTTTCCGTGAGTTCTGTGGGATGGAGGGCAGGTGGCTGGCTCCTCTCCTCTTCCTCTTCCACTGTCAATAAATCAGCGGTGAAAGTGACAGAGGCACATTTCCATATGAAGCCAATTTTAAGCTACTGGAGCACATCTTACTGAAGCAGAGTCATTTTTTTATTTCTGTTTATTTGCCTGCCTGCATGCCTTTCTTATTTCTTCCCTCTCTCTGGCCATGTACAGTATCTCTTTGTCTGTCTGTCTCTTTCCTACTCCTCATCTCATCTTTCTTTATTTTTCTATCTGACGGAATTGTAATGTTTGCTTTGGGGGTAAATACTGTAGGTTAGAAATACATAGGGCAGCTGTGCACTAGGGCCATGGTGTTGGGGTAAGGGCACCATGAAATGCTGACCCAGTCCGTCTCTTGCCTGTCCTGAGGCTCCTCAGTGTCTTCCGTAACAAGGTATATCTTTGGTTCCCTAGGTTTAGTTTAGTTGGATCGATGGGTGCCTCTCAGACATGTACCCTAACCCTATGACTCCATAGTACCGCAGAGATGCAGCGTAGTGTTATTGATTAGGTGGTGAAAGACCACTGGTTTACTCACAGTCATTGTAACAGTGGCTGTGGTTTCACCTCATGAAATCTGCTCGTGCATTTGGACTGCCTCCGTCATTATATTACACATTTGCATGATAGCTATCAGTCTGCCTGCTATGCATATTATTTACAATCAGATTAGAGGGCTAGTACAGAATATATAGTTGCATTACATCAAGTCATGGTACATGACTGTGAAAAATCAAGTTTAGACCCCAAGACATACACAGATCAATATGGAGCTGGTTGCTGTAATCCACATTACTGATCCGACTACTGATACCACGAATGACTGCAGAATGACCATTCAGAACCACCATAATTCCGTAAATAATTTGACACAGCATAGCAGCAAGTTGCCTAGAGTTGGTAGTGTGCTTATCTCAATGGTACACAGTGTTGCTGCAGAGAGAGAGATGAGCTTTTAGAAGTGAGAGAGTAAGACACTTTGCAAAGAATCACAGGTTTTCTAATTGCCTCCACAGTGAGCAGAGGCTCCCTCCATCTTGGTTTGACTGTAGTCTACAGTGTGTGTGAGAGAGTGAGAGTGAGAGACCATGAGAGAAAAGAAAGACACTCCAGCGACCGAGAGGGCTAAAGGAGGAGAAACTTGCCTCAGGCACCAATCGATCAGATCCGCACAGTAGAATTCCCAGCTTCCCTTTGGTGAGGCTGTGGATTGCATTAGCTCATCTCATATTCTCTGTCTGCTGGGAGGGGGGAGGCACAACAACAGCGGAGAGGGCAGAGGAGAGCGAGAAAGACTTTGAAATAAAGGGAGGTTACACAACTTGTGGGAGAGTGAGAAAGAGACAAGAGAGTTTCCTTGTTTAGTAGTACCAGTGAGCTCCTCATTCTCTCGTGTTTCTGGAGGTACAGTATGATGCGGGGAGGGAAGCAGGTTTGCAGGTCTCTTGATGGTACACCTGTCGAAGAGGCATGAGAAAGTGAGTGCCATGACGCAAGAGTAATATAATCCCTGGAATTTACTGCATGGGGTTGTACATCACGTTCACGCACGCACACACACACACACACACACACACACACACGCACACACACACGCACACGCACACACACACACACACACAGTGTATTTAATCAATATTTCCTATCTCTTACATGTGTACTATACTTTATATTTTAATGCTACACAAACATCCATCTACTCCGACAAAACAATCTTTCATATACCCATTCAGGTTCACAAGTAAATAGACTGCATTTATATAGTGCTTTTCTAGTCTTTCAGAACCTTCAAAGCGCTATTTCACACTGACCCATTCACATTCACAAGCATCCAGCATATAGCTATCCACCTCGGAGGGTCGGCCAATCAGAGGCAGGCTGGGCGTTACCATGTCTATGCTCGGATGTAGAATAGAATCACGCTTAGCCACTAAGTTCCAACACTCTTTTATTCAAATATTAGTCTTTAAGTAGTTACCGGCCAGGAAGCAGAACATCTTATTGAATTTAGCATTTTCTTCCTCTCTGCCTCATGTGTAATCATCTACAGTAAACAACAGCCAGTGATCCAGCAGTGCTGCACAGTTCTCCTCAGTCCTCACAGTGGGCTGCATCTAAATAGTTAACGGTTCCGCCGTAAAAGTGTAAGGCTGCAGACCGATCCAAATTAGAGAGGAGCTGGCTAAGTCAGTGGGGAGCAGATGGAGCAGATAGTGGCGGAGCTCTTCAAAGACCTCTTTAATAAAACATATTAGAGCATGTTTTCTGGTGAGGGGTGGCTGCGGTGCGGCAGCAAGGCAGTGGTGGTGGTAGGGGTTTGGGCGTGTAATGAGCTCCGCTTTGACCAAAGGGCTGAGAATTCTTAGCATAGTCTGTAGAATGATCAAAGATCGACTATGGGAGCAGGCTACAAATCTCTGCTGTCGGGCAGAACCCACCTAAATCCAAAAATGTAAATTTTTCAGGAAAATGAAAAAACAATATATACATTTTTCAGAAAATGAAGAAAACCATATATTTTTTAAAACAAAGCAATGCTGCCTCATCAAAGTTAGTATTGTGACGTAGTACATTTATCAGATTTGTCATTATTGTCATACGCGTCATATTATCACCACTCAAGTGGAGTTAAGAGGTTTTCTCCACCATTTTCCATCATTGATAAGAACTGCTGACAATGGTTCTCATGTAGACATGTGAAAGAATGCCATATGCTTCATAACACTGCTTATATAGGCCTACAATAATATTAAAGCAGGACTTTATTTACTTTATTTTTTACAATATTACAATAACTTCTGCAAAGAGGGATTCACAGAGACAGAGTTGCAGTTTTAGTAGAACAACTGAAATGCTGTATGAACTAATTTCTTGTCACATTGCTCCCCTTAGAAAACATTAGACATAGATTTTAGAAATATATTTCAAGAAAAATTGTCAGCACAACTTGGTAATAATGCTGTGAGTCATATTCAATGGAGTAAAAACATGTCAGACCACTGGTATGGTCCTTTACGTTAAAGGGATTTTGCTCAAATAAACTAGCGGTGCTTTTCTATTAACATAGGAAGTTTAAACTGGCAGGATGATGGGAAGTTCATTGGAAAAATGGGTCTGAAATTGAGCACCCAAAATGTTCAAATATTTTCCCCAAATGTACTGCAAAATGTAATCCAGATGTAAGTTGGAGAAAAAGTATTTGCAATGATTATTTGCTTAAAAGCTAAATGAACTGCAGTTGCACATTCTTTCACAAAATACCTCATATAGCCCTGACGAACATTTTCTAAATGTATGCACCCCTCACTTTGAGCACAGAGCACCTTATGAGCATATAAAATAAAATAAATACTATTGTCTTAGTCTATGTCTAATGAGTATTCCTTCATATTTTATGCAGTCTTTCTGCCAGCTTCCCTTTGTTTTTGAGACCACCAGAAGGCCGCAGCATTTTACACATTTTACTCAATTCAGTTTTGTACCGGTCCTTCAAAAGCTAAACGTATATAGGCGAGTTGTAGTGCCCAGTGTACTACAGTGCTGTCTGGAAGGACTCTTACAACACAATCTGTATGATCTGTTATATTTATTGTAATATTAGGTCACATATCCAGAAACTAAGTCATCCATGAATGATAAATTAACACATTGTTGTCTAGTATCAGTAAGCCAGGCATCTCTGTCTGTAAGTGTAATATATAAATGTTTGTAAAGGAGGGACTGAAAATAATTGGGCCTGATGAGCTTGATGTCCTATATGGTATTGGATTAACTATGTTTTATTGGCTGATCTCCCCATTTGCATTGAAGTGATTAATCTTGCCACAGAGCTGTCTCTAATTATGCTGACTTTCCCTCAAATCTGTGGCGGGCACAGAAAGCTGCACTCTCAGCACCAGATTTTCAGGGATATGGGGGATGGGCAAAGGGCATTGAAATGAAGCAGTGTGGCCAAGTCCATGGGACGCTGGGCAAATTAATTGTCGGACTGTGCTTCCAATTAGGCCCAGCTCCCTTTAATTGGTGCTGAATGGGCTCCAAAGGCCTATGCTGGGAGATATGGCATGCAAGATCGAACACAAGCACGCACACACATGCTTGTGCAGGCACTCACAATACGTTCATATCCACTGTGTTCCATCCTTGAGGAATTAACAACAGGAAGCTAATTTGCATGTAAATCAGTTGTGATAACCACAGTTGACTGGTCTGGGAGCAGCACTAATGACCTGAGATAGCTTCACAGTGTTAACCCCCATGGCATTGTTGTTGGCTCTTCTCTCTTCTTCCTTGTATAATCAATGGCTTTTGGCTCATGCTTCTTCAGTACCACAAAGCAATAGGGTAATGTGTATCTACTGTATATTACAGCCCTTTCTTTAGTCGTGATTTTTGAGGGGCGCTAGCCCCTCCTGTGCCCAGCTTTCTGGGTTTGTGTAAACACAGCATTGGCTTTGGGCAGAAAAGTGAGGACGCAAATTGTGATTGGCCAGAATGAGATGATGTCTATGATGATGCATGATGATAAGATAAGAGTGTGTGTGTGTGTGTGTGTGTGTGTGTGTGTGTGTGTGTGTGTGTGTGTGTGTGTGTGTGTGTGTGTGTGTGTGTGTGTGTGTGTGTGTGTGTGTGTGTGTGTGTGTGTGTGTGTGCGACAAAGAGAGTTCCAACTTTCACTAAATGCATTCACTAAAAATGTACATTATTGTCTAATATAGCACCGTCTTGAAATCACTCACATGTACAGTTGCCGAATAACCATGCTGGATTTGATTACATGTTTTGGGTGATTTAATTTGGATACAGTATACCTACGGAGTTTATCTCCATCTCATACTGAGCAGCACACATGCACGCTGTATGTTTCTGAACCAATCACAGCGACCCATCCCTTCAGGCTATGGGACAGTAGCAGACATCAGACATGTCAGGGCTGTCACGACTATGACATTTTATTAAACGATTTATTGTCCTTGACCTTCACATAATTGCGATTAACGATTTAATTGCGTTTCTGTTGTTGGAACATTGGAACATTATGAATAGAAATTACATTTGTTTGGCTTTTAGGTCTTCATACACAAAAGGCGCACAGGGCAGATATGACAAACAACTTAGACAGTTTAATAACTTTATAGACCCCATAGTGGAAATAGCCAATCTACAAGCTCAAACCGCGTCACATCGTGACCATGAACTATTTTGAGCTTGTAGCTCTGCTATTTCCACAATTTTTGAAAATGTTTGAAAATATATGAAAATGTTTCAACATGGAAATGATTATGACGATTATGCAAAAAATTATCAGGGTTATCTAAAATTCTTGCGATTAGACAATTACCATGCCATTACTTTTCAGTTCCATGAGGTTAGTATTTACTGTAGTATCAAGTTTCACAATGCGACTGTGGTGACCTGACACTTAACATTTCAGATCACACTGAATGACTGAAATCTGTTCAGAATTACACGCAGGATCTTACCAAAATTGCAGCTTGGGAGCGTGACGCACACACATTGCCGTGTGTTAGGCTAACATTATAATGTCATGTTTGTCCTAGTGATGACATCATGTCACATTACTTTTCAATGTGTTCAATGTGTTCACTGTCCAAAGATTTGTCTCCTGTCTACTCTGGTTGCAATGTGATGATGTAATGACAGTCACACTATATTATGTCCTGGACCCTTCCCCCCCATTGCCCTGTGCCTGTTCATAGTCACGCACAACCCCCAAAACAATCATAAAATGCCTCAGACAGAGAGAGAGATGTAGAGAGGTAGGGCATCTGTGTCCTGGCAGAGATTTGCTCTGTACCCTTTTCTAGTTCATATTATTTTGCTCTTAACCTTGTTTTTTTTAGTTTTAGTTTTTTCTGCTCTTTGATCTGTGAGATGTCACATTGCTGCGGCATTGCATATTGCCTTATACTGTACTTCATACATCAAGGAAGTCCATTGCCATACAATGCCATGGTTAGTTACAGGGCTGTAATCATGTTGTTGAGTATATTAAATACACACAGAGGTTATGATAACACTCCAACGGCAATATCTAAATATGTTTTTAGATGTACTCCTTGCATGTGTAACCTGAGTGATTCACACCTTTTCTTTCACTCTCCTCTCTTTCCAGGATCCCGTCTGCGCCAGGAGGACTCCCCACCCCGGATTGTGGAGCACCCCTCTGACCTGATCGTGTCCAAAGGGGAGCCCGCCACGCTCAACTGCAAGGCGGAGGGTCGTCCCACCCCTACGGTAGAGTGGTACAAGGACGGGGAGCGTGTGGAAACGGACCGAGACAACCCTCGCTCCCAGCGCATGCTTCTGCCCAGCGGTTCCCTCTTCTTCCTACGCATCGTCCATGGACGACGGAGCAAACCAGACGAGGGGTCTTACGTTTGTGTCGCCCGCAACTACCTGGGAGAGGCAGTGAGCCACAACGCCTCGCTGGAAGTAGCCAGTAAGTGTAGCATGTGTTCGGTCTATTCTGATTTCCTCTTTGGCCTCCAGGATGGGTGTGAGTGGAAAAGTTTAGGTTTAGTGTTGCTGGATAGCAGGCTCCAGTTTCCTCCTGTGTTCCTAGCTTGAATGTGCTCATTGAGTTGGATAATCTCTCAGGAGATGGGCAGGATGTGTTTGGCCCACTGGTCTCCATAGGCCTGGGGAGCCTTGGGGGAGAAGTGGCCTGATCATTCCAGGGTGAATGCTCCTCTAAAGGGCCCTTGGTAGGTGGTCAGGACCTACAATGGGAACAAAGCTCTTTCTGTTTTGGTCCCGGTTCTTCTGTTTGTCAGGGAGATAGATATGAGATTTGATATACAAACCAGTAGTAACAGAGTAACGGAGTTGCTCTTTATTGCCTGTTACATCCACTTAATGACAGGCTTACTTTGAGTGTCAAGTGGAATGATTTAGCTTAGGGTTGACAGGTATGCTTAATGCATATTTTGAACATAGTACAGTAGGTATATGACTTAAGACGAAAAAATAAACTTTCTAAAAACCCTTTTTATACGGTGCTGTGTGTTGACAAATTTGTTCTCATGATTCCTTAAAGGCTGCTTTGGTTGGTGAGGTCAGCTCTTTAGACACATTATCTTTGTGCGCTCATGACTGGCTGAGAGTGAAGGCTGAGGAGGGGAGCTCAGATATCAACCACTCCTTTAGCATGCCCAGAGGCTGTCACCAAGCCGCTCATTGTAATCTAATCAAGATGGAGAAAGAAAGAACGGGGTGTGTGTGTGTGTGTGTCACTGTGTGTGTGTCACTGTGTGTGTGTGTGTGTGTGTGTGTGTGTGTGTGTGTGTGTGTGTGTGTGTGTGTGTGTGTGTGTGTGTGTGTGTGTGTGTGTGTGTGTGTGTGTGCGCGTGCGTGCACGCACACGCATGTGTGCGTCTGTGAGAAAGGAGTTGGGGGGGTCTGCACTAGCTTTTCATGGGACTGGTCTTGTGTGAATGTATAGATCAGATTAAATCAAATCAAATCAGTTTCGAATGAAATGAGATGTGTGCTTAAGGGGTGATTTATATTTTGTTGCACGCTAGTGGACGTCACGCACCAAAAATAGCCTATCTTCAAGCTCACAACGTGTCACAGTGCGAAGCGTTGTGAGCTTGTAGATTGGCTATTTTCCCGGTGCGCAGCAGGGCGTGCATTGCATTTTCCAACATAGTCATACAAGTGCAGAGCATCTGGAAACACTGCACTCCGCAAGCCAAGTGCTCAATGATATTTTAGATATTTACAGCCTTTGATGTCTGCTAGGTGAAGAGTTGAGTGTAAATTAAAGATCTTTGATAGGTTAATAATTATAAGATGGAATTAGATTGGGTTTTTTTATGGTTGCATCTGCACAGAGCTCCTGCCCTTTGAAATGAAAGAGAGTAAGAGACATTCATGTGGGGATCATACAGATGAGCTGAGATGCACCCATGCGGTTCATGATGCTAGTTAAGATGGTGTATGGTCTTCATACATCCTCCTCTTAGATCTAATTCTAACACCAAGTCAGACTGCTTCTGTCTGGTGCCTTACATTTTGCACTCATTATGTTCCAAACCGAAATAGATTTAAATAAAATGAAAATAAAAAGTAAAAGAAAGAGAAACCATGTGCTTGGCACACGATACTGTACAACTTTCCATAGGTCAAAAAAATGCTAAAAATATTTCTCCCAGAAGCGGATGATATAGGGGTGTTTATTTCAGAGGTGGGTTTTTCAAGTAGAAAAGCAAGCGACTTGGCGAGAGCTCGGCGTGGGCTAGAGTAGAGAGAGCGCCATTGGCTTGGGCTCAGAGTTGGACTGCTTGTTATTCTGCATAAGGTTCAAATAGACACATAATGACAAGCCACTGCACTCCAGACCTCTCTCTCTTTCTCTCTTTCTTTGGGTCTCTCACTCCCCACTCTCCGGGCTCATGCTCCACTACATATAATTATGTTGTCAGAGCAACCAAGATGGAACCCTGCCGTAGAAAAGGAAGCCAGCATACAGAAAAAGAAAGCTCAGAGATTTTTTATACGGTCTCCTTTAAACTCTAGGGGTAAAGGAACTACTATTCTGGATTGTTTGCTAAAGACGCCAGTCAATGTTATATTCTCTCAAAATGAAACAGAAAACTACAGATGATTGACCGTGTCCAACAGTGGGTTCAGGGTATAACCAGGCTTTTAATTTCCAATGAAACTCCAGTGAAGGAAGTCATGGTTTAGCTCTGTTTACTTTGCCTGGCTCTACTAGACCTGTAAGATTTCCCGTTAAAAGCTAAAAACACAACTTTTGGAGCGGTTATTCTTGGAGTGTGGCTTTTACAATTTTCTTGCTCACCAGCGATTGTAAACATAATCCAAGTTTCAACAAGTCCTGTTTAGTCAGGCTAGGAGAGCTAACCCAGTTTGTTTGGTTTATCATTAACCACATGTACAGTAGGCCTACAGACCACAATCACATCTCAACCCATATCTTGGGATAATGCATTTACCATGAATCCTGTATTTGAATGCCTTGTGTTGTGTAGTATGCAAGCAGGATTAAGATAGGATTTTCCCCTTCTTGTGTTTTCTTTAGAGATGGAGACATCAAATAATGAGGTTGCTTTGGGCAAACATAATGGAAGTCTATTACAAAGAGTATAATAGAGGCATAGTCTTGTGTTTTTTTAGGAAAGACTTTGTGGTTGTGTTTAAGCAAACTAGTGCTACTAGGAGTATGTGATAGAACTTTATATTTGTGATTCAAACACTAGAAGACCAACTTGTTAAAAAGTGACTGCAAAACCTTATCAAACTGTGTATACAAACTCTAAGAGTTTGGGTGGACAAAATGCACTCTTCTGTGAAACTGTCCATATAGCCTGCCTACTTACTGCTAACTGCTTGCATGGGTGCTAACTGCTAATCTAGGTCATGCCATTCCGTAACGCCTCTCTTCTCTCTGAGTGCATTTCAAATGTAAGCAATATAAAAGCTTTGAATTACTGTACTTAACATTGGATATGTCTCCTTTAGCACTATTTTACTGCAACTCATTTTGGCATGATTCACCTTTGATTTTAGCCTGCTGGCCAAGCATTCAGATATTAGCGTACAATGTGGGACCCCTTACCCCATACCTGCTATTCATTGCCACAACCCACATGTACACTACAGTATGTGCTATCGCTCAATGATATAAGTAGTTTCCTCTTAGCCATAGCTCTACATGGGATCCTCAGAGGTTCTATGAATAGCTTGTGTCCCTCTTGCTGGATGAGGAGATTGTGAGGCGAGGTAATGGATGGCACACTGCTCTACTTGAGCAGGAGATAACCCTGGGGCCTGCTGTCTGGTGGCCTGGCTGACTGCACAGTGCTGACCGCACTGTCTTGGCTGCAGGCCTCACATCTAACTGGCCCCACTCTCCAGGGGAGAGCGTTCACTCAGCGCTCGCTAGCTGCAGAAGCCATGGGATGTTTACTTAAACAATATGGGCCACTGCAAATAACTCTATTCCGCCAAATGTTTTGCAGAATTTCACTCATCATAAATGCTCCCCCGAAAAAACCTTGCGAGTCACAATCACTTTGGCCAACGTTATGTCAGCATCCATCTGAGTGGGATGGGGGTTGTAAGGGGGAGGGGGGGGGGGGGGGTTGAGAGAGGGAGGATTCAGCCTAACGGACTTGAGGCCATGCCTGAGGGTCATCTGCAGAGCGGAGGACAGTTGGCAGGCATGCGCCAATCTGAAGCCAGTATGGCCACCTCCCACTGTTCCAAGCACCCGCCTGGTCTCCCTCACAGGAAATCCCTTGTACTACATCTGTTGGTTCTCAAAGACTCTGGGTTTTTAGCTGGTCCCTTCCTCTAACCCCCACAGTGCCAAAACTCACCCCCTCCCCAGCTCCCCTCCACACATATGAAACTGCCGTCTGTCTTACTCTTTTAAATGTGTCTCTCCATCCATGCCTCACTCCCCCTGTCATCTACGCCCACTCCCCCTGTCAACCTTCATTCTCTGTCCTTTGTGTCCTCTGCTATCTGATATAGTGTGGCAGCTTTTGCATTGGTCTTTTTTATATTAGAAAGTCTCTCTCTCTCTATGTCTATGTCACACTGTTGTTTCACCTTCCTTCCTTTTCCCCTTTGACTGGGCAATGATGAAAGTTTCAAAGAAATAAGGAAACGGATGGAGAGGTGCTAGAATGGAGTTAGAGAGAGAGAGAGAGAGAGGAAAAGAAAGGAAAGGAAAGGAAAGAGTAAGAGAAGAATAGGAAAGAGCCAGAGCGGTGGTGGAGAGAACCAGGACAGCTGATCTCAGTGGTCGAAAAATTACTCAAGTACTTAGGTAAAAGTATCTTTAATGTAGTATCTTTAATGTAAGTACAATTCTAAATTTACTTGAGTAAAATTACAAAAGTATTGGTATCAAAATGTAATTAAAGTACCAAAGGTAAACGTAATCATCATGCAGAATGTCCCATTTCAAAAGTTCAAATTTATAAAAAGAAAATAGCAGATCTTCAAGCTCACAATCGCGACACATTGTGAGCTTGAAATATATGGCTGAAGTGGTTAATGTATGATTTGCAATAATACTCACAATCTACAAAGTAATTAACTAGTAACTATAATGTCAAATAATTGTAGTGGAGTAAAAGTACAATGTTTGCCTCTGTAGAGGAAGAGTAGAGAAGTACTGAAAATCGGAAATACTCCAGTAAAGTAAAAATACCTCAAAATTAAGTAATTTATTAAGTACTTGAGTAGAGTACTTGGTTACTTTCTACCACTGGCCTATCCCCAGCAGCAGAAGCAGCAGCAGTGAGCGTGTTGGCGAGCTGCCAGGGGACTGGAGGCAGAGTGTGTTACTGCTCTGTGGCAGTTATTTGTCTCAGGGAGGTTCAGAGCAAATTGGTGCAAACGGCACAGCCAGGGTCTGCTCCCCGAGTCAACATGCAGCTGAGCCATGGGCTCTACACCACAAAACCTTGCTGGCCGCCACTCCAATTTGTTTCATGTTGGAATGCTAAAACCTTCTACAGTTATAAAAGCCCGCGTTTTAGTGTTTTCATTATAATTTCTTGTGCCTACAAATCCTACACTACACCATGTCTTCACCCTGATATGAAAGCTTTGTGTCTTATGGGCACATAAGAATGGCCCCATTCCCATGGGCCCATCCCATCGCCTGGGATGTAGGCTACATTGTACAATGGGCTTTAAGACATTTTATATTCTATTAAATTCTGTTTTCCATTTGACTTACTTGTTCTTCATGGTTGCTGGGTGTGGGTTGTTGTTTGGGGCTATTTCAGTCAAATATCCTTAATCCTGAAATTACATGGGAAACTACAGACTACTGTCTAATTACTATCCCTCTAGCGCTAAACTGTCATCTCAATGTCTGCGAGATATGGAGAGCACCTGCATTTCAATTAGTCTTCTATCAATCCATATACAGTACATGCAAAGTGAGATTTCTTATCATGCATACTGATTATGGTCTGTTGAACTGAGCCTATTTTGCACTTCAGGGTTTTTACATTAAATCAATGCAGCCTGTGTAATTAAACTTGCTTCATCTATTTGTTGTGTGTGGTCGCTCGAAACCTAGTACAGTATGCCAGAGGATTCCCGTCGTACATAACAAGTGTGCGTTACCTCCTTTAACCACTTTAACCCTGGTATTCCTATTTCGGACATGTCATTGTAGAAGAATTTTAACACATTTTAGACAAAAGCGGATCTAACTCTCCAATGCGTTGTGAGCTTGTCACCTTGTGATGCATTCTGAGGTTATCTTTTAAATGATTTTGAAATTCTTTGAGGTTCAGTGGTTAACATGCAGTGCTTGCTGCCGGCTAGGATGCATTACTTCATTCATGTAGACTTCATTTCCATAATAAAGATCAGTGACTATATTGGCCTCGCTAATTGACCCAGAATGTACTTCGTACTCCTTGCTGTCACAGCAGTGTGTGTGTGTGTGTGTGTGTGTGTGTGTGTGTGTGTGTGTGTGTGTGTGTGTGTGTGTGTGTGTGTGTGTGTGTGTGTGCGCGTGTGCGTGTGTGCTGTCCCTTTCATGATGTGTCAAATGTCATGCTGATAGTGGGTTTTTTAGAGCATGGTTAACACACATGTATGCACGCACACACACACACACGCACGCACGCACACACACACACACACACACACACACACACACACACACACACACACACACACACACACACACACACACACACACACACACACACACACACACACACACACACACAAACACACAACTAATGCAGCTAGTCAGGCGTGACACAGGGGTAACAGCCTGCCTACATGGGACTGGGCTGCAAGGTAACAGGGATAAGTGTCAGAGCTTTAACAGGGTACTGTAGAGACCTTGTGGAGAAAACTCGACACAGGGCTTGGATAGCATAGAAACAGAAAGACCAGCTTGACCTGCAGGTCGGAGAAAGGGAGGATGATGTGGATGAATGGATTGATCTAAGAACGAAGTCTTCACTACAGCAAGAAAGGGTGAGGCCTTTATTCTCTATTCCTCTGTGTCAATCCATCACAGTGTGCACTGTGCACAACTGCACATCATTTTGACAGTGTTTAGTGCAGTGTAGCCTGAGCTAACGCTAGACCTTTCTGGCCTAGATGGGAGGGTCGTGGCTCAGATTTGCGCACACCCTGATTGTGATTGGTTCACCGATCTGTCAGTCAGCCCCGGTCTCTCCTCCCCCCCCAGTGCAGCACTATTATTGTGTCTACCAGAAGCAGAAACCCCTGGTTGCTGGAGTATACCATTCTAACGGACTGTCAAAGTTATTTCCACAGAGTCGGCACACGTTGGGTTTTTTCTTAGACGGTGTGGTGGGTTATTCAGCCATTCTCCTCATTTTCCTCGCATAGCCTCGTTTGAACTGGTAATGATTTCCTCACTGTGTTATTTTGAGGGGTGCACACCGCTCAGAGCCCTGACGTCACATCATTTGGAATGACGCCTACGCGGAAGGGTGGACTCCCACTTTTAGGCCAGTGCAGCCCATGCGTAAATCCAGGCTTTCATTTTTCGCGCAGACGAAATGAAAGCCTGGGTATCGAGGCTACATCATTTTGGTGGACAGTGTTTAGTGCAGTGTAATGTAATGTAACAAATTGACACAAATGGGTACATTTTTGCACTCTCAAAGCTAAATGATTGAGGGTGTTAGTTAGATGTAGAGCCTGTGTCATGTTAAGGACCCTTTTTACACTGGTTGAAGGGTCAGGTGTACTGTAGAGATATGGGCCAAAGCTCACGCCACATGCCACATACCTCTGACAGCCTGCCAGGCCGGTGAAGAGATGCCCATGTCCTCTATCTATATAGTAGAAAGGAAACAGCTCCTTTTTTTAAGATATTATTTTTGTGGCTTTCACCTTTATTTTATTTTATAGAGGGATAGGTATGCAGTAGGTTGACAGGAAATGGGGAGACAGATGGGGGGTGACACACAGTAAAGGCCGTCGGGAATTGTGCACAGCACACTGCCAGACTGGATTACCAGCCACGGTGCCCAGACGGCTACGCCAGCCACCCGGGCCAGCTCTATCCTTCTTTATCTATCCCTTTGCCATGCTCTCTCAGTTAAAACGGGACCATAGATGGAACAGTTTGCGAGTGAGGCACGAAACGCCAGATAACGTACAGTAATAGACAAATGAACATTTCCTGTATTTCATTGTTCTCTTTTTCTGCTCTGTAGAAGAAATGTCCATTACCAGTAACCTCTGTCTTATCAGAGGGACAAGGGTGGCGTTAGGGGATAAACAGCACTGTAAAACAATAAACGATCAGCTAAGGTGCTACAATAGCCTTTAAAAAGATACCCTGGGTTGCTTTTGACATATATCTTGGGGCAGAATAAAAAGTGGTTTAAATGTGCAAGATCTAGATTGAGTATAGGATGATTCAGGCAACTATCCTTTTCTCCATATGTAAGAAATTAATTATTGTTTTAACACAGCAGCGTATTCTGACTCAAAAAGTCTATTTAATTTCCTTTTTTTTACCTGACTTTTTTTTATAAGTCTATCCTCCTTCACAGAATGACATTGCACTGGTATCTAGGGATGTCATTTTAAGAGCCATGTTAATGTACAGCCTTTTCGCTGTGGGCCCTGAGCCTCTCGCGTCACATCCCAGCCTCTGGTCTCCACGAGTCCACGGTGACTGTCACTATGTAATCCTTGCCTCTGGCTACGGTACAGAGGAGGATCATGGGTAGGATGGTCCCAGGAAAGTGTGTGCGTATGACATTAACATCATGAAGCACTGGCCAGGGGCAGATAAGATACTGCATGTGTGCTCTTGAGTCCAACGGCCTCATACTCCTTCATTTTCTGTGTGTGTGTGTGTGTGTGTGTGTGTGTGTGTGTGTGTGTGTGTGTACTTGGTATGCATAACTTTATCACTGTGTTTTCATTCATTCGTTTCCGCTTGTGTTTTAGGTGTGTCTGTCCTTGGCAGTGCTCCATATGATAAATGTTCTTGATTGTAAGCAGGGTGTGAGTGTGTGTGTGAGTCTGATGTTAGCTCTAATCTCTGCTTCTCCTTTGGAGGGCTGGGTATTACTGTTGTTGTGTGTGTAATTCCCTCATGGTATGGGTTTTTCCTCTGGCAATAGGGGCATAGACGTGCGTGTGTGCGTGCATGCATGCGTGCAAGTACTGTACATGTGAAAATGTGTGTGTGTTTGTGTTCTAGTACGCATGCATTTATTTTGTTGTCTGGTCATATGACGCCGTTCTGCTCTGTGAAAGTATCCCTGTTATTAAACCTGGGTTAAGCCCTCACTTGGAACATTCATTCAGGCTCCTCGATCCGAGACGATGGGGTTAGAGGAGATTAACGGCTTGCGAGACTGGAACTTCACCCAACTTTTAGGCAAAAATTTGAAAGATTTACACAATGTGTAACTCAAGATGAATTTGCACTGATCTTATGATACCTGTGCTGCCCCCCTCACTGTTTACTCCCAGGACTAATATAAATCAGGACTAGAAAGATAAGCAGGTGCGCTTCCTCTGGACACTGCCCTTGGTTAAGGCAGTGGGTGCTCAGCTTTAAATATAACTTACAGTAACTCATAAACCAACAAAGTGGAAAAAGCGGCACTCCAAAATGAGAACACTGACACGTTTCGGCAACAGCCTTCTTCAGAGCCGATTAAAACCGTCTTACTGCCGGGGAATTTTTCAGAATAAAGTGCCAAGCAGATGGGCAGATTTTACTCTGAAAAGCCCCCGCCTTCCATTTCCCCCCAAAACCGGGAGGTGAATTCTTCCATTACTACATTGCGCTACCTCATCTGATGTCTCTCTAGAAGCGTCAATATTCCAAACAAGATGCTTGGTTAAGTCAGAATTGATGATCAAAACCATGGAGAGTGCCGTAGATTTAGAGTAAATAGACAGTTTTGTCGGCCTGTAAACAAGGAAGTGAATGATGTGCATGGCCGATCCTGGTTTTGCCAAGCAAAGAATTCTGTCAGAAGTTCACGGTTGGAATTTTAGAATTAGAATTTTAGAATTATAGAATATTCCGCCATAAGCAGTAAATGTGTTAAAAAGACTACACGGAATGACTAATAAGAAGCTACTACTGTATGTGTATGTCTGCTGATAGCTGTTCATCTTAATGCATAGAGCATACTGCAACTGTTCACCAGTAAAAGTCCTCTAATACACTGTCATGGAATGGAGCAAATTCAAAGAGAGGCTCGATGTCAGGGGTGATGATCTCTATCGTCGATGAAAATGGCGGGTGGCATATGTGTGATCTGCAGGGCTAGTGGGGCGCTGACACGCAGATAATATTGGATGCCCCAGCGGTACTCACCAGCAGGTAAAGGCCAGCTCCACAGGGAGATAAGACAGGAAACCGTGTCTGCTGCTATCTCAGACCTTATCCGATAGACCTGCCCTTCCAACATGCTATCTCTTCTACCCCCCAACCTCCCACCGTCCCCACCCCATCTTGAATCCAAAAGTCTGGTAAAGAAGGGTGCTGTAGAATGGGGGGGTGAAGAGTTGAAAGTAGAAGAGAAAAGAGAGGCATGCAGGATAGATAGAGAACAAGTGAGAGAGAGAGAGATTTGACTTGACAGGCTGTAGACTGTAGAGTATAGTCGAGGTTCCTGCCTAGGGGTATGGATGGGAGAAGAACACTGAAATTCTATCACATGTGTAGCATGTTGCCAAGCCTGGAGCGTGACAGACAGGAAGAGGTGGTGGTGAGGTAAGCCGTAGACCCAGACCATGCAGATAAAGATCTGCCTTTTGCTATCTCTATGGAATGGAGTCTACCAGTGCTGTCTGTGGATGTTCAGTGTACTGCTGTCACCATCAGTCACTGGCAAATGTCAGGGGGGGAATGGGGGGGGGGGGGGGTACAGGGGGCATGATGGCATTCAATTGTCATCTAATTGTCCTTGGTCGCTGGGTAGATAATCTCATCATTAGAGCCACAATTGAGTGAAAATTAGTGTCTCCTCTTTGTGTCATAGATGCTAGAGTTGGTCTTAAAATAGGACTGGTTCGAAGGTGCCTCATTATCGCTGTGTAGCTCTCGTGCAAACTCTCTGATGTCCTGACCTCTCTGCTAGCGGTTCACGTCTAAGCCTCAGACACAAGGGGTTCGCATTGCTCGTGTTGGGGGTCCATCACTACAGTAATGATCTACTAATGGCCAGTGACAGATAAGGAGGTAAAGACAACAAACAATTTATGAAATGAAAGTGTCCAAACGGCTTTGTTTGACTTGTTTAAAGTCTCTGTCTCATCCTGTTAACACAAAGAATGTTGTTTATGCACCTCGGGCTCGAAAACATGACGTGGTAGACATAATCACTCTTAATGGAGAATATGTAAACATAAAGCACAAGTCTAATTAGGAGCATACGGAGGGCTGCTGCTTGGGTGAGCGCTGAATAGGACAGATACACCCTCACCTCCTCTTTGTGTCCCCTGACCTCTCTGAACAGGGTGTGGCGTGGACACAAAAGAATGTCTATGTAACCATATACGGCGTAGAGTCCCATAAGAGACAGACAGAGGGACGTCGTGGGTAAAAAAGAGAAAAGCAAAGGTGGGATCCATTCAGAATTCAAACAGGAGTCAATACTGCTGTGGGGAAGTTGGAAACGGTTGGCGTCAGTGAGACAGAGTATTACATGATCATATAGCTGCTGTTAGGCTTCGAGGTGACATTTATTTTATTTTATTTCCAAACTCTCTCTCTCTCTCTCTCTCTCTCTCTCTCTCCGACTACGCCCTGCACTGGTATCAGGTTGTAATCTGTCATCGGTGCCACAGTTCCATTTCGACCACTGGCTCACTTCTGATGGATGAGGTAGTAAGCCCTTTACTGACAACGTTTGATACGGCTGCTCCTCCTCCGAGACCTCCTGGTCTTCACTTCTAAAAATACACTGATCATGCATGGTACACTTGGTTTAAGACACTCTTCTTACACTCACTTCTCTGCAAACCATATTTATTTCCACAGTTTGACTGCGGAATTAATTCAATCACAATGCCACGTTCACTGTCTGGATTTCACTAACCTTTGAAGAACGACCGTGCCGACATCATCGTTCCTTTTCATGAAAATCCGCTTCAAAAAGGTGTGATCCTTCGTCGTAGTGTTGAAGTGTCGATCACAACAACAGAGCGGAGGAGGAACGCGTCCGCTGCGTGCCACCACCGCCATTGGAATGCATTGGGCCTCAATTCCCCAGAACCCTTTGTATGCCAATGTTTTTCTGATGACGTCATCAAAACGCGTCACCTACGTATCCCAATCTGTCCGATGGAAAACCCTGTAAATCTTAAAACGCGAATTAAACAATGAAAAATCGTAACTTGTGTAACTCGTTATTGGGAGGGAATTAAGCTGTTCTACAATCAATTAACTTGTGTAACTCGTGAATGGGGGGGAGGTGTTAATGATCACACTATATTTGTAATGATCAACAGTACAACTACATTAATAGGCCTGCCTCCTACATGGTGAACCTGACCCTGACCCTTAATGTTACAGTGTTGGAATTAAGCTGTAACCGAAAGCTGTCTTTCCTTTTGTGAATATCAGTGCTGGTTTGTCATCATCATCATCAACGTATCCAGTCCAGTCTCATTTTACCCATCCAACAGGATTTGCGGAGAGTGCCGACTCTGCAGGTGAGGTCGTAAGTTAATTTGCCTCCCTGTTTGGAGCTATAATAGCTTATTGATTGGTTGACAGAGATGCAAGGAATGGAAAGGCACAGAGAGAGAGGACAGAATAAGTTAATCATCGCTCAGTGTGCTAGCAGGGTTTAATCACATTACCCGAGGTTCACTGGCATTTAAATTCACTTTCAACCTCAGAGGAGTTTGAGCGACAATGCTCAGAGACTGAAGGGAACCTGCTGAGTCCCTGAAACCAGGCCTCAGCTGCAGTCTGGGCGCAGCCTTTCCAGTAGTCTCTGCCTGGCTCCTGCCTCAATCCAGAGGGAGACAGATTCCCTGCCCAGGGGCCCTGGTTTAATTCATGCTAAGCTGTAGGGTTAATTTTAGACATGCTGCCCAGTGGTGACCTCCATCTGTTAGTGTTGCTCAGGTTGTCTTTAGACACATTGGTCCCACCCTCCCCTGTCCAGACCTCATTTCTCAGACAGCTGGCTGACCCATCACTCACATCATGCTGTTTATCTTCCTATTAAAAGTGTTCTTCTATGCTCCACACAATCCTGCAGCATTCATTCCATTTTGGGAGTATAAAAATAGACCTGGCGTCTTTACACTCTCAGAGTTAAATTAATACTTTGAGCAATCTTGGCCCATTAGCACTGCCATCACACCAGATTCTCTTGTAATGATTGGTTAAATGGAAACTGCACATGCAGCTTTTATTTGACTGGTGGCCTTTTGGTTCTCTCTTCTCTGTTCAGCTTGAAGCGTGTAGCCGCCGTGACAAGCCTGGGGAAAGACTGTCTATTTCCACATCTTATAGTGGCTTTTCATCCAACACACGGACTGTGGCAGTTTTGGCCAACTAGAGTTTTAACTTAAAACTTGCTGTGAACCAGCAGTGATTATGTTTGGAGCTCCAGGATCAAACCTCCAAGTGGCTCTGCTCTAACTCATTCTCGCGCCCCTGTGAGGGTATCGCATGGGCTGCTGTTTGGAGGGAGCACTACAAACTGGTTTTAGCCATCGCCCGGTCACTGGCCTACCGCTACAGCCTGGCCTTTATCAATCTGTCTGCACCGAAACGCTCAGTTGACATGGAGAAAAACAGTCACCGGGAGGGGAATGAAAGAAGGACATAGTGTAAACAGAGAGGCAGGGATGTCGACGTTGTACCGGTCTGCACTGTCGTGCATGTGTGCATGCAAAAAAAGACAAGACACACACTGACCTAATGGCCAAATATTTACTTGGCATCTGGAAGACAACTGGAGCAACATGTGGCAAAGCTCTCCAGGCCGTCCATTCTTGAAACTCATCTCATCTATTCCAAGTTGTAGCTGTGCAGCCGCTAGATAACTCTCTTGTTCTGTAATGGCTTCGTGGGATTGGTAACAGCTGCGTGGAATCTGTGGCATTGAGATCAAACACAGAGAGAGGGATCGGAGACAGGGAGGAAGGAACAACAAAGAAAGGAGTAAAATGTTATGGAGAAAATAGGGAACAAGCTACCATTCAGAGAGGGATGAGAGATAGAAGGAGGTGAGTCCAGTTGGACGGGGGAGTCTCTCCTGGCTTGCGAGGGAGAGATAAGGGGACAGGTGGTGTTCTGTTGCCTCAAAGATCTCCGACAGCTGGCAGGTCTCTTGCTGTTAGCTTGTTGTGTTGCAGAATGTGTGTGTGTGTGCACTGCAGTGTGCACGCGTCTGTCCTGCAGTGTGTGCCTGTGTCCATGGTTCTGTGTCATGTGTTAGCATTTGTTTGTGTATGATGTGCGTGCGTGCGTGCGTGCATGCGTGCATGCATGTGTTTATAGATGCATGTGCTTAGGTGGTTTGGTGGTTGTCTGAGCCCTTGCCAGCTGAGACATCTCCCTTAAGCCAGCCTTAACTCATATGCCATGCTTTGTTCCATCCTGTTACTTAAAAAAAGAATTTGCCTGCAGTACTTGGCAGTGAGCCAGTTCATGCCAGTCCGTTCCGTTGGAGTATTTTTCTTCTCCCATATGGGGCTGTAATGCACAGCAGTGATGTTTTAAAGCCCTGTACAGTGTTTGCAGTTCTGACTCATGTCATACATTGGGGAGCGCTTGCTCGCGGTGAAGAGCGTTTAGTGTTTATTTTTCCTTGACGTTTACCTACTACTCCTATCTTCCTTTGACTTGTGACTCTCTGGGACTTTGCCCCTGTGCATTACCACCTAATGACTAATGCTAATGCTTGTGACATGATTCCAGACTCGGAGAAGTATTCTATCATTTCACAGCTGGCATGTATAATATACATAGACGTTGCAACGTGGAAACTTCTAAAAATGTAGTCTAAACACTCCCAAGCTAGTCATTTGGGTTGAATTTGTTTGCCTAGTAAACCTGATTTTATGACCAGTGAACACATTTCCATGCAGGGCACACGCTAGAATATGAAATGAGCCAGAGACAGAGGGGACTCTTAAAAATACCTCTGTGCTGGTCTGGCAGTGTGCTACATTCAAGTGCTCTGGTTAGTTCAGAGTTCTTTGCTGTGTTGACTTTGGGTTCGCTCCAGTCCACATATACAGCTCTGCGTTTGATGCCCCGTTGTAGTGGTCGTGGCCACAGAGCAGAGCACCATGTCATCTCAGCTGCAGGCAGAGTGCTTTGTTTGCAGTCGGGGGAAGAAAAAAACAGAGAGATGGTTCTAAATGGGCCAGAGGTAGTTATTTGGTGTTGGCAAACAAGACCCTATGTCCTCGCTGGAGGAGCGCTGTGGCGGCTATACTGAGCTCTGACTGGCTGGGTTTTTTAAGTCCAAGATATTCCGCTCATTGCACTCTTTGTGGCTGCAACCCTCTGGATGTAGACATACTGTACAATGTGTACATCCATCTCTGCTATACTGTCACATGACATGCCCCTTTAGGCACCAATGTTATATTTTGAAATGGAGCTCGTTTTTGCAGTCATAATTTACAGTGTCAACTGTAATACATGTCCTCTCGTTCTCGGTGCTCCATCAATGATTCCTTTGAACTTGGTGTAATTCCACCTTCAATGGGATGGTAGGCCTGCACCTGATCCATTGATGTTTCATCCCTTCAGGGGTCACCTTGTACAGGTCTTCCTCTTCTTCTTTTTTTGGGAACTCTTTCATATGCAAAATAAAGATGTATGTTGTTTTTAGATGAAAGTAGGCTTTTATGTGCCACTGAAACTGTACCATCTGCCAGTGCCTCTTCTATCTTTGTCCTGTCTCTACTTTTCCTTCCGTCCTCCACCCCGACTGGTGGAGAAGGGAGTGTGTTTTGATCTATAATCAGTAGTGTCCCATAATGGCACTTTTGCGCCAACCAAAGTGCTACCTAATTCACAAATTCATAATGCCTGTCAGATGTCATCATCGTAGTTTACAATATTTAGAGTGGTTATGTTTTTCATGCACTGCCATAACTGAAAACGGTAATAACAGTAATAGCACTGCAAAGCTAAAATATCCTTGCGATGAAATAGATTGCAAGAAACAAATGGGACCTCTTTTATGGATTCTGACATGCTCTCTAGTGTGGATTATTTCAGAATTATGAAGGTTTCTTCTTTCACCCACACAGGATTCTTGCATTTTCCCTAGAGGTTGGGCCACTTAGTGCTAGCTTTGTCGGACACTGTGGCCAAAATTCTATCAATTTTTCTAATCTAAATTTGGTTTAGAAGTTACTGCAGTGTGCAGGACTCGATAATACTCTTCATGCAGCCATTGATCGCCATGTTTTTTTCTAAGCCAGCTTTCAATATACCAGTATAACAACATGATGCAGTGATAGCAAGGTATAGCAGACGTACCATAACACAGAAACTTACAACCCTATACTGTTCACGTGCCATGCATTAGTCATAGCAGGACTGCAAATCCGGATCTCTTCTGTTTATTCGTGCATCCCTAGAGAGTCATACGCTGTGTTCGTTTCCTGCCTGAAATTCACAGCAGGTTTTCTGATTCTGTCTAGACCACAACACAAGTGTGTATGGTTTTGGTATAGGGTTTTGGTATAGAAAACCAGGGGTTGGTCAGAGAGAGAGAGAGAGAGAGAGAGAGAGAGAGAGAGAGAAACTAGGCCAGTTCCTCAGCAGAGCCTAGCCCTTTGTCTCATGGTGTCTGGGAATCGTCATGGGAGAGAAGATCAAGGTGACCATCGTTCCTATTCCTAACAACCTTGGAGCTTGTGGCCCTCGGCCACTCATTCCTGGGGGCAGGTAGAGCAGAGCAAAAAACCCATAAAGCCTGGTTTTAAAGCTAAACAGTTGTCTTCAGAGCCTGTGTGTGGTTTGTCTCTTCCAGCATCTTTCTGTTCCTCCCTGCTCCAATCCAGAGCAGTGTGTGAGCAGTACTGTGTGGCCTCTGCCTGATTTATCACTGCAAGGTGAGATAAGACTCTCCTCTCGCCCTGTCGGTTAATCCTCTCAGCCAGAGTTGAAGAATTGGTCTTTCTCCTGCCAGGGACGTGACAAGATACTCCACAGCGGCTGCTGAAAAGTAACCATAGAGACTGACCTTTACAGGTCTCAATCTGGCTTTATATTACAGTCCTATGTAGATTTTCCGTGGGTAACGCAATGAAATAGGAAAATAGGGAATCATATTAAGTTTCTTAGTGTCTCACGTGGACAAGTGGCATATTGTGAGTTCGTAAAGCAGCTATTTTCCACAAAGATTGAGTGTAGAGGGAAAAATCACACTTGTATGAAGTGAGGGGCGCCTCACTCCTTTAAACCAGTAAGACGAGGTCGTGCTAAAACAACTGGTCTGGGAATGCCCATATACAGTATGGACTTCATTACTTCCTTCTACTTCTCTAATTGACGTTCTCGAGCCGGGTAGGGCATAAAATGTGTGATAATTAGTAAGGCCAGGCGGAGCCTCGAGCCAGCCCAGTTAGGGCCATTTTTATGGCTTGCGAGAA
The DNA here is from genome assembly GCF_964188405.1 of Protomyctophum parallelum. NCBI lineage: Eukaryota > Metazoa > Chordata > Actinopteri > Myctophiformes > Myctophidae > Protomyctophum > Protomyctophum parallelum. Next base: position 26,884,070 of record NC_139706.1, read on the forward strand.
CTCTAGTTTTTTCTGGCTGCCGGGCGCGGCTGCGCTAATGACTTTGGGGTGGGCCCGTCTAGAGTTTGAATGGACAGGTCAAAAGGGATACAGGACGGATAGAGCAGGATCAACATATGGAATGTCAGAACAGGTCAGCTCCATATATGGAGATCTAAGGCCACATTTACACTGGCAGACAAATCTATCCTAAATCTGATCTGTGCCACATCAAGATTGAAATCCGATTGGTTTAAATGAGTCTGAGTCATTTAAACAAATCAGATTCCAATCTGTATGTGGCTCAGATCTGATTCAGGCTGGATTTAGCTGCCAGTGTAAATGGGGGCTTAGGGCCGATTCATACTCCTATTTTAGAGCCGAATAAAAGTCGGTTTGGCGCTGTAAAGCCTACAATTTGACGTCATTTGAGGTTCGGGGGGGCGGGTACCGTCCTAAAGTCGGCTCTTCGGTGCTACAGAAAATTTCTGACGAGCCGAAATCATTTCGGCACTACAGCGCAGAAACAGCGGAAAAATAGGAGTATGAATCGGCCCTTAGGGTTTGATTAGGTCAGATCAACATGGTGTCCATGAGGTCAGATGTAGAGCTGCTGGCCGGCTCCATGTATGCAGATCTAGGTGATGTCTTCTCCATGTATGGCTATCAGGGTTTGATGAGGTCAGTGTCGTGATCTTCATATATGGAGACGGCCATATATGGAGTGTGTCACAACTCAGAAAGTCTGACTGACATGACGCGTGACTGTAGTGAGTAAGTAGTAAACCTATGGTCGCAACCAACATCATACATAAGTCCATAGACATGGCTGCCACTCTGTTTGTTTAAAGTGCTCTAAACAAACATTAAAGAAATCCATAGACTTGACTAGCATATGACATAATTTCCGAACGCCAGACGTTAGAGGGGATAGCGCCACTCAAAAAAGAGGGGACCTAGTATAGACCCCTGGGGGACTCCAGCCAACAAAGTATATAGAGTTTAAGTTGTTAAATCCAAAATGTACCATTTTGTACACCCTTCGGAGTTAAATTAACATTGAGTATAGTCACACATGTTGACTCCAGATTCAGGACTGCGTGCAGTATGAGTGTTGAGTAGAGACTATTCATTGGACAGTTAAAGTCACTATTATGTTAAGAACAAGAGAGTTGGATAGCTCTCCTTCAGCTCTAAGTTTAATATGCTCAGTAAGGGTCTTTCTGCAAACGCTTGCAAGTGAGTTTGTGGACCGAAGTGAGACGTATGAGACCCAGGGGGAAATCTTTCAGCACAAGTAGGCGTGTGTGTGTGTGTGTGTGTGTGTGTGTGTGTGTGTGTGTGTGTGTGTGTGTGTGTGTGTGTGTGTGTGTGTGTGTGTGTGTCCATTGGGCAGTTTCCACTAGATTAAGTTGATCTAGTCACATAGAATGCCACAATTCATCAGAAAGCTTCAGCATCACTGCGTCCTGCTGACAGTATTGGTCTGTAATTGGTTGAGTTATCTGTCAGTGGAACTGACCAAAGCTTGAGAAATCTTAGTGTTTCCTTTTTTCCATGCCCTCCGGTAGACAGCATGTCCCAGGGTCTGGAACACAGAGTGTCACTGGCGTGGCCAGCCTGCAGCGCTTACTTGGAGGAAAAATGACTCGTTTTTCTTCTATTTCATTTCACCCACCATGTTGCATCACTCAACCCCAAAGATCTCCCGCAGCTGTCCATTTCACACTATTGTTATTTCTTTGTTCCTGATCCAAAGATGTGCCGTCGCTACATTAGGGTAAATTACAGGGATGGTGGTGGAGTTAATGAAACAGCGTTGTGCTACGAGTACTGCTCAGGGTGAAATTAAGCCGAGGCTGAGTGAAGGGTGATGGAGGAGGTGTGTTAATGCCACACAGCTGTGGAGCATTAACCTAGCTGGATGTCATCAAGGTAATCTAATGAACCGTGTGATCAAGCTTCTAATGAAATACTTGTTGTGCCCCCCCCCCCTTCCCGAATCAAGTGCAGCTTTATTAAACTCTTCAATGAATCTTGGAATACTATCACTGTGCTGTAGTGTACAACTCAGGGTCCCAGACAGTAATGGAAACCAATGAGATCATGTGACCTACCCAGGTACAGTAGCGTGATTCAATACTACGGCCTGGTCTGGTAAAGCCCCCCCCCTGCCTACCTCTGATTGACCTACCAACACTGACGGAAGAATAGTGGCGGCAGCGGGATTCAAATCCAGGAGGTGGATACGTAGTCTAATTTTTAGACCATTATGCTAGTGAGTTGGCTGGCAGAATTGATTTCCAGGCTGCATTAGAAGGCGAGAATGCTCCGCCCCGTGGGTGCCTAATACTTATACTACTAGTAGGAGGGGGGCCAATCAGAGGCAGGCGGGGGGGCGGGTCTTTACCGGACCCGGCTGTAGTCTAGAATTACACGGTACAGTACCATCAATTTAGAGGACTATGTATGCACCTTTTGTGTGCATATGTGGTTGCTGTCAGAGAGACGGATATGGCGCTATTATGGATGCTAAAAGTACTTAGTGTACACTGTACAGAAACTGAATGGAAGCTCTTAGGCCCTGTCTCTTTGATGTAGCTCACAAAAAGCATGGATAGTATCCCTGAAGAGCACTTATGTTCAGGAGACATCCCTCCCACTGTCAGACCCAGCATAATTTGTACAAGAAGATTGTACTGTACAATATCCCCACATTTACATGTCAAAGTGTACACCATGGCCACCACCTTGTTTGTTTCTCTACCCCAGTCAGGACTTATCTTCCTACTGCCTGCAGGGGACAGTTGTGATTAAACAAAGATTGATCAGAAAGGACGGCAAAGTTTGCACTTTTTCCCATGCAAAGGTGATTGAAGTGCTCTTAGTGTTCCCCTAAAGAAGTGGGGTCTTTGTGAGCCACTTTAGCTTTCAGCGGCTGGTGCTGCGTTGCGACTGCTATCTGTCAGCGAGAGAGTTGGGGGTCCTCAATCTCTGCCTCCCTCCTCTGTGACCTCCCTCCTTGCACCTTTTAACCCTGTCCGCCTCTGTTTATAAACTTTATACATTTTGACAACCCGGGGCGGGGGAAGAGGGGGGCAAATCCACTTTTTATTCTGTGCCCCCACATCTCCACTTCTCTGTCAGCAGGGAGAAAGACGTTAAGGGCTTCAAAATAATCACTGTGTGTGTGTGTGTGTGTGTGTGTGTGTGTGTGTGTGTGTGTGTGTGTGTGTGTGTGTGTGTGTGTGTGTGTGTGTGTGTGTGTGTGTGTGTGTGTGTGTGTGTGTGTGTTTGGGTAGGGGGGAGGGGGTGGCTGTAATTGTGCCTGTTCTGACCCCTGCCTGTGACCATGCCGTCTGCTTTCTATCTCTGCACTTGATTGAAATGAGAAAAGTAGGCAGAGACTGGACTCATTGGTATTTATTTATGTTTGGCTGCCCCCTGTTATGCATGGCCCAGTGGTGGATTAACACTCCAAAGGTGGATCCGCAGTGGAGGGGCCCCGCCGTACTGACACAGTGAAGGGTGCTGGAATGTGCAGCACACAGCCAGGACTAATGGTCTATGAGAGCGGGGGCGGGATGAGCTGTCAACCCAATGCACCTCTTTACTGTGTGGGGGCCTGCATGTGCACAGCCATACACAGTCAAATCCTCAGTGTTAAGGATTGGAGTGTTTAGTGTGTATTTAGTGTGTTTTATTCATTGTCAGCAATGACTAAAAATACAATGTAATAGTATGCCAACTTGACAGCTGGCAATAAGACAGAGGTATTTAAACCTATGAAAAAGACTTCTCATGAACAAGGTCGACAGCGTGCTTGTTTACCTGGAAGTGGAAGCAGGATGCAGATCTCCATCGGTTTTTACTCAGCTGACAACAACACTGTGTCCCTTTATTCGGCCTCCATGCTGCATGTTGTCAAACACTTACTGACAGCCGTTAGCGGACGAACTGTGTTTCTGTGTTAGCTGAACACCCTGGTCATGGCTACTGGGATTTGGGACTTAATTGCCCAAACACTCACAATAATATAAACTTGGGTTTTAAAATTGTGTTTATATAATATATCAACACACTTTTAAATCCCATTATTATGCTTTTCTTTGTGAGAAGTCTCAATTTGAAAATAATCGTAGAATCAGACTATTATTTTCAATTAGTAGCTCATTGTTTATAGTATGTATAGCCATAATTTGTATCTTCCACAAAATTCCACAGTGGGGTTTGATTCGTTTTATTCATTACAGTATTTATAATTTATAATGGAACCTTGAAAACAATATCGATTCGTAATGAATTATTTTCAATCTCCAGAGAAATAATTGACTGTAATGAGCACAAAGTAAGAAGTATTACCATGGTTAAAGACGTTAACTGAAGACAAAGTGGAGAGTCTTTTCCCATGCTTCATAATAAGGTGGAGACTGGAGATTTCTTCTGACAAATGTTATGCATAAGTGACTCCACAGTGAGCTGCCTAATTAATGCAAAGGAGTATTTAAGAGGCACAGAGAGGAGATGCCGATAAGCAAGAGTTGTTTGATACAAACCTCTCTAATTAAAATCTGTTTCCTCTGTTGTTCTTTGTAGCCTGTATATAATCTCTGTTTTACTTTGCTCTCCGGGGATGGAGATAAATAGCTTTTAATTAATTTCAACTGCAAATGGGCCATTTTGGCAGGCTTTAGAGATATGTGTTGCTGTTGGTGAAAATGCCCATGCCTGCTAATTGAAAGGCCTGTTAGTCAGGTAACAGCCAAGAAGCTTCAAAAGCCCCATCTGTATCCTTGGCTATTACCTTTTCGTGGCTTTCACTGTGCACTGTGTGCAGATGTGTGCTACCACTACGCAGTTTGTCCTCTATCTAACTGCCAAAGTGTGTGTCCTTCAGCAGTGTAGAGGGAGTTCCACGGCAAATGCAAGGGTCAGTGGCAGTAGCCTTGGGATAAGAGTGTGTGTGTGTGTGTGTGTGTGTGTGTGTGTGTGTGTGTGTGTGTGTGTGTGTGTGTGTGTGTGTGTGTGTGTGTGTGTGTGTGTGTGTGTGTGTGTGTGTGTGCGCGTGCGTGCGTGCGTGTGCGACAGAGAGAGAAGCCAGTGATATGGCTAAGGTTTTCTCATTGTTGTGAAGAGTTTGATAGATCATATTTCATTTTTGCCCTGAGGCGAACTCCCTTCATTTACTATACCGTATCAGATGCATGATTGCCAGGGCAGCAGCTGGGCAAAGGGGCGAAGCAAACGAGTAGTGTATACATTTCAGAAAATACAGTTATGAGAGATACCTATACAGTAAATGTTGTACGGACGGACGGACAGACGGACGGACGGGACAGACCAGACAGACAGACAGACAAATAACAACATAACTATGTCCCTCAGTGGGCCATTACAGTAATTTAGTAGGATCTGGAATTATTTATTTATGTATTTATTGGCTGGGGGAGTGGGGAGACATGACATGATGGATGCATGGGGAGTCTAATTTTAAAACTCACAGCAGGGGTCCCATATAATATGGGACACATACTAATAACTACATCGAGGGAAGGCACAGCCCAGCCTATTGTTGGCAGATCCTGAAACACAGATATACCCATCTGTTTTAACCGCATTACTGTGCTTCTGGGTGCCATTCCTCTGCATGGCATACAGCAGACAGATGCAGCCATTAAGGACAGTGTTTATTTATTTTCATTTGTATTATCAAATAGACAAATATATAATTATAAAAAGCAGATTTGAGATTTAAAACAAACAAACAAACAGTTTATTTCAGCATCTCCCAATTTTCTTCCGTCTCCGTTTCTTTCAGGGCACTGTCTGTCCAAGCAGTGGCAGAGTGGACATCCCCTACTCCCCTCTTTTAGACAAAGAGAGCTGGCAGGGTGAATGGGGAAGTAGGGAGGGTGTAGTAGCGGGCAACTGCAGGGGCACAGGCCAGATGGATTAACTTGAAAGGCATGGCATTGTAAACCAAATTTAAATTAATCCTTTTTTTGTGTCGTGGTATGGAACAATAGTTGTCTTTCCTGCTCCGAATGTGGTCCAGGGATAGAGAGGGACGCTGGCGCTGAGGGGACAGTGGCCAGGGCCTCGGCCACATCCGATGCTCTATTGAGTCTATTCACATCGCTGCTCTCAATTACCTGCCTGAGAAATAAGGCTCTAACGCTGGCAGACTCACCTCACAAAACATAATGCAACACTGAGTCCATGATGGAATCCACAGAATTAATTCACATTCTCATCTACGACCATATAAGGGAAAATGTATTTGTTTGTTATCAGACTCCTGTTTACTGTTGCAGCTAATGTGACGGCTCTGCAAGGATTTGCATGTGAAGTAGCTTAAAGGTTGTTTAGTTTACCTTTGTGCTTTGATTGGGCCTGTCTTTAAGAGAGGTGCCCCCTGTGAGCTCCACCCCACCCCCGGTTACTATACTTTGGTCCGACATACCATTGGTCCGATCAACTACCTACCCCTCCCCCCACCCCCTAGCCTGGAAGTATATTATGTGCTGACTTTCTTAAGCCTATACATAGCTGTGTGCAGGTGTCGCACAACAAAAATAGACGATTTACAAGCTCACACAAAGTGTCGTGGCGTGATGTGTTGTGAGCTGGTAGATCTGCTACATTTGGAGTATAAGTTGGCTATAAATGAGGCGTGTAGTGTATTTCTCTGCAGGAACACAGCCACTTCCTTCACTAAACCTAAATCTGTCTGCTATAAACTCATACCTTTTTCCTTTTCTTTTTTTGCATGCCATGTGGCATGTGACCTAATCATCATCATTGCGTCCAAGGTCCCCTACAGCCAGATTGTCTTTGTGTTGATTGCTTTTTCCAATGAGCCATGCTGCTTAATAATGCTTCCGTTTTGTTTTTGTGAAAAGTCTCTGGGCAAATTACTAGTAAATGCCTTTTGGAGCTGCAGGTTCTTAGTTCTGCTTCATGTGTGTGTGTGTGTGTGTGTGTGTGTGTGTGTGTGTGTGTGTGTGTGTGTGTGTGTGTGTGTGTGTGTGTGTGTGTGTGTGTGTGTGTGTGTGTGTGTGTGTGTGTGTGTGTGTGTGTGTGTGTGTGTGTGTGTGTGTGTGTGTGTGTGTGTGTGTGTGTGTGTGTGCATGCATGTGTGTGTGCGTGCGTGCGTGCGTGCATTTGTGCTATTCAAAGTAGGACAAGAGCTCCCACTGTTACAGCATGTATTATTTGACGCAGCCGTTCATTAATTATCCTCCTTTCCGCGGTCTTTCTTATCGCTCTTTGTTTCCTTTCTTTGTTTTTGCTTCAAGCATCTTGTTACACACTGGTCTAATCCCAGCTCTTTGTTAATTAATTTAGCCTTTACAATAGCCTTAAGACTACGAAGAATGTATACATGCGGCTACATATACATTATTGTGTGTTCCTGCATGTCTCTTTTCTCTGTCTATGAGTGGCCTGTCATCCATTCTTCCAGGCAGTGTTGGTCTCCTCTGCTGCCAGTAGAATAAATCAGTGGTTCCCAAACAAGGACCCCCATTTGTACGTCTCAGTGATTTTCAAGCATTTTCATTTTATGCATAATAAATTATCCTTAGCTCAATGTTTATATGAAGTGGACCTCTTCTCATTGATTACACAGCAAAATGTACATTTATAACCCATTAAAACTGGGAAAGCATCTGTGCCACACTGCAAGCTTGTAATGTATGCTATTTTGCTAATGTATGCTAATGTATGCTATTTTTTTGAAAAAGCTTGAAAAGTGTGAGAACTACTGATTTAGATGGCATTTGTAGAATCAGCCTCAGGTCTTAATGGGTTAATGTTACAATAAACTTTTATCATTATAGCCTGTCAGTACAGTACAATTTACATTAGGATTAGTCTTATTGGCATCACTTTTCCCCTTTACCCTTCCTCCAAATATCAAAACCACCTGTTCCTTCCTGAATGTGTATATAAGACCATGACTCCCCACCTGCCACATGCCTGGTGTTGCCCTGGACCCCGGACTCATAGCCGGGGGCTTAGCTAGCATTCTGTCCCAAAGGTGCCCTCTTAGGCATCTACCACTATGACCTATGTGGCATTATGCTAAACCTCTAATGGTTTAACCAAGGCACTATTAATAAGAAACCTTGTTGAAGAGCACACCGGCAATAGCCAGCAGGAATGCCTGGCTAGTCTGAATTGGCATACAGTACGGCTAGTACAGTTCTGGGCAGGATAATTAAAGAGAGGAGAGAGGAATGTATGTTGAAGTCTTTATGTAGAGCAGGGCATGTGGGACTGGGCTGGGGGGGCAATGTTGATATTTGTGCCCCCGCTGAGCCCTGCACACTCTGATGAATGGCTCTGTGTAGCTTTTTGCTGCCCTGTGCATTCCTGTGTCCATGTTTACTGTTGAGCCTGAGTTACGCTTAGTTGCACACACTGGCCAATCTACAAGCTCACAACGACTTGCAGATTGATTATTTTTGATGCGTGACACAAACAAATATAAATGAGGCATTACTGTGCCTCACTACCTCGGACGAGGAAGTACAGTGAGGACTGACAGGGTGACACATGGCCCTTTGAGCTATTCTTACCACATTTCAAACCTGTGTCATAGTAGTGTCTGGAGTAGTAGCATACCAGTAGCATAGCGTCATAGCACAAAGCTCAAGTGATCTGAAGTGCGGATAACAAAACGCTGATGCAGCTGCAGAAAGGAATCAGTGCGGAATCAATGGCACACTTGTATGACATGACAGAAAGGATTTATTTGTCATTAGCATTTTTAAACTTTTAGCTTGCCGTTCCTTTCTTTACTCTGCCGTGTCTGTTCATGACGCATTGCTGTATGTTCTGCTGTCAGTTTCATTCCACGGCTTGTTAAGATAGGATTTAATGTCAGTAAATCCACATTAGCTGGACGAGCAACGCCAAGGGCCTCTCTTAACTGTAATTAGACAGGGAGTCAGCTCCCAAATCCCTGCCTTCAAGACCAGCCACAGACATGGCTTCCATCCTCATGTGTGGACATTAGCTGATTGGCTGGAGACAGGTGCGGATATCATCATGACCTTCAGTGAGAGTGTGTGTGTGTGTGTGTGTGTGTGTGTGTGTGTGTGTGTGTGTGTGTGTGTGTGTGTGTGTGTGTGTGTGTGTGTGTGTGTGTGTGCGTGTGCGTGTGCGTGTGACGTTCCCAGAATCCCTTTGACGTGGAAATTCTGGCAGCACAGAGGACCTGTAGTTAGATGTTGATGGCTTTAATGTCAAGTGAAGGACACAAGCTGGCGTGGCTGACCCCTGTTCTGGCCAGCTCGCTGAGGGACCGCGGACGTCACAATGAGAGCTTTCCTCTGCTGCACATGTTACAGAGATGACACTGTTAATCAAACTGTGGAGAATATGCTAACAACCGTTATAGGGAAACATTTGCCAAGCTTGTGAGACACAACGCTTTTTTCCCCCTTCTTTTTTATCTGTCTCTAACTGGCTAAGTCCCTTGGCACCATCTTGGCTTTGCCCCTGGTTAACATTTGAGAGAAAAGAGGAAATTCAGCGTTCAGTGACAACTGTGAAATCATCTGAGATGGAGCTGGGGGAGGGGTGTAGGCCGGGCAGGGGGCCAGGGTAGAGCAGAGTGACTCAGGGAGACAGGGGAGAGCGATGAAGAGGGTGATCCGTTCCCAGCAAATTAGACTGAATAGATTTCCAGAACCTCTGTAATTGTTTTTCTCTTTGTCTGCTGTCCTGAAACAACACCCAATCTCATCCTCCCTTCTTCTTCTATTCTTTCCCTTCCCAACGGAGCCCTTAGCTTAGGGCCTTTTGTAGTGCAGTTGCATCGAGGGTATTGGTGCTATGTGAGAGAACAATTTGTTTTCTGCATGATGCTGTAACATACTGATGCTGAACAAAAAGCTTGCCAAGGCTGTTTACAAGACAAATATCTTAATATGCAATGTCACCTTACAGCACCTTACAGTTTCCTCTGCCATAGTGCCCCAGTTTTGGATGATGTTTCCCCGTTTACTATTCATGTTTTACTCCCTAGTGCCAGTTCCATACCATACAGAAGCTGCATGTACACAATTGTCTTGTGAGAGTCTTGGGCCTCATTCACACATATCAAACAAGCATTCCGTGTTCCGTCTGTGTTTCATGGCCGCCTCAATGCTTTTCCAATGGAAGTCACGTGGTTTGACCAAACACTTGTGTTTGATGGGGGGGGGGGAGGGGCAATCAAACACAAGTGTTTGTTCAAACCACGTGACTTCCATTGGAAAAGCATTGAGGCGGCCATGAAACACAGACGGAACAGAGAAGCCAACAGTGCAATCTATCAGACTTTCTATCTCCAGTCACCTCTTCTCTCATTGCCAACCCCTGTTTCCCTCTCTTGCCATGTTTTCTGTCTTCCTGTTGGCTGTGGAGGCCAGGACTTACCCTGGCATCAGATTGTGGTACTGTTTCTTCCTTCTTTTTTATTTTTTCCTTCCAGCCTGACTCTGGTGGATGACTGGAGCCCTTGTTGAGGTGTTGTTGTGGTTGTTGGCCCTGGCCGTTTCTCAAGGGGCTCCTTCAGCTTGTCTCTCCTCTATGTGTGTGTGTGTGTGTGTGTGTGTGTGTGTGTGTGTGTGTGTGTGTGTGTGTGTGTGTGTGTGTGTGTGTGTGTGTGTGTGTGTGTGTGTGTGTGTGTGTGTGTGTGTGTGTGTCATCAACTCCCGCCCACCCCTTCTGCCCCTGCCACAAAGCTGCTGCCAGTCTACAGGCCACATATGTCAGGTCTCAGGCCCTTATTTAGAGCCCTGGTCCTGCCTAAGCGTCAATGCTCTAGCGACAGAAAGAGTGGGGTGGAGGCGGCTATTCACCAGCCCGGAAAGAAATAGAGGAAGAGGACACGAGGAAGAAAAGGGATGGAGAGAAAAGTGGCAGCACTCTTGGCGGAACAATTGCTCTCAGCCTAGTTGACACTGGAACTCTAAAATAAAGTGTGTGTGTGTGTGTGTGTGTGTGTGTGTGTGTGTGTGTGTGTGTGTGTGTGTGTCGGGGGGGAGATAGAGAGAGAGAGGTAGAGTGACTATTCACCCACACAGAGTGCCCCCAGTTCATAAGGCTTTTATAAAAAGTGTGAATGTGGTAGTTTGGCTGGAGGGTCCAGTGGCCCCCATCCAGACCCATGCACAACAGCCTCTCTGTTAGGCGCTCCCTCCCTCTGCAGCGCAGGAGCCCAGACACATTAACAAATATAAGGCTCCAATAAAACACCACCACCGCTGGACAATGTTCCTCTGGCTCTGCATCGGCTGCATGCAAGGCACAGAAAGGCCATGACATTCATTCCATCCTCCTCTATTCCGGGTTCTGTTTTTCATTATCAGCCTCCGGTTAAATAGCGATGACTCATGTCGTACCTTGGCGCGCCAGTAATTTTTATTTCATTGTATTGTTATTAGCACTGCATTCACATCGATTCTCCTGCCACTGGCCCCCTGCCATGAACCATATTAGTCACCGGCTAACAGCTTATGGGGACATTGACGAATTTACTAGGCCAACAGGCTGGGGATGTTTTGAGATGATGTCTTTAAAGAGCACTCATTCTGTGACTAACCAGTCGGAGACGACTGGGCCTGTCAACAGCTCTTTAAGAGTCTCCATGTCGGGGTTCAGAGGAGACAAATCCTCTAATTGACATCAGTGATGAGTGTCCAAACCGGCTGGTATTAGAGGGCTCAGCCATGTGGAGAGACAGGTGGAGTGTGGGTTGGGAGGGGGCAGAAGGTGAAGAATGGGTACAGTCAGAAGAACATCAATCTGAGAATCCCATCGGCAAATAACGGGAAAACAGTCTGTCTTGAGAGACTAGAAGAACATAAGTTATTGTCATTTGGTTACTAGGAGCAAAAAAATCTTCAAACAACAACTGCTGTGATGTAGTAATAGAAACTTCCCTGTGGGTTGTGAACTGAGTGTTTAATATCTCTGTCCTTAAATGTTGATGTGTAATGAAGATGGACCTATACCCTTAGTCCTAAAGGAGGAAAGAGCTGCCTTCCAATTTTAGATTCAGCTTGTCAGTGTCTTCTTGTCTGTATACTGCTGTCTAGCGGTATACAGACAAGAAGATACTGACAGAGTTTTGACAGGGAAAATAAGCTATCATTTTTGAAAAGGCACCGGTTGACGAGTGGTAACGAGTCTCCTCATTATGGCCATTGGCCAGGAGGCCAAAAATGTCTGACATTGGTGCAGGCTGTTTTTTGAGTGGTGCAACCACTCCTACAAGCCGCAATGTCTGTGTACCTGTGTATGTATGTACCTGTATGTATGTATGTATGTATGTATCAGTGAGCACCAGTGGTGTGCGCATGCGTGCATCAGTGGTGTGCGCATGCACGTGTGTGTGTAGTGCCGTGCATGAACGCGGTAGTGGTGGGAACTTTCGTTCTTTTCAGTGAACGGATCGGTCGTTCGTTCGTTCACTAAAATGATTCGTTCATTTAGTTCATTTCGGTCCTGTAAACTATAGGATCTCCCGTACGGACCATACTCTATGGCACGGACCCACCAGTCAATTCAATTAAATTAAATTCAAAGTCACTCGAACGAGTCGTTCAATCATTGGCCGAGCCAGGCCGATCGTCCTTCCAGGCTATGGGATTTTCTCTGGGAGGGATGGGGTCTAATCTCCTCTTGTGCGGCTGAGAGTAGCCATTTTTTCCCCTGCGCTCTATGGTAGTAGCACAGTAGCATTGTCAATTAGCATCGAACATTTGCGCTCGTTATAGCTAAATACGGTATTAAAAAATTATGAATTATGATCGGAAATCTCAGTTACAATGAAACTGAATGGAGGTGTTTTTTTAAAGGGTAACTGTTCAGTTTTGGCAGAGTCAGACGATCCGCGATGTCAACACCAGTCACTCCTCCCAGTCACCCCCAGTCATGATGCCTTCTACCCGGGCATATTAATTTCCTCTTTACGTCCCCTGTCTGTCTGGGACGGTGGGACCATCAGAGCTCCAATAGCTATAGCAATTATCACAATTTAAATAAATAAGCATCTTGAAACTATTTCACATTAACAATGTTGGTAAAACTAAGATATTTGAGGGGAAATATATAATTTATATCCACAAATAAAACACACATCAATGCTGCGTGCGCTGCGTGCGTGCGGTATCGCACGTGTGTGTGTATAGCACGTAGCAACACAATGCTGCGTCTAGCAACACACATCAATGCTGCGTGCGTGCATGACCGCGGTATGTGCGTGCGTGCATGCACGCACGTGTGTGTGTGAGACCTTCAAGTGACACTGTTGAGAAACCTTGAAATTCATGCACAGACTAGAGTACTTAACCAAAAATGTAAAATGACACAGATGCTTTCCTGGTTCTAATGTTTTACAACTTGAGGCAAATTTTACAAATACCTTACAGTACAGTAACTATAACAATAAATGTGTAGTTGCACCACTCAGTTCACACGGGTGTGATTTTTTTTTGTATCCTGGCTTCACGTGGATTCACTCACACCTCCTTCCGGGGAGGAAGCGCAAGTGAATCCACATTATCAGTCTGGCCAAAGCCAGGCTAGTTTTTTGTGCCAACTGTCATGACAGCCATTGTTTTGTTCATCCCTTTCTTTTCTTTCTTTTTGCCTCTCAAATCACTTATAATTTATGTCTATAATGTCTTTATGGGAATTCCAAGGTGTTAATATTTTATCACTTGACTCATTACATACAAAGCCAGCGGCTTTTACTTACTTAATTAATGTTGTTATAGATTATTTATTATTTACTGGCACAATAAATTCACATTTCTTCTCTATTTTGAGATAAATTAGGATGTTACTAAGCAACAGAAGCAATCTAGATCTGATCTAATCTAGTTATTTTTCATGGTAAAAGGAATCTTAGCCATTGTGGACCTGCAGGTATTTCATTGCAAAACCTTTATGCCCTAATTGTTGCCTTCCATTATCCCCTTTTAATTAATGTATGCCTTTCCCTGGGCAGGGTGATTAAGGACTAATTGCAGCCAAGGTCAATGGATTTATTCATTTGTAAGTCATTTGTTTTGTGATTAGACAGCTTTAACTAATCCTATCTCACTCACATTTAGCTTTCAGTCCCTGGTCTATAGCTCTGTGTTCCTCCATGTTCTCTACAGCAGAACAGCGATGACAGTGAGGCAAAAGTCAGTGACATGTAAAGGCCACACTGCGACCCTTATAGACTGTTGTACTGTAGCGGGAGCAGTAGTCCCTGGTGACCTGGAGCGGCAGATAATATGTTGTTGGGCGTGTAAACAGATGTGTGTCCCTGGTGTTGTCATTGCCTGGCTGCAGGGTTACTGGCTCATGGAGCCGCTCACAAATTCCTTCTTTGTTCAACAGACTGTTCCTTGTATTCATCTTTCCTACAGTAGGTGGACAGATTCATATTGCCTCCTGGTTTCATTTAATCAACTGGATATTTTGTTTCTGCCAGAGAGAGAGAGCGGGAGAGGGAGATGGTGGCTGCTGAAAGAGGGCATCCCTGTTATCCCCTCTGCTCCATCCTTCCTTCTGTCTGGAGTTCTGTAGAGTTATTTATACACCAGCATGATTACATACAAATGCATGCATGCATGTACAATGCCATACACACACACACACAGACACACACGCACGCACGCACGCACGCACGCACGCACGCACGCACGCACGCACGCACGCACGCACGCACGCACGCACGCACGCACACACACACACACACACACACACACACACACACACACACACACACACACTGTACATACTGAAATGGAAAGGAATGGCCAACAGGCAACCTACGGTATATAAGCCCTTGCACATCGATACTCAGCATGGTCCCTGCTCAGCGTGTGTGCAGTATAAACCACCTTGCCACTGTCATGTTTTCCATATTAAAGTGCTGGTGTGGTGGGCTGAGTGGGCTCCTGCTGGTGGCATGGTTGGGGGCTGTCCCAGGGCTGTGCATGGGGGCCTAATCCCCTCATTAACTCTGTGCCGGGGCGCAGATGGCAGGCTGGCACTGGAGCAGGGAGGGCACCCCACCGACCCCCTGTCTCTGTTCCCCTATCAGACACCCAGATCCTCCTAACTAGTCCACTCTCATTACGGTTAATGGATCACTTTTGGCTCCTCAATGTGTTTTTGGCTGTGTGTGTGAGCAAGAGTGATGGTGTGTTAACGTGTGTGTGTGTGTGTGTGTGTGTGTGTGTGTGTGTGTGTGTGTGTGTGTGTGTGTGTGTGTGTGTGTGTGTGTGTGTGTGTGTGTGTGTGTGTGTGTGTGCGCGTGCGCGTGTGTGGGTGCGTGTGTTCCTGTTGTTTCATTTTTGGACTCACTTGTTGTTTTGTTAATGAACACTGATCGGGGATTTGACTTCAGCTACATTACATGCCTTTCAAATCCCATCTGTAACTATCAGGGCATCTCATCTCATCAAAACTGACACTACACTAATGATGAATGAGAAAAATGGTTTAAACAAGCAAAGGCACTATGATATATATACGTATACACAATTCAGTATGGTTCTGTAGGGGACAAAGAGACATAGAGGAGAGAGGACGTTACAGTATAATCACACATGCATTCCCTACAGTATATACTTTCTGGCCTCTCTCCACAGGGTGTACCTGGGGCCGTGTGTCTGTATGATAGATTGTTGGAAGAAAGAACTGTTCTGAGCTGTTCTGCCCACTTTGGAGTGCCTGTGGTCCCCATGACGAGTGGAGGTCCTACAGGACGTTTACTATAGGCTCTCACCAACACCGACTCTGCCAGCCCATGAAATAACAAACCGTTAAAAAACATTCTCGTAAATTTTCCCCCGACGAGCCAGGGAAAATATGAGCAAACTGACAATCCCGACAGAACCCTTGAGGTGCTGGGGACCATTATAATGACGAAAACCAGAAGCCCCTCGTTGCCCTGAGAGGGTACATTTGTAGGCACTCTGCTGTGGTGTACATTTGCCAACACGTGTGTTAAATATAGCATATGTTTACAAAATCTCCGATAGCACTTTTAATTCTAATGCTACTGTGTTTATCATAGCTATTGATTTTCATGAATAAACCAAAGCGTTGATGACAATGACGGAACACAGCGACTGGCAGGGAAAGCGGGGCAGATATGTAGTTTTTGGTCTGGGGCCAATCATGGCCAGATCAGACACTGTGTGTGTGTGTGTGTGTGTGTGTGTGTGTGTGTGTGTGTGTGTGTGTGTGTGTGTGTGCGTGTGCGTGTGCGTGTGCGTGTGCGCATGCGCGTGTGTGGGTCACTCTAGGCTTCCTGTTGACAGCTGCAGGCTGTGGGTAGATTTAGTCCATGGCAGATGCATGCTTCTGCAGGACACAACTCTGTCTTTAGTTTACGTTATACCGTTTGGTCACATCTATTTATGGCTCAGGACTATACAATGTGTGTAGGTAGACTAAGCAAACCTATCTACAGTGGTAGAAATGTTCTGATGTGTGTTTCGAGTATACTGGCTTGGTTGTTGGTCACCCCTCATTAGCAGACGAAGTATTGGAGTTTAGAGCACTAAACGTGACGTCATGTGGCAGGCTGGCAGCCAAGTCTATGGATTTTTTATGTTCTTTTTGGGCACTTTAAACACACATTACCAGGTGCTCCTCGCTTCCCACGAGTGTGATTTTTTTACTCCATTTCTGCTTAAGTCGTCGCCAATGTCGGCATTCTCTTTAATCACAATAAATCTGCCCCAGTGACGTGGTTCCATTAAGGAGCCAATATAGTGACTTATGGATTTTGTACTGTATTTGTTGGCAGCCCGAGATCAGGGGCCCGAATCCAAACAGAACACATGACTTTGACCGAAAAATCCAAACAAAGCCTTGTCGACATGAGGGCCAAACATGTGGAAATATGGCCTAGTTTTGTAAGCAGTAGAGAGACGTGCACCACAAACTATTTTCTGCACTCCAAACTAAACGAAATAAACAGCCCCTCGTGACAGAATAGAAAGATAATCAGTTGCGTTAAAGTGACGTTTGCTCATGGTTACTTTGTGAATCAAGGGAAATGTTCCTGGTAAGTTCTACCACTTCACTTTCCTCTCCCCTCCCCAGACACAGAGATGGCCTGCCAAAGAGCTGAATAGGTTTGGCCCTGCTTTCAGCAATGAACATGGATTCAGTTTCATTGCTCAAACATTTACCATTTTGTTTGCTACGTATCTGCCTGCGGATTGACAAAGGCTGCCATTGTACCGGAGGGACATTTTTTGGCTTTTCTTTTTTCGTCTGAAGGCTTCGGCCTTGCGTTCTGGAAGGGGGCTACATGACAGATACAGTTTCACTTTATGCCCGCAACAATCATGGCCCTATTGTTCAGATAGGATGGTTTTGTCTGTAAGCTCTTGTCATGAAAATAGATGAAAAGGAGCAAACAAGTTGATTGTATGTCATTTAATCTAAACCAACAAGACACATGACACATAGGCATTGCTTATTTTTCTTTCACTGTCTAGATTAATTTTGAATGATTTGGCTTGTTCCATATTACCTTTTTTTTATTTAGTTTCTGAAGGACATTTAACCACTTAGAGTTTAACCACCACAGATTTAGATTTGTATTAATTTATGGCTTGCCTGCATGTGTACATTACTTCAAGTGCCCACTGTAAAACCTTTGCGTTGGTTTTGAGTAGGCCTACTCAATTATCCCATTCCCTCAGCTGGAATTATACTGTTAACCTGATGACCTACTGTAGATATGTTGTACAAAAACAAAGCATATCAATAAAGCCTTTCTACTTTGAAATTATATTTGTTTTATGTTTGCTGTACTATGAGTTGGTCTCCGACAGACAAGGACAGACTAAATGAGAGCCAGACTGTTTTCTGAGAGCCCCATGGGGTTAGTCGTGTTGACGAACAATATCCTGGCCCCCCTGGTCCATGGCTCCTAAGTGCCCCTCAGATATATGACCTTCTTTTCCCTCTGCATCTCTCTGTCAACATACTACTTATGTTTGTTCCCCACTATGACAGCTGTCCTTTCATCAAACATGGCCCTTTCAGTCAGATGAAGCCTGAAGAACAGTGACACTGCTTTGTTGGCAACAGTTGGGATGAATGATTTTAGCCGCCAATCTATGATGAGGTATCTTCAGGGCCTGTCATGATTCTTGATATACCAAATACTGTATCAACAGTCAGTGCTCCATGAGCTAAGTTATAGTCATACAGTATAATCCATCCTTTAGGGCACACGGCTGTGAGCCTGACCAGAAAGACAGCCATACAAAGGGTATGATGTCATCTTATTTATGAATCAGCCTGACTGGAAAGTACCACTGCCTCTATACCGTCCTGTCTTTAGCATTTGTTGGGTCCTTATCAAGGTGGAGGCTCCAATATTGACCTTGTGGGAGAGGCTTTTGGCCTGGCCCTCAATGCCAGCACAGAATGACTGCAGACCTTTGTTTTGCTGCGTTCCATTGCTCTGAAGGAATCGATTAGGTCCTTTGCGTACTCCACGGGCAGAGGTTAAGTGTCCGAAGGCTGCCTTGACTAATGCATTCTCGCTTACGAACGAGGGTAAGGCAGATGCCCTTTTAACACGTGCACAACACGAGGGATTACGATGTGAAATGTGTCTGAGATGGCTATCATATTCCCTCTCCATCACCTTTTGCTGCCTTCCATATCCAACCATTACGATGTGAAATGTGTCTGAGATGGCTATCATATTCCCTCTCCATCACCTTTTGCTTCCATATCCAACCACTAACGTTTGTGGGGGAAAGATGTCTCACATTGTCTGTCCTTCTGAGTTAGTTTTCTTGAATCCCCTCACTACGATCGTCTAGGTATATTTGTCAGGTATTTGTCTGTTATTTATTCTCTGCCATGGGGTTGCTGACTTCTATTGGTTGTTATAAGCAGGTTCTTACATTTACCTAGAAAGAAAGTGTACATTGTAGTAATGATACATGTGTATTTATGCAAGGGTAGGTGAAGTAGCATTTGGTGTTAGAGTAATGGGGTTTATTCCATCCTATTTAAGGTGAGAAACGTATGCTTTATTTGAAAAATATGCTTGATTGCAACGTTGGGGTTGCTTGTATAAAAAGGACAGTGCTCACGCAGTTTTGAGGGCGGACACGGACAAAAGCTGTAAGAGGAAGAGTGTCAAGCAGCATTTTACACAAACACACACACACACGTGCGCGCGCAAGTCTGTTTCCGTATGGATGCTAGGGATGCACCAGAAATGAACTTGAGCAATTTGTGTAGCTAATTGGAAAGACAATTGGACAACTGCTTTGCTCTGAGTTTGTAGGCTGCATACATAATGGTGCCTTTGGTGATTAGTGTAGAAAGATATACAGCAGCCAAGATTTTTTTAATCTAAAAACGCCTATGGAATATGTTTAATACATACAAGTGAATACATTCTCTGTAGAATTCTATTGTTTTAGAGACATTTTACACGTTTTGACTGTAATATGATTATGAATGTTTAAACATTGAGGTATTCCATACATTTGTTGTGAGATAAGGTAAGTAGCCTATGATGGGAGCCGCTGCTCTCGTAAGACTGTCTACAATATCTGTCTCTAGATATGATCTTCTAGACTCTAGAATATAGAGTGATTGGAATGGTGTGGACCGTTCCTTTGTGCGGAAGAAAGAGGGGGGATTTGGACCAGCTCAATCCAAAGAAAGGACACACTTGGCTGGCTTATTGATTTCTCCTCCTCTACCGCCCACCCTCCCTTCCTTCATTCCCCCTTCCCTCCATCCATCCATCCATCCATCCATCCATCCATCCATCCATACACCCATTTTTTTCTCTCTCCAATAGCAAAGGCCTCGGTCCCCACAGATCAGCTGAGAGCTGCAATCAGGCAGGTTTTTCTCTGTCCATCTCCAGGCATGCTAGCCAGTAGATTTCTCCTGAGGCTTGGGGGAGTGAGGGTGGGGGGTGACTGAGGTGTGTGGAGGAGGGAGGGGGGGGGGGGGGGGGGGGGGGGGAGACAGGGCAGATAATGTTACACCCAGCGCAGGAGAAAGAAAAACGCACTGTTACTAGATATGAGTGAAATCAAATCTGTTTGACTCGCCTGCTGGCTATGACCATTTTCCACACAGACAGGGAATGTCAAGATTGAGTGAATGGAATGCAGTTACTCACAGCACGCCTGACAGATTTATAGAATTTTAGCATTTCACATAGATCTGATAAAGATCTTATGATATCCAAAGGGTCCGGGTTAGGAAGTCAGTTCCAGGCCCATAGCCCAATGCAAAAGATACAAACATGGGATATGTTGGAGTGTGGGGGGTAGTTTAATCAAGGGTTTACTCTTGTTCCATGTCTATGAGGGTACTTGAGCAGTCAACCTCGCCTTTAGCAATGATGCAGCCCGGATTGGCTAATAGCCAATCATCTCCGTCCCCGTCACTGAGTGCTGGAGTGTTGTTTCCCTCTGTTCCTCTTTACTTTGAGTGCCCTCTATCCCGGCCAATGTGTGTGTGTGATAAATGGGAGCGAGCGAGGCAGACAGTAGAGAGAGCACACTCTCGTTCTGAAGCTGCTCAGATGTCTAAAACCAACATTGCCCCGTGCACTTCAAAGACCTGTGGGCGTTGACACACTGCCCGCCTTTGTGTTAGTGTGTATTCGAGTAAATTGAAATTGAGGGGCGAAAGACAGGACAGGGAAAACTATGGCCCTTAAACAAACCTTGGGTCAGGGCTCCAGGAACAGCTGGTGGTGTCTTGTGAGGCTGCGGTATGTTTGCTCCAGCAGTGTGACAGATGTAAGCCTCTTGTCTGCTTTTATTGTCTGTGTACTTTGCTGTGTGTGTGTGTGTGTGTGTGTGTGTGTGTGTGTGTGTGTGTGTGTGTGTGTGTGTGTGTGTTTAATCTACTGTTTAGAAGACTGAAGATGTTGAAGAAGGAGAAAATTCCTGAACATCTTGTACACCTCACTGAACATCCATGGCACTAACAAATGAGGAGAATGAAGATATCTGTGTGTGTGTGTGTGTACTGTGTGTGTATGCGTGCGTGCGCGCACGTGCGCCCGTGTGTGCGTGCGTGTGTGCACACACACTGCACACAAATGGTGCTGTGGTTGTCCAAATCCCTTTGGTCCAAGTGAGGGAGCTTTTTCTGAGCAGGTATAGTGCCATTATTGTACCGCTCCTTCACTCAGGTTCGACAGACTCCCGCCCATCTAGAACCTACTTTATTTTATTTGTTCTCCTCCCTCCAACGTGAAGGTGGAGAGCTCCACTAATTGGACAGCGATGTGTAGAGCGCCCAGCGCCTCTCTCTCCATCTGGGCAGACGCTGCAGATATGGCGGATGGTAATGTTTTGCGAGCAGCCACAAGCTTCATCCTCTGCTCTCAGACAGTCTGTAATTGAAACCACCTCGGCGCGGTGGTTCCTCTGAGCCTCTCGTTCCAACCCAACCCCATTGCCCTAATAGTAGACGGGGGCTCTCTGTTCCCAACCATGTGTGGGGAAGGAGAGAGGGGTGGAAATGAGAAGGAGAAGGAGAGAGGGAAGGAGAGAGGGGTGGAAATGAGAAGGAGAGAGGGAAGGAGAGAGGGGTGGAAATGAGAAGGAGAAGGAGAGAGGGAAGGAGAGAGGGGTGGAAATGAGAAGGAGAGAGGGAAGGAGAGAGGGGTGGAAATGAGAAGGAGAAGGAGAGAGGGAAGGAGAGAGGGGTGGAAATGAGAAGGAGAGAGGGAAGGAGAGAGGGGTGGAAATGAGAAGGAGAGAGGGAAGGAGAGAGGGGTGGAAATGAGAAGGAGAGAGGGAAGGAGAGAGGGGTGGAAATGAGAAGGAGAAGCAGAGAGGGAAGGAGAGAGGGGTGGAAATGAGAAGGAGAAGCAGAGAGGGAAGGAGAGAGGGGTGGAAATGAGAAGGAGAGAGGGAAGGAGAGAGGGGTGGAAATGAGAAGGAGAAGGAGAGAGGGAAGGAGAGAGGGGTGGAAATGAGAAGGAGAGAGGGAAGGAGAGAGGGGTGGAAATGAGAAGGAGAAGGAGAGAGGGAAGGAGAGAGGGGTGGAAATGAGAAGCTGAGGAGTATGATCAGAGGAGTATGATCTCTTACTTCCTGTCCGGGTCCATGATGGTACCCGTCTGGTTTCCAGGTTGTCTGCTGGTTGCCAGGTTGTCTGCTGGTTGCCAGGTTGTCTGCTGGTTGCCAGGTTGTCTGCTGGTTGCCAGGTTGTCTGCTGAATGCCACCCCCGCCCACTCACCATCCCAGGCATTTCCCTTTCCACGCCCCTCCTCTCTGCCACTGTAATGATGATGGATTGATCGTGCTCAACGGAAATGACTTTTTATCACCAACAGGTTGTAGGTGGTGCATGGATGGTGGGCTTGCATATATTATGTGGAAATAGATTAATTGATTTACAAACCATTATTCGCTGATTATCCAAAGTTTTGAAATGTCCTGCCGAATGTATACTTTCTAGGTGTGTGTGTGTGTGTGTGTGTGTGTGTGTGTGTGTGTGTGTGTGTGTGTGTGTGTGTGTGTGTGTGTGTGTGTGTGTGTGTGTCTGTGTGTGTCTGTGTGTGTGTCTGTGTGTGTGTCTGTGTGTGTGTCTGTGAGCGTATGTGGATATAACCATGTGTGTGTGCTCTATGAAAGGCAGCTTGTGGAGCTAATTAAAAGGCCTTGTGTAGGACAGAACCATTCATCTTAGTGATGGGCCCAAGCTGTCACTAACCCACAGTCCTGTGGGGAAACGCACTGCTGTTAGGGGAGTAAAGGACACACTGTTCTCTCTCTCTCTCTCTCTCTCTCTCTCTCTCTCTCTCTCTCTCTCTCTCTCTCTCTCTCTCTCTCTCTCTCTCTCCTCTATGTGTGTATGTCACATCAAAGGCACATGTAATGCTCGTTTCAGGTACTGCTTAAAATTTAATTTTGTTGCTTTTAATTGGTTGACTTTGAAATGTTCAAAAGAGTGATATTCTGTAGTCTCGTCTTGCCTTATCCTATAACCTCTATTATGAAAAGGGAGGAAGAGAAATTGCCCCGCAATATCAACCCCAGCCCGCCCTAAGGTGACAAGAACAATTAATGTTGAGGCGTGCCGCCTTTGACACAGGGATTAAGATATGCAGAATTCTCATTTTAGAATCCCCTGTCCTCAGCAGGGCTCTGTGGATCACAGGCCACTTTTATTAGCCGTGATGGGACTGACATCATGGAATGCTGCCAGTGGAATTCGTAATGGATGTCTGCTTAGCATGGATGTGCATGTGTGTGTTTTGCCCCTGGCCCCTGCTCCTCGGGGCTAACCCTGTCCCTTTGCCCTCTCATTACCACCTAGAGCTCTGCCAAGGGCACGGAGAGGTGAAGAGGTGGGGGTCAGGGCACAGCACCGCCTTGCCTGGCAATGAGGCCAGCCTATATAATTACCGATCACATATCACATTGTTATGGATGAGCACACTCACTCACTATTGATTATGGATGATGGAAATTGATCGAGCCTCTCTGTCGGCTTAATGTTATAGATACACGTGCATGTTGCACGGTAACTGCAGTCATACGTGTAGCAGCGCAGTAGTGTGTAATCCTCTGTAATGACCTGCCCCAGGATGCACTCATCCGTCAGTCCATCAGTGGTGGTGACATTCTGTTCGCCGCAGGGGGGAAGGTGGGGACAGAGACAAAGTGACACGGTTCTGGCCCAGAGTATGAAGAGGGTGCAGGGGTGATGGGTTAGCGGTAAATGAAAACCCATGCATGGGCCCAGACAGCACGTCACACTGTGAAACCATCTTTTATTGCACGTGTCAAGAGACAGGCCGTGCTGTAAACTGTTGGCCATTTAAAGACGTTGTGACATGTTGACAGATAATCTTCTCGGTGGCACAGGGTCATCCTAGGTCTTGTCTCATTCACGCCATGGAAGGTTGCCTCTTCCAGCAGAGAGGACATTTTAGATTAGTTTATTTTCCTTATCTTGCTTTACCATTTAAGATCAAACGTCCATTGTTATTTACTTTGAGTCACATTGACCACACACTCAATCCTTTCTATCCTCTGATGAACAGAGCGCTCTACCTGCCATTGGAATTAAGACCTGCGTCTTTGTGCAGATCTGTTCCCTTGTGTTTCTTTTACCCACACTCAGCAGTCGGTATTGTCAAACTGTGACAGACCAGACTGAAAAAATGCAGTGTAAGAGCGATGTCAGCTCTTGTCTCTTTGTGTTCTTAGAAAAGGCACAATGTGTGTGTTTTCTGTCAACCTGGTGTCTCTCTCTCTCTCTCTCTCTCTCTCTCTCTCTCTCTCTCTCTCTCTCTCTCTCTCTCTCTCTCTCCCTCTCTCTCTCTCTCCCTCTCTCTCCTGTCTCTCTCAACCACCTTTCTTTCTATTTCAAATCCTTTGTTACATTTACAGTCTCTCTGAGTTTAAAATGTACAAACTATCAATGAGCATTTCACTGTGTATGTAGGATGAGGGGTGGTCCTAGCTTGCCCGCGTATTGCAACACCTGCAGAGCACAGCAGAGCAATGTGTGCATGTGTGTGCGTGTGTTTTTTGTTTGTAGGGGGAAAGAGGTCGAGCCCTGAGGAGGTCTGTTGCACTGAGACACGGTGAGAGCAAGAGGTCACTGAAAAGGGGGCGGGTTGGGTACCGGGGACCCTCACCTCTACATGAACCTTAAACCAGAGACATGGGGTGGTGGTGGTGGTAAGGGGGGCGGGGGGGGGGGGGGGGGTGCTGACTTGAGCTTGAACATACGTCTGCAGGGCCCTAGACAAATGATAGGGATTTCCTCTGCCTTACGGAATACGTCTGACTGTCTATCTACCTTATCTTCCACAGTATCTGTCTGTCTGTTGTCTTGAGGTCCGAGGAATGGAAGTACCATCTATCTGTCCTAATTCATGCCCATAGTTTAGAAATATAATAAACAGCAAGTCAGAGAGAGAGAGAGAGAGAGAGAAATCTGAGGGAATATTGCCAGTGACCCCTTATCTTTGGGTTATTTTTAATTGAATGTACACTATGCTTTATTACTAGTACTGAAAAGTTGCACACAGACTGTATCTACTTTTTATGAACACAGAAGGTTTTTGTGGTGGAAAGCCATTCAGTTTGTTGTTTAGAGTACTAAACGTGTGTGGCCAAGTCATGTAGCCAAGTTTATAGCCTTTTAATGTTTGTTTAGAGTATGATGTGTGTTTAAAGGAGTGAGGTGCCCCTCACTTCACACAAGTGTGATTTTTTACACCAATCCTGATCAAAGCATGTGGACTTGCTAGGAGGTCTTTTAGACCTTTAGTGTGTGTGTGTGTGTGTGTGTGCGTGTGTGTGTGTGTGTGTGTGTGTGTGTGTGTGCTTTCACATTGTAGGCATTAATGGAGTGAAGCAGCATGAAGTCTCTCGACAGGGTTGCATGGCCCCATGTTGACAACTCAGAGATATGGGCCTCAGTCTGAGAGGATGGTTTTGTGTGTGTGTGTGTGTGTGTGTGTGTGTGTGTGTGTGTGCGTGTGCACGCGCGTGTGTGTGTGTGTGTGTGTGTGTGTGTGTGTGTGTGTGTGTGTGTGTGTGTGCAGTGCACGCACACCTGCAAGGGCACGTGCACTGCTGGGTGATGGATGGACAGAGCTGGGGTTAAAGCAGGGTCACCCTGTTTGTCTTGTTGTGTTTGAGTGGACTGGGGTGAAGAGGGGCCTTGCAGGTTTACTCTGTGTGTTAATACGATCTGTTTGTCACACTTCATCACCATACCTCAAGTCTAACTTGTTTGTTTCTGTTTCCCTCTCTTTGCCTCTCTCTCTCTCTCTCTCTCTCTCTCTCTCGTGCGCGAGCATACATACACACACGCACGCGCGCGGCTCGCACACATTTTAGATAAACGAGTGCAGAAAGATCATTAATCAATACCTCGGGTTGACGGTGAATAATTCCAGTTCCCAATAACTAATTGGTCCCACTTGGTTGCAGTTCACAGCATACCAACAGAGTGCCACGGTGCTCGTCCTCCTGCCTATCTATCACTGCAGGAGGCCTTGGGCTCCTGGGCTGCTTCCTTGACTTCGCTATTATTCATGTCTCTCACTGATAATGTCTCACCTCGGTTGAGATCACCATGTCTCGCCAGGAAAAGAAGAAATCGACGTAGTGATGGAGACGAGGCTGACGAAAGTGAAAATGATTCTGTGTATAAACACTGAAGGATAGGCTCACCTATTAGCCCTGTGTATCACACGTTTCATCGCTAAGCTCTTTATCGTGATATATAGCCACGGAATCAGTCATCAAGGTCAGCCTCGTGACCCGGGCTAGCTTCAACGGGAACTGTATGAGTATCAGTTAGCCATAATGGGGTATAATTCACCCTGGTTACAGTAGGTGACCCGCTGTACAATTTCAATCACATAAGTCAAATTGACAAGACAGTATACTATACAGGGTTGGGGTGGGGGAGGGGTAGCTAGCTGACCTATCATTATCAGAATGAGGTTCTCCCTCGCTGTCTTGTTTCGCAGTGGCTGCTGTCCTCCATCAGTGCTTGGATGTCCAGGGCAGAAGGCTGTTGTTATTATTAATAATTTTAAATTATTAATAATTTTAAATTCAAACACATCTTTGAATGGAATGATATTTCTTTTTTTGTCCTTCTTTTTGTTTGCTAAGGCTGTGTGTATATGGTTGTCAGCTGCAGCCGGTAATTGAAACACAATGTAATAGCCAGAGCTCTCACCCGGAACAGGGAAGTTCACTGTGCCATATCCACACTTTCACGCCAGACTGTCTCCGGATAAACTCCATAAATGTGAGCAGTGGTCACATTTATCTTTTCGGCTTGAATTGGCTTATTTAATTTGCCGGAATGTCAACAGCAGCAAATGAAGGGAAGATAGGTACAGCACTTCATGTCTTGTTTTGCAATGTGTGCGCAGAGTTTTATCTGTGTGCATTTGGGTGAACATAGTTACGTGACTTGGTTTCACATTTTCACATAGTATTTCAGTGCACAGTGTTCATTTCAATGTCGAATTTTGTCTAGCCGGTCAAATTTGAATACCTGTACATAAATACAGTACATTTTCGCAAGCAAATTGACTCTGACAGTAAAGCTGTATGACATTGCTTTACTAGGCCCTATGTCATACAACTACTGTATATGACTAATCCATCCATCCATCTCCATCCGCTGATCTGTAGTCGGGTCGTGGGGGCTCCACCAGAGAGCTCCAGACTTCCCTCTCCAGAGCAACATTAGTAACTTCCTCCTGGGTGATCCCGAGAAGTTCCAAGGCCAGTGAGTCGATGTGACTCTGCCTCGGGGTCTCCTCCCAGTGGGACGTGCCTCGAGGACCTCCCTAGGGAGACACCCGAGAGGCATCCTAGACAGATGCCCAAACCACCTAAGCTGGCTCCTTTCCAAGAGTATATGACTCAGATAAATAAATATAAAGTTGACTTATTTGTCGCTGTCAACTGTGTGCAAGGGCAAATGTTATCAATGTACTCCAATCGCCAGGTGTCAGTTAAACAGGCTAATTAATCCTTCTTCATAACATCCCCTTCCTCTTAACGAGGGAGAAATGAGAGGGTGAAGATAATGGTGATATTAATCAGCTCTATCATTAAGAGTAATGACTTTCTGTGAAAGGTTTTCATTTATGGCTGTATTTGCAGGAAGTTGTAAAAGGTAACCTCTCTGAGCTCTGCCCACTTGGTCTAAGCTGCCAGAACCCTACCAGTGTGTATCCAAGGCAGCATAGAGAGAGAGAGAGAATGTTTCTTGACTCGGGATGAAAGCAATCCCATCTTACATTTCTCTGGGGATGTGGTCGTTCGCAAAGCAGGCCTCATGCCGACGGAGATTTGGGAGATTCCAGACGATCTTCAAATCTCACTGAACATGAGGGAGGGCAATGGAAATACAACACAGGGGAAAACGACCATAACCAGCCTAAATGTGTTTTCTTCAAAGTGAATCTTTCCCCTCCTCTCCCTCCCTCTCATCTTTTATGTATTTTCTTTGACAAAAAGCCTCTTTGAGGCCTCATGTTCTGACAGATGCGTTGGTAATAATTAAGCTTGGAAAAACAGAAAGTCATGCTTTAGAGGATAACCTCCGTCCTGTGAGGAGTTTTAGAGGAAGAGTCCAAAGAGGAACTTTGGTCAACTTTGCTTCCGGAGATCCAAAAGGGTACAGTAGACCCATTGATGGGGCCAAAACGGATGACTGTGAGAGTTCCTCTTACCTCTTTTATTCTCTCGTCTTATTTAGTTCACTTGTCTCTCCATGTCTTTCCCCACACCCTTTCATTTGGGGAATTCTGCTCTGTCATTACCCGGGACAGAGGAGGGGTTCATGGTCCATGCCACCTTCCTTCCTCTTCCATTTGCCATGCGTGCAAATGGCTGCTACACTTAATGGAGCACTGCCTCATTCTAGCAGCTCCCAGGCCTTTACCTAGCTTTGTCTTTTTAGTGCTTGACGAGGGATACAGCTGGGAATGTACAAAGTTTTGCATAGCATAAACTCAGAAAATAAACTCAAAAGTTTAAACTG
The DNA here is from genome assembly GCF_964188405.1 of Protomyctophum parallelum. Lineage (NCBI taxonomy): Eukaryota > Metazoa > Chordata > Actinopteri > Myctophiformes > Myctophidae > Protomyctophum > Protomyctophum parallelum. The sequence continues at coordinate 26,912,619 of NC_139706.1, forward strand.
AGAAGCCCGGACCAATGGCGTAGCAGTCCTGGCACCTATAGGCTTCAATGTAGCCTATTCAAGTCCTTTTTTTTCTTTTTTAACTCATCAGGTTCTCATACTGGTTCAGTAATCACACTTGGCTGTACGAATTTAGCTAACTTTTACATATTGTCAATGAAAGAATTGTTGTATTGACATGTCGATGGTTAAAGGTGAGAGGTCATGACTTTAAATAATCTGGTCACGGACGGGTGTTCCTTCCACACTTCGACGCTAAAGCACCTCTTAAATAACTAGCTGGAAACGTGCTCGCCTTTGAAGCCAGGTCAATGTGTAGGTGTATGTTAAATATATGCTCAAGCTATAGGCGCTTTTCTTTCTATTTTAAGACTCTGCGGATGAACCCAAGGTCAATGGTACTACCGTCGGGCATAAACAAGCATATTGAGTGTTAAAAGGGAGGTAAATGCATCTAACTGGTGTGTACACACATAACCCTGCATGCCCAACACGTTCCAACTGATCTATTCCCCTTGGTAAATCATCCTCAGTGTCTTTCCTACTGCACTTTCCAGTTTCCACTCATTTTATTATGCTAATTCAGTTCATACGTATGCATAATGCATACGTATGTATGCTGTTTGTGTGTGCGTGCGCTGCGCGCACAAGTGTGTGGGTGTGCGTGTGTGTGTGCCTGCATGCATGTGTGTGCCTGCATGCGTGCGTGCGTGCGTGCGTGCGTGCGTGCGTGCGTGCGTGCGTGCGATCTTCCTCTCTTGTATCCACGTGTGTGCTTATATGCAGATTTTGAATAAGATTTAAGACTTTGTCTGCATAAATTCCCATGAGCTTTTTCTCTGCCTTTTCATTACTACAGTACATTACCCCTCCCCCATTTTATTACTTTACTCTATTACTTATTACTTTTCATTACTACAGTACATTACCCCTCCCCCATTTTATTGTGCCTATTGTCTTTTTGTATTACTTGCTGAAAGTGTGTCTAATAATTGTTGTGTTTGAAGAAACGTAATGACAAAATAATTACTACAAAATGAATCAAATGGAAGACGCTGGGCATGGTGATGTAATGGAGAAGCGCCAATATCTTTGGCTAGATATAAAAACTCTGTTAATTTGGGAGGATTAGAGCATTCTCTCTTCTCATGTCTTCTAAAGCAGCCTTTTATGGACTGGCTGCTCTTGCCTTTTCCTTTCTTTTTTCCTTTTCATGCCATTTTAGGTCACTAAAAAGAGAAGACTTTCAAAAACTGTAAATGTAAAATGGAGCGTTTGGAAAACAATTACCAAACTGAATTTGTGACTGGCCATTGTTGCTTTATAATCGGCATGAGCCTGAAACAACAACAACAACAATAATGTTGAATATAGTGCCGTCTTCCACAGATGAGATTTTGCCAGAAGTCGCTACCACCAAAGGCAAATAAGCTCAGAATGTTGGATCTTGGATATCTTGGATCAGGATATACAGTACATTTTGTCGCCACCTACTAGCCCAACCACCTTGTTTGAGCATTTGTAGTTTTTGTCTTCACGTCACGTGTGTAGATATTTTATCAAATGAAGGTTGTGTGGACAGAATTATTTTATTTACAACATACAAAAGGTACAGAAATACAGTGTCAACAGTTAAATCATACTATAATTCTAACAATGTCTGTGTGTGTGTGTGTGTGTGTGTGTGTGTGTGTGTGTGTGTGTGTGTGTGTGTGTGTGTGTGTGTGTGTGTGTGTCTGTGTGTCACTGTGACTGCCGTAGCTCCTTACTGCCTGCACCAATCACTCCCTCTTTTCACACAGGCATTGGCTGTATATGGAGGGCGTAACGAATTTATTAGTCAATTACAAACGCACCCGGGGCAAATACCTCACAACGTGTAAGGGCTAGTAATTATAATTGACTCAATCTATAACTTCTTTGTACTGTATGTGTCTATGTGCTCATGTTTACATGTGCACATGTGTCTACCAGGGCGTGATTAGTGAAGGGACACAGCCAGTTGCTCCTCATTTTTCTAGAAGACGGGCCAGTGGATGCCAGTGGTGCAGGGGATGTTGCAGTGTGTGTATGCAGGTGTTTTGTGATTAGGTGAACAGACCCTACCCCCAACACAATGTCCCCTAGTCAACTGCTCATCAGGATAAATCATTATCACCTGCTACTGTACTGTCCTTGCTGATTGGACACACAGCAGCCTCCATTGATTGTGGCCGTCCACGGATTACAATCAGGAAGATGCATGGACAGCCATTGACTGCTGAAGGAGAAAGAAGATTATAAGTTATCTGTGCTTCATTTCTCGGCTGCCACCCCTTACTTTCCTTTTACAATCTGCTGCGTATTCAATCATCCATCTGATATTTTCATTTAGTGCTCTAAGTGGCACCGAAGAGGTAGAAATAATAGGTCTATGGATTCGTATAAACCATAGTTTTCATGATGAATGGCTCATTCGCAATGCTTTCTCACTGCTGACAGGGGCAATAGATTTTTCCCCATAGCGTATAAGTAGATTGATTCATGAAAAACATAGTTCATAATGTCTTTTCATTCTTTGTACAAATTTTTATTGATGTCTTCATTTGATATCCCCATCAGCATATTATACAACCTGCTGCCCATCCAGTGATTCATGCCGGACCATCTGCATACCCACTGTAATTCAACTCTTTATTCTAGTCACCTAATGGAAAAGGCCTTTTTCATCTTGACATTACTTATTGTGTTGAAAAATGTTCAAACATTTATGTGTTTGTTCGATGTTTGGAAATGATAAAGAGAAGACGGTAAACTTAGATTAATCTGTGGTGTGTGTGGTGTGTGTGTGCGTGCGTGCGTGCATACATCTAGCTACACACAGCTGGAACAGCTGCACATCACAGGAAACCAACGTTCTAGCAGTGCACTCAGTCTTACACAAATACACATTTTCTCAACAGTCATTTCCCACTGTCCATAAACTGGGTCCTCTTCTTCCTGACTCATATTCACAGTTTTATTGGCTATATAATCCCTAAAAAAATAATTTCAGTTAACATTAATTCTCTCTGATAAAATTCCTATTGAGCACATTTTAGTCTAGTTCCACAGAAAAGTACTTATTCTGTCCTTAGCAGGCGAGGTGAGAGGACGGAGTGTGCCTGAGGGATAGAAGACTGACGACTTTGTCCTTTCCACCATTGACTTTTAATCTCTGCTCAGACGTGATTTAAATTGGACTGCTTCGTACATATCTAAGTGGCCTGAGCTGACACGCCAACTCTCCTGGAGGAGCAGGCCTGTTAAATGATGACCACTGATCAAGCACCGTGGCCCTTCCCAGGTCATAGCAAAGTGCCCCTTTGACCTTTTATCTGCTTATCTCCAAATTATGATGCATTAAAAAGCACCAAAGGGGACTAATAGCTTTGCATGTATTAAACATCTGCGCTGCTCTTTGATCAAAGGGTCACATACATTAGAAGCCTTAAAACGGGGTCACAGGAAATAGCACTGAGTAAAAAAGTTCAGGGGTCAGGGGTCAGGACAAGCGTGTGAAGAGGACATGTGGCTAATTATTGGCTTGCATGAGCCTTTGTACTGGGAACCAGCTGTAGACTATAGGGGACGAAGCGCTTTATCCTGTTTACTACACAGTCAAATCCTCAGCATTACTTGAACTATACAATATACAAATGAGAATATACAAATGTAACCAAAATCAGGTAAGGATCCATGTGTCGCTCTTGGAGTAACATATGGATAAATTAACACTGCAGATTTTACTGTGTACACCTAAATGCTTCCTTGTATCAAAGAGGAGCATTCCTGGAACACAGAAATACAGGCTGGCACTTTGATAATGATTGGGCCTGTCCTCCAGCCCTACAAGCAGATGCTAATCTGCAATGCAGGTTGCTGGAGAGAATGCTGTGGTCTTCTTGATTGCACTGGAGACCATTTTTTGGATTTGCTGCGATAACAGCAGAGCAGTAAACCAAATTCAGAGCAGTACGTGCGCCACTACTACGTTCAGAGGAGAGTTTATGCTTTGTCTCAATACGGAGCTGAGGCTCCATTCCTGTGGTACTTGAAATTATACACTCACTGGTCTGAAACCAGAGAATCCACTGTTTTGACTTGACTTGACTTGACTGGGCAATGCATTGCAGTTTAGATCAGAAACCCTCCAATTTGCCTCAACTTAAATGAGACATTGCCAGACATTCCTGAAATGAGTGAACAATTTGTCTATATTGTTAAAAAATTAGAGGTGACAATAAAATAATTAAAATAAGTGGAAGATAATAAGGCCGGTATACAGTCATCCATGGCTTACGGTAGATATGGGTTGCTTTTACCAGAATACAATGTTTTCCTGGAACTGAGGTGCTAATTTTCAGCCAGTCCTATCACGCTTTCTGTGGGTCAATGACTAAGGACCTAAGTTGGCTTCATTTCATTATTCATGTCTGTGTCAGTAACTCATCCCGAGTAGCTAGTTGTAAAAGGCCACTGTGAGATTCACAAGGCATTCAGCACAGGTTTGATCCCATAAAAATTGTAAGCTGCTATATAGCTTTAAATTACCCTAATCCTTTAACAAAAAAGGGGCCGATTACAAAACATGAAAGCTCTATAGTGAGGCTTCTGAATGAATTAAAGTTTGTTAACTTTGTCATCGAATTAAACGGAGTAGCCTACACTTGATTGTTTCATTTATCTTTGATGCAGACATGCTGGAAATCAGGCTTGTGGTACAGCAGACTCTCTACTACAGAGGGGATAACATACTTTAGAAGGAGAGGAAGGCATAGCCTGGTGAAAGGCTCTCTGTTTACCACAAGATATAATCCCCAGTCACTTCGATAAGTCTCTAAGAGAGAGGGTAATTATTGTCAATCTTCACGAAGACTGGCACAAGCATAGAGATCTTTTGTTGTAGTGGATACATTGCATACTAAGTAATGACGCTATTAAGCCACTCAGAAAGAAATATGACAATATTATATACCAGCAGTATATAAGCCCATAGGTTATAATCATCTTGATATTTCTCAAGTTAGCTGTCAACAAATTCAGCTTGGTGAAAAAAAGTGTTCCTCTAGTATTTTCTCTATTCCTTGAGCTGTGAGAATAGTATGTATATGTTTCTGATGTGATGTTACTGAAGAATGTATTCATAGAGATTTTTTATTTTATTTCACATGAATGTTCAACAATTCATTCACTATCAATTAATTACTAATAAGAATTCAGTCAACAAGATTTAAATAATTAAATCATTGACTGAACAATCTGGTCTTCATTTGAATGGAGCTACAATAATGTACGTAATTGTTTCCATGCAGAAATAAATCAGAGATGTCTGTACCGTATGTCTATAGGCAAAAATAAATAAATATAGGCACTAGGATAGTGCAATTTTCCCCCTGGCATCAGCTTTCCCGATTGGCCAAAGCAACGCGAATTGCTTCACGGCTTTGCCCTGCAATTTGTGCCGCCAATATATGTAAGCGGTAACATGTACAATGGAACTCCATTTGTGTACATCAATGTGATGTCAGCACATTCTGAACACATCAGAATCCATGTATTTCCATATTTAGTTGATCAGTCATACGGTAGTGTGTACTAAGGTTGGGCGATATGCCAATTTTTTTCAACCGCCAATCGTCTGACCAATATTCGCCGATTGACGATGTATTCGTGTCATAAAAGTAAAGTGAGAACAGCTCACTGCAGGTCGCAAAAAAGCCAGATCTACAAGCTCTCAAGGCGCCGCGTCCTGCCTGTTTTCGCAGCTCCGTTCGCTAGGCGTTGAGAGCTTGTAGATCAGTCTGTTTCTGCAGACTGCAGCGCAGCCAGGCAGGGTAACTAGCTCCCTTCCCTCCCCGCACGTCGGAGGCTCGGAGCGGAGCCCACAAGCTGCTGCGGCCGCCCCGGGCTGATCCACACAGGCTCTCAAGGCATCGCGTCCTGCCTCTTTTTGCAGTGCCGTTCGCTACGCGTTGAGAGCTTGTAGATCTGTCTATTTTTGCAGCGCTGGTGTCGGGGTTCGTTCACGTTGTCAATAAAAATAACTTGGATTACAGGCGGAGATGAAGTTCAATCAGTGGGTTGCACCAGTATTGGCTACACGCTAAGCTAATGCTAAGCTAAGCGCTATTATGATCCCCGAGCCTATACACTAACACTAGTAGAAAGTTTTTTTTATTTCCCCCCCCGCCACTCACGGGTGGCGCATTGGGATTGTGATGAGACACGAGACAGCAGTGTGCATTCTGTTGTGACTGTATATTATTAAACTGCATGGGTCTGGACTCCGGAGCTTAAACAACATGTAGGCTACATCCTCCCAGCTCCCAGCCTTTACTTTGGCTGGCGGCTGCCGTAAGTGCCGTGCCCCGGTGCCCGATGCTGGCTGCTGACAGTGCTGAGTGCGGGGACAGTGGGAGGCTGGGAGCATACCATTATAACGGGGGATTTTCACCCGGCCGCTGTTACTACATGTTGCTCACACTTTACATGTTAATTGGGCTAAATCGTCCCGAGAAATCGCCTAATAAAAATATTCGGCGATTGGATTCGTATATTCGCGATTGACGATGTATTCGTATCGTCACCCAACCCTAGTGTGTACCGCACTGGGTACTCTGAGAACTGATATTGCATGAACGGGTGCATGGGGCATGCATTCCCAACTTGTATAGTTCTCGATGCGCATCGTTCCCGAGTAGGCCTGTGCCCTTGGGTACCGAACTCGTAAATCCAACCACGGGTTCAATGTGTACAATGTGTACAACGAGTATATTCGGCAAATGCATACATGCAATCCCAACGTGCATTGTTCCTGATTTGCATTGTTCCCGGCTTGCGTGGTGCCACATGTTATATATAATAAGGTTTTACCTCTACTTGGTTTATCTATCTTTCAACAGGGTTTGTCTGTTTGTCTGTCTGATTGCCTGTCTGTCTGTGGGGGTGTACAGTATACCAGGCCAGTGGCAGGAGTCTGTCTCACTTTTCCCTAATTGGCCCAGTGTTAAGTAGCAGAGCCCCCAGCTCCCTTCTCTCCCTGCCTGCTAGATAATTGGGCCTGTCCCTCCCTCCCTCCCCCACCCCTATCCCAGACCTCTCCTGCCTCCTTCTGCATTCCACACACTCCTCTGCCCAGTGCGAACTGCGCAGCTCTCTACGGAGCTGTCTTTTGACCACCGGATCAAAGGGAATATACAATGCCATACCATCCAAAAACCAACCAAGCTCTCCCCATTCTTACCATAGCAAATATTATTATGAGCCCTCTATAGCATGCAATCTTATCTCCAATCACCAGCATCCTTCGCTACCTGAACCCCCTGGAGACAAAGAAGCAGGCTCTCTTCCTCTAATACACGGGGAACAAGGTAATCCATTTTGGGGGAACCCTGCTGGAATTATTCATAAGATGGGGGGGTTCAATATCAAAATATTCTGCTCCGCTCTGGCCTGGCCCTTAATAATGCATGCTTAGCATTCGTCTCCATTGCTATAGGGAGCACTGGAGCCATCCGTCACTATGGGGAGGGCATGGTATAACTATTACACTACCCTAGTGTTGGTTGTCAGGTGTTCTAGAGGTAGGGGGAAACAGAAGGAACAAGAGAGTGGGGGGTTTGGGAGGCAGATGAGTGTTCCCACCACCCTACCCAAAGTTGGAGATGGGGCAGCTTGCAGGAAAGGAAGACAAGGCTGTTGACCTTTGGGAAAGAACCATTGGCTTCACACTGAGTGATGGTGTCAGCCGTTAGTGTAAAACACCTCTATTAGGAATGCCTGGCATGCTCGAACGCTTCTAATTATGAAGAATGCAAAACAAGAGTCAGGAGAGACCGGTTTGCAGTCAACCCCCTACACCGGCCTTACACAGCAGCTACTGCTGCGTGGGACCCACCACCGTGACACACGTGTGCGTGCGTGCACTCATGCATGCTGTACATATGCAGACAGGTGAGACACACTAAGCTTTGTGTACTGCAATATTATTACAACCTGCAGTCTGCCACCCGATAAGAGTCATAATTATGTGTTTTTTCTCTCCATTGCATGGTCATTAACATAATTTACTAATTAACACAGGCTGGTAAGAATAAGTTCTTCTAGCGGCTGGCCTGACTTTGAATCTGACCCGAAGCCCTTAATTGTATGACATCCTCCTGTCTTTCCTGTCTCACTGACTGATTAAATAATTAATTCACCCGTATACCGCCAGCATTTTACTCGTGCAACCCTTATTTTGAAGGAGCCAAACCATGTGTGTTGTGTCGGGTCGGATATACTTCTATCCCTCTGAGATCACAAAGGCTTACAATGTGCACATTGCAGATGCAAGCACGTCTCTGATCTCAGCGTGTTTTATTGTCACCGGCAACCATAAAACATCTCTATTTATCTACAGTTGTGGCATCCATGTGTTGCAAAGACCTATGGCTTCCCTGTTTGTCTCAAAGGACTGTCCTTGTGCTCGGCCCAGTAACCTTGAGAGTCTAATAGATGAGGTCAGAAATGGGAGGGGGGAGGGGGGGGGGGGGGTTCCTAAGGCAGGAATGATGAAGAATAGTGAATAGAATGAAATAATCAGAATCTGAGGGATGTTAATGATAGGAGGAAGGAGGGCACTATGGAGAGGCAGGTGATTATTCAACATCTGGAAGTTATGCATTTCTCTCTCTGCTTCTCTTTCCCCCACTCACTCTCTTGCTCTCTTTCCCTTTCTCTCTTTCTTTCAAATGGATCTGAAAAATCTATTGTTAAAATATCACAACTATCAGCAAAAGCATTGGGTTCCTCTTTGCGTTTGTGCCATCAAATGATTAGCCTCGGTTTCTGTTCTTGTTCTAGTTTTATATAGAACACAAAATCGTTGTTAGATGTATTTTTAAAAGCGTTCCCCTTGATGGGATATATACAGATTCAGACAGGGTCAGAGAATGAGAAAGAAAATTGAGTCACTGAATGAGGTCCAGGTGTCTGGGCAATCAATTTCATGCAGTTTGGTTTTGCAAGGCTACATGCTGAAGGAGACAGTCATAATTGGGCCACCATTTCAGACAGGTAATAGGTTTATTGCATTCATTTATTTTAGGGCACACATGATGCCGTAGAAATCACAAGCCATTGAACTCAATTGAGACAGATAGTAACCCCAGTGCTTCAAGGACTGCTGCAACATGTTCCATTCATCATTAGGGAAGGTCTGCTTGGAAGAGCTCTCGGCCAGTGGTCAGATTTATCACAGAGGGGCCGGCTCCCGTACAGCTTGTTAACATTAGCTATAGATGAGCTGTCCTGAGCTGCAGGTGCTGCAGAGTTAAAGGGGCTTTTATTAAGGCTAAACTGTAAAGGGATTCTCTCCAGTGCCCTGCCATACCGTACAGAGGTGAGCAATCAGCCTTGTGGATCATTTAAAACTCCCCTTCTTCTGTCCCTGCTCTATCCATACAAGAATCAGACAGACAGACAGACAGACAGACAGACAGACAGACAGACAGACAGACAGACAGACAGACAGACAGACAGCTAAAAGACACAAGTATAACTTAACCATGACCCATCGATCTGCAAGCTCACAATGCAAAGCGTCTTTCGGCAAAGACATTTGGTGTAGAGGGAAAAAGGAGCGGACCTAGACCCCTGGGACACTGATGAACAAAGCATGTAGTTTAAGTTAATTGAAATGCCAACCCCTACTGACTGGTCAGTATTGTATTATTTTGTAGAGAATTGCTATACTAACTGCTATAATCTTCCAAATTTATCTCAGCATGACATCTGAACACAGTAGACTAGACATACAATTACTAGTTTGATATGGCACACATCAATAGAGGAAAGCATGCCGTCAAAATCTCATTTTCACGTACACTATCCTGCTTTAATGGAGCCAATTACTCTCTCAAACACTGGCAGCATCATACCGTATGGTGAGCCCATTGTGATGGTAATTCAGTTGTTTTTAATGGACTCCCTCCCAATTATGAACCTGTGGGGAAAGATATTTTCCAGACAAATTGCTGTCCACGTGGTGAACGTAGATTATGCTAATGTGAAGTGTGGAGAGTTGTCGTGTCTACCTAGGTAGGGGGTGTCATATAGCCCTCCCCTCTGTAATGGAAGAGCCCCCTCTATAATTGCCGCTAGTTTTGTCCATTAATAGGACGCAAAAAGGTTTTCTTTCTCTCCACAGGATCATGTTGAAGTGTGGCAGTGGCAGTGCGTTAAAAAAGAAGTGGCCATGTTACTGTCTACCCCATGTCGAGATATTATGACATGTTGCACCAGCGAGCATCATTTATTTTTCTTGGTCTGGATCCTAGAGAGACTATGCTTGCCTGTCCTCAGACAGCAGAGCAGATGGTTCTCTGAGTACTCTAGCGTGGTCCAGACTAGAGTGATGAGGTTCAGTTCAGTCAACGGAAACCCTCTGCAGAACATTCCTCATGGTCCACTCTCTGAGATCCAGTGTCATCTCTCTGTGGAGCCTGACATGCTCATGTTCTCAGCCCGTCTTCTGACACTGACCAGACGAGGGGCCTGGGATTTGGGGCTGCTGGACACGGAGGAGGTCACTGTCTCCCGTTTCACTTTATACAAGCTTAATACATGTGACAGAACCCAACACACTGATTCAGACTGCCCGGGGCACCAGAGTCCAGAGAGAAGGGGAAAAAAGAATGAGAGGTGAGAAGAATAAAGAAAGAGTGGAGTGCATTCCTGTGAGGAGGAGAGCTGGTATTGAATGACAAGGGAGGACCAGGGGGGCGCTGGTGACACTGGCAGTCAGTGGGATCCGGTTCCCCATCTGAAAAGACGGCTTGAAGCAACAATGACTTTGGCATCTGTGTAGAAGGGGGTGAAGCAGAAACAAGGATCCTGTTCCCCACGCGATGCTTTGGAGTGGTGAGGCTTCACAGGAATTCCTTTAATGTAACCCTGCTGGGGCTTTCGTCTGATACTTTATGGCGGTCCTCACAGAATGTTGCGCAAAGCAAACTATCGCAGCATCAGTAAAAGGCGACACTCGCCTGCTCAGCAGTGATCCCTCGCAGCTGGGAGCCAAGAGAACTTTAGAGTGAATAACAAGGGTTCTTTTTTATGTACCACATTGACTCATCTTGTCCCTCCGGCAAGAGCCTGCAGTAGATAAGCATCAGCATTCCTCCACTCTTCAAATGTAGGTCATGTAGTCACGGTGGTTGCAAACATCATTTAAGTCTTGCTTCATTTGTTTTATTACCCATCGCCATGTTCTGCTTTTGCACCTCATAGATCAATTGCCATGCTCCACTTTGTCACCCATGGAGCAAGGCAAAATCAAGTCAGCAATGCTCGCTGGGCCACGTGCGCAATAGATACACACCTATTAATGCAGACACACAGAGGAAATGTTAAAACATCATGCCGGAAAGGAAAGTCAGAAGTGTAACTTCCAAGGCGGGGAGAGAGAGGCCTTGGGTAATTCCTCCATGCAGTGGTAATGCCTGAATGAGTCTTTATGGTGGGAACAGCCCGGGGAGGAGATGTGTATCAGCTAAGCCAATGGAGCAGAAGCTAACGCAGGTCAAGGCCTCTGCTCCCAGTAGCTCAGCCACACCACAGTAGCTCAGTAGCACACCACACCCCACAGATAGGAGACTCAGATACATAAGACAGCCAGGATCAAGCCCAATGTCACACTTCCTTCTGCCTATTACCTTTGTTGGTGGTACTCTGTGAAGTGGCTTGAGACCGCCACCCACACCCTCCCGGAGCCCTATACTGCTGCGGGACAGGAAGAGGCTAAATAGGAGTCAATTAGCCTTGATTTCTGGTCAATTAGCCTGCTTTTCTTCTTTCACATTAGTGTGGATATTATCTATGTGGAGGGGAAGTCGTGGTGAAGGGAGGGAGGGAAGACTGTGGTGCTCTTGTTGTCTGTGTATGTTTTGAGCTTGTTTTTGCACTTGTTTTTGCACAAACTCTCTAAAGGAGGGAGCAAACACACTTAGGTGCAACAGGAGCCAATGCAAAGATTCTGGGTGAAGAGAGACACGTTTCTCGGTGGAGAACTGAATGACCCACTGTTCTTTGCTCGTGTATTGAACGAGGAATGAAGGATTTAATAGAACAAAGTTTTAAGTGGTGTTTGTTGTTACTGGGCACGAGGATATTTTTGGCACGTTTCACCATGCTATAAGAGGCGGTTGAAATGGGAGGAGGGAAAACTCGGGCCACGCTGAAAAGGAAATTGAAAAGAAACAGAACATTGAGTGTCGGATTTCATGAAATAATAGCTGTGACAAAAATGGGGGAGAGAGCAAGGCAGAGGGAAAACCAGAATCATTTTCCCCTTGGCCTGAGGAAAAGAAAGACAGAGCAGGAGAGAAGAAAGAAAGACCTCTCAGACAAATACTGTATATCAGGACTTCAACAAATGTGCCATTGTGTAGAGTAGACAACTGAACTCACACAGTTTAGTTTAATGCAAATATTGCCCTCTTAAAGTATAATTGTGACTTGGGGCTTGCCCAGAGGCTCCATTTGCGTGGTTATCTGAGTGGAAATTGTTTAACTGCGGGGCTGGAGGAAAATATAGTGATCTATGCCTAGAATGTTTAGTTTTCTCTATCAGGAGATTGAGGTATAAAAATCAAGCATGGCGTCCTGGATATGATCCATGTGCCTGTGGCCTTTTGTATTTCATGATGACCTGCCAAGGAATTCTGTTCCAGGATAGCGAACTAACTGGAGACCATCAGTGCTGTCCTATTGCACAGGCCTCGAGGGTTTAGTCTGTTTAGCATGTCCAAGGCTGCCAAAAATGAACGCACCTATTAAGCCTATAGCTCTGTGATGGTTTGGAGGAGCTGCTGGTATTTGGTCATAAAAGCTTCCTCTAAGCTAGAGTCAAAGGTGCAGGCCACTTCAAGAATGGAAACTGATTTGGAGCCTTCATTGACAACAACAGCTGGTGTATTAGCAGAGAGATGTGCAAAGATTTCAGGGTTTTCAGTACAGAGATTAAACATTGGAAGGTTTGACACGGGAATGTTTGTACATTCTCACAGAGTGTAAGACTAAATATTCTGTCGTGGCGTGCTATGTACAGTAAAGCCCTTTATAGGCGTAGCAGCCATTCAGAATGTGTAACATGGTTTCTGTAACAAGCCCTGTGGTGTGATGCAATCACTGACACGCATGCATGCACGCGCACACACACACACACACACACACACTGTGACACACACACACACACACACACACACACACACACACAGTCAAGCTAAGCAAAGGAGCTCAAATCATTTAATAGGACACGCAAACAGCAGTGCAACGAGTGCTCTCGAACACGCTCATGCATACATGAGTGGGGAGATGTTATTCTATGCTTTATCCATGATGGACGTATACGCATGTCGTGACTCTTGAGTGGGTGAGGACGGTCGTGTGGGGGCTTTTACTGGACAGATGGAGAGACCCTTAAGCCGACATGGCTCACCTATTTCTTGTGAATGGCCCTAGATGGCTCTTATCACAGTGGCGTATGATCACCTCAACCATTCGAAACAATGTACATTGCTAGTGGTTGGGGCTCTGATCTGGAACACATCATTTGAAGTGTGTTAGATGTGTGGATGGATGGGATAGGACGAGGATATAAGAAATTATAATTAATATATAAATAAATAATATAATATAATATTAAGTGTGACCAGACATTTGTGTTCTGAGTGAGAAAAACACTGCTCATGCCAAGTGACTGTGTGCATATGAGTGCGATGTCAGCCTATGTGTTATTTGTTAGCGAGTGCAGCGGAGAGAGACATAGAGAGAGAGAGAGAGAGAGAGGGGGGGGGGCAGAGAGAGAGAGAGAATTTAAACTAGTGAATGGATGTCATGCACCATCTATTTCAATGACTGATTGCATTTTCTTTCTCATTAGTGGTGCTATTTCAGAAAAGTCAATTCTTGGCTGAGAACTTTTCATCATAGTCTTTCCTTTGTGACTTGTCTTGTTTGCCTGTGTGTACTGGACTAAGTCAATAGAGACTATCTCTGTGCTCACTGGCCATTTTAACTATTAAAAAATCTTTAGCAAAATAGTAAAGAAAAGGCTAAGGGGATAAGGGGTTTAGCGGTGACGAAAATGGAGCCCCTAGAGCTGAGAGAAACTCTGTATTGGTAAATGGTAAATGGACTGTATTTCACAGCTGGCACAGCTGGGATAGAGTGGAGAGCAACTCTTCGGTCTATGGAACTATGGATGTACAAAATTACTGGTCTGGCTCCAGGGGCCACTTGTACATGCACCACGAAAGACTTCTAAGTGGGCTGTGGAAACCAATTTCCCTTGGTGGCCTAAATTACCACAGTGTTGTTTGGCTACAGGGCTACCTGTATCCCATGAAAGACTTCGTCCAAGTGGCCACTGGAAGGCATCTCAGAAACCTTTCTTTGGTGGCCTGAATTGTATAAGCACAGTACATTCCTGAGAGGGTCCATTTACACTCTCAGAGGTAGGTTATCATGTGCAGTGTTGCACATGATAATCTTTTGTTTTTGTGGCTATAAAAAAAAAAAAAAGCTGTTCTAAGGCTTCCTAGAAACGGTTCTCGTGTCTGTTTGGGATACAACACAAAACATTAAGGATTAAAATAAAGCCTTATGGCCTGGGCCATGGCTCAATGGTCCAGGCACCTTGGCTGGTAATCCAGTCTGGCAGTGTGCCGCGGGTTCGACTCCCGATCCCGACGGCCTTTACTGCATGTCTTCCCCCCATCTCTCTCCCCATGTCCTGTCAGACTACAGGAAATTGGCTGTCTGTCCCTCCATAAAAAATATAAAATAAAGGCGAAAGCCACAAAAAAACATTTAAATTTTAAATTAAAGCCTTATCTTTGTAACAATGCTGTGGCCCCTAGAGAGGCCCCTAGAGAGATCATTAGTCATCACTGAGGTAAGACATATGGCCTTATCTGTCAGTGGCTGAGGGAAGGAAACTATTATTCCCCATTGGCTCCTATCACTCCAGCAGACTACAGTGATGTACAGTAAGATTCAATGTATATTATTATTCTAAGGCCTGTAGTGCTGTGCTGATGATGATATGTAGTCATGAGGTTGTGCTTGAAGAGGAGGCAGTGAAATAGATGGTGACAGATACGGGGTCAGACCCAGGGATTTTTAAGGACAGTGCCGCCGGGCTACTTAGCTATGTGCTGACAGAGTTGGCGCTGGCGCAGTCACTCATGTGTGTTGCATGCTTGGGCTGCCTCCGCTACCCTAGTCAAGGTTTCCACTCACTTGACTTCGTTGTCACCCTCAAAGGTGCTTCAATGAAGAGGTGAGGTGTCCACTTTAACACCAGTCATTCACAGTGTTTTGGTACAGTAGCTTGTGTTCCACACACTGCCATGTGTTCCCTGCCCCATCACTGCCCCGGGAATGTTTAGTCTTATTTCTTTTAGCTTTCCTACTGGAAGACAGGTGTTAGGCGGATTGGTCCAACTCATCACGGAAGATGAAGAAAGAAAGGGTGAGAGAGAGAGAGAGAGAGAGAGAGAGAGGGGGAATAGATAGAGGGAGAGAGAAATGCTACCATCAGTACTTTTTGAATAATTCATGGATATTCATAATCAAAAACCTGCTGCCGTTTATGATGTTATATTTCACAGCTAGTTGATGGTTAGGAGGCTTGTTGGACAGCACACTAACATCATATATGGTGAAGAGAGAAATGAGGCGAGTCTGTGATATTCTGGTAAGAAATGCGTCTCATTTTTATATCGCAATATGAGAGCTACCCCCCGTCTTTCTCCAATCATCTTCCATGGTGTGCGTGATTGGAACTGCCAAGCAATCGAAAATGTGTACACCCCCCACCTGGCAACCAGTACATTCTCAACTATACTCTGTTTTAATACCCAACTCTGATCCGCCTCTGCGGCAATTAACGGCGATGAACATCTGCTGAGTTCAATATTGACCAGCTGACATTCACTGTGACTTAGGTTGGAGCGTTTGTAACCATTTCCACGCACACAGTGTTGTGGTTTTTGCTTTGCGTGCGTCTCAATGTGTGTGTCTCATCTAATGTGGAACTGTGGGTCAACCAACCTCTTAAATACCCTTAAAAAGCTCTAGTTGACTCTTCTCAAAGCATGTTCTCGTCAAAGACCACGGAGTGATACGTGCGGTAGAAGAGGGCCCCAGGTACTGAGCTCACATCCATCACCACTTCAAAGACAAAACCGCATCTATACAGCAGTCTCTCCTATTGTCTGTTGTGCAGGTGTGCTGCCTCCCACAGGCTCTGGACGTCTCACAAAAGCCACAGAGCTCCGAGGAGGAGGAGGCACACTGAGATGCTATCTCCCACAAATACAGACATCTGGGGAGGGGCTCTGTGTCTGACAATGAGAGGCACATGCAACTTTTACTGGAGATCCGAGAAACACAATGGGGCAGAATGTCTTGGAGTCTCCCAGAACTCTGTGGTTGGATCTAGTTGGTTGCAGGGAAATTTAATGTTTCTTTATAATTTAGCTAAGCTATGTGCGGTTTCAACCAAAGCTTTTATTCTGAGATATTGAAACCCCACAGAATATATTTGATACACCAGACTCAATAGAAATGTTGGAGGAGTATTTAATTCACCCTACCCCTATGGGCTGGAACTCTCAGGCAGGTCTCACCCGCATACCATGAGAACCACTCTGATTTATTTTCCCCTTGTCCCAAAACAAACGGAGCGCCCTCATCTGCCCCACTCTCGAGGGCAACAAGCCCCGTCGCATCCGTGCCCAGATTAGTTTTTCCTCTTTGTTGCGCACAATGTAGCTTTTTAGCTCCATGCCTTCTTATCATGGCTTTGTTGTCATATTTGGGTCTGGTAGAAAAAACAAGTAAACATGGATGCGTGTGCTGATCTGCTTCGATGGTGAGATGCAGTACTGCTGTAGCAGAGCCAAGCTGTCTTCCCCGTAAGGAACGTGAGGCATGTCTTATCTCAGTAGATGGCTAGGAACTAAGCATGGAGGGAGAGTTTATCTATTCACTGAGTCCTGACCTCTCTCTGCTCTTCAGGAGTAGATACGGAGGAGAGGAGAGTGAGAGGAGAGTGAGAGGAGAGGAGAGGAGAGGAGAGGAGAGGAGAGGAGAGGAGAGGAGAGGAGAGGAGAGGAGAGGAGAGGAGAGGAGAGGAGAGGAGAGGAGAGGAGAGGAGAGGAGAGGAGAGGAGAGGAGAGGAGAGGCGAGGCAGGGGCTACTTCCGCTGCCGGGTGGTGTCTTTCGTTAACTCCCCGTTCCTTCTACCCCCTCAATGCCAGGGCAAAGTTTGTTTGCTAGGAGAACAGAGTGTTTGGTGTTTGGTTTTAACATTTGCTTGTTTTACACTTCAGCCCAGTGAGTGTGGTAAGCTAGTTGGTTCAGCAGGTGCTAAATGAGCTGTACCACTGGCCTGGCAGTCTTTAACGCACACGCATACGCGCGCGCACACACACACACACACACACACACACACACACACACACACACACACACACACACACACACACACACACACACACACACACACACACACACACAAAAACAACCCATGATCAACTCCTACTTTCTCTCTCACTCGCTTAAGTAAACAATCCAGAAGCCAGAAGTAGCACACAGTGTTGCATACTGTAGTGTCATCATACTGAAGCTTAGATTTCATTTCTTAATTGAATGATGACAGGGGTTTTCCTCTCAGGCATTTCAACCTTCTGCCAAGGTTTAATCTGTCCTTCAAATGATCTCCTGCTTAGCCTCTGTTGCCTTTCTCATGGCCTGATTACACAGTACGGTACACACCCATCTCTCCAAGTCTACCGCTCCAGCAGCACACTCGCTCATGCATCTCTGCATCTCCTTTTGGCAGGGAGGAGACTCAAACATCTGGCCCCCCTTCTCTTCCTCCTATTGCGTCTTTCACCCCGACCCTCTGCATCACCCGGCCCAGGTCTTTCCTTTCCATTTTTTAAGCCCCCCCCCCCCCCCCACCCCACCCCGGTTCCCCGGTCCCCCGCCTCTTCCAGATGGGCTCTTTTTCCCCCTCTCGACGTAATCCCTCTACGATGCACGGAGGCTTTGCACTGACCACATGCCTTTGGATGTCGAGAATGGCATCCATGTTGAGTGTGATTCTTTATGGAGGGGTGATCCAGAGGTCCCTATAGGCACCTGCTCAGCAGATCACAGTGGGGTAGGGGGTGAACATGGGAGTGAGTGATGATGATACTCTACTTATATGGTTAGCTCTGAAGGCTTAGCTGTCATACACCTCCTCACATGATTAAATACGATAAATAAAATAAATTAATGCATGGAGTTGTTTGTGGATTCTATGCGAATACTCCCGTGGCATAGGAAGCTGCCTAATATCACAGTCTGGCTATCCAATACAGGTAGATCAGGCAATGTTTGTTTTATTCAAAGGACAGCAACCATAGAAAGATAATAAGAGAACAGAAAGGACGGATAATCTAACAGAACAGACCAGGGAACAAACAAAAGAAAGAATGTAACTACGGGTATGAGGTTCCATTTTAAAATGAGCAATTGAAACATGCCACCAGTGAATGTTTTTGTTTACAATAAACCTGATATATTTCATACCATGGATGCCAGAGGCCTTCCTTGTTCAAAAGAAGTTGAACTTGCCAGAAGGGGTATTTTACTTAAGATGTCACCGACTCGTCCTCTAAAGACACAAGCTGTCCTTTATAATGACTGGTGTTGAAGGATTGGGGTCGAAAATAATGATATACTGTATATATGCTTTGTCCAACATTTCTGGATGTACCGGTAATTCATTGCTTGAATGCTTATATCTCACCATTTTCATCAACGGCATCTATCCCATCCACACAAACAGTGTGACCATGTAGTGTCAATGTAGGGACATCAAAGCATTGCAGTTGTAAGTATATACTGTACATTATTAGACCACCAGCTTATGGTCGATGTGTATTTTTACACAGATGCATGCCATGAATGATTCAAGAATAAACACTGTTGGGGAAATTTTCCTCATGCGGTTTAGGAAGTATGACCTCAGTAAAAAAAAGGAAAAAACTTGCCAATTCCACAGTCGAGTCTTAGAGAAGGTAGTCTTGCATGAAATAAATTGAAGTCATTGCTAGAATAGATGTTTACCCAGAATGCACCATAAAACTGCTCAACTCGCAATGAGGGTAAATCTAACCTAGCCTACCTCTGCCTGTGCTCAGTAAGTCTGACTCCTTGAGACCGAGCAGGGAAGAAGAGAGCAAAGGATTTCTCTCCCACCTCTATAAATCTAGTGGATATTTTGGAGTCTGCTGTGAGTATGTTGGTGTAGTAGCCTTAAATTTCCCCCTGCTACAGGGTTGGGCTTTGTGCCCTGGAGAGACAGATCATAAATCAGCTCTCCAGGATGTTTCAGCCATGTTAACAGTAGCAAAGAAACTCATAAAACAAAGGAGAAAAAACTATGAGGGCACTTTTCCCTATTTTCGTTAGTTTGAGCCCCTTCTTATGAAGATGGAAAATGCTGGGCTCAACATCAGTCCTTGAAACCTTACACAGTGTAAATTTCACAGGGATCAGTGTAATCTTTGGCACGCATAATATGAAATGTTCTCCTTGGCATCAGCCATGCTTGATATTGCTTGTTGGACAACTTGACAACCATATAGTGTAAATCTATAGCGGCAAAGTGTTTGGCAATGATAATGTAGCCGTACAGTACAGTACATGCCCTTGTAACATGCCTATACTAAAGATCTAATTTCATATCTGTCCCTCTCTCTATCTCTCTCTCTCTCTCTAGTCTATGTCTTCCCAGTGTAACGGATCCCTTCTTAGATAGGGATATGGCCATCTTTTCATCTTGCCCGGGTCCATCTGGGAGAGTTTAGGGTGCATGTGGAAGCCATTGGGACGGGGACGCTTACTGATCAGAGAAAGATGTGCCCCTCTAGGAGCAGCACATGTTGGGATCCCAGGACCCTTATTTGCTTCGTCTTAGCCTCTTTAACATTCCTCTGTGCTCTATCTCTGGTACCCCCTAGCCTTACCCCACCCCACCCCACACACACTTACACTTCAACTTAACCTCCCAAACTATTCCTCGTTTCCTCACTCTTCCTCCATCCTCTCTTCCCTCTCTCCCCAGCGCTTGGTGGAAATGAAAGTGGCCATGACGAAAGGCTGAAGGATCGGCTGTAACGTTACTTTGGATCCCCTTGGGTTTTTCCCCTTTCACCCCCTCCCTGCTCAATCCCTCTTTCCTCTCGGGCTGCCTGTTTCCTCCCCACACAGCCCCTATCGGGTTTCTCCTCCACCCCCAGTTACCTCCGCAACAGCCGTTGATGTAATGCTAGCTTACAGTCCTCTCCCTCGCCGAGAGACTTGTGCGTTCCTCACAACAATCACTCACTCCTACTGTTTCCAACCCCCTTAAACCTCTATCAAATTAGACTTTCATTGGGAACTAAGTGTATTAGGTTAAGATTTCCATTACGCCAAATTAAGATCAAAGGGAGACCTTCCAGCTTGTCTGCTTTGTATTAAGATGGTTTGGCATAATACTTCAGATGAGAGAAAAACCTCATGTCAACCTCCACCGGATCTCATTAAGAACGGTTTAATCAAGCGTAGCCCATGTTAGAGGCACAGAAAGCATACTGAAGTGAACGACGACTACCAAACACAAGCTGCGGCATATCCACAACATGGGAGCCTGGCGTACAGTGGAAGCTGCCGTGTGTCAGCCAGTGGCGGTTCCAGCTGAGTCGAGCTGTGGCAATTGGGCAGGAGGTTCGATTATGTTTATGATATCCATTATCTCTGATCCGAAACAGAGCCAGACGCCCAGGCTGGGGTCGATGGCCTCCTCTGTAAGCTCCACACCAGGGTCTCATCCACTCTGGCCCTGGTGACTATTTGCACAGCGCCGCTATAGAATAACACAATATCAGTCTCCAGTGCTGTCTGTAATAGATCTCTGTTTTTGGAAGATGAGTGAGAGGCTGGAGAAGGCACTCTTATCTGCTCTTGGGATCTCTGGCTTAATAGGCAAGTGGAGATATCTGGAGCAGATGTTTTTATTCCTGAACACTCGGGATGAGGGTAAGCGCTGGGTCAAATGCCGCACTCCGGCGACGGGTGAATCCTCAGTGTTTATTTTACTGTGGGAGTGTAGAAATGAACCTGGAAAGGTACATTTTTACACTGTCAGTTAAATTAGCACTAAGGATGTTACTGTGTGGATATATTCTCCTAGCTGGTGTGAGTGAACTAGCTGACAGGCTCCCCATTTCTGCTCAGAATCACAAGCTGTCCACCCTGCACAGGTGAGCCTATGTCATTGCACGTCAAGTCATATTAGGTAGTAGTTAGTAGGTAGTTGTATAAACTGCACAGTCCATAAAACATGCTACCTGGTGCTCTAACTCAATTATACGCCCTCTACAACCTGTCTGACTTATTTTCTCTCTTTCTTTCACGAGACACATGCGACATGAGCATACAAACAATGCACTATACCTGTATACTCAGCAAAACATGCAGGCGTGTACAAAGACACGGGCAGATAGAGTGTACAGACAGTCCAAACGTACTGTAAACACACAAACACACACGCACGCACCCACGCACACACCCTGATTTGAGTTTCTCAGAAGGAGAAAGGGAATTAAAGGCGCCTCTCAGCCGAGCCACACTTAAGGGTCCCGAGCAGTGTGTAGCTGCTCTGCAGTCGATAGGGTAAGGAGGGGTGATTGGGTTTGGAGGAGCAATAGAGGAGGTCTGGGGGGAGGGTCGAAGGGGCTCCGGGGGCCAGGAATGTTAATTGGCAAGATTGTTTTAATAAGGCCCTCATCGCGGATGCTGAGAGAGGGCTGGGACCGCACAGACGGGGAAGGAGAACAGCTCACGGAGATACCACCGTACCACCTACAGTAAGCTGCACGGTGGATTTTATGAATGGGTGTAGCGAAGACGTATGACTGTTGATTTGTTTAGGTCTGATTTTAGTGCAGTAAAGGGATTTACAGTAATGAGCGTGCCACAACAGTAAATGTCTAAATGATGAGCCTGCGCTCACCAATTTCTGTTGTGTGTAAAATCCCATTAAACCATGAAGACCCTTGCTGGGGCACAGTATATTACCGTAGAGTAGCAAGAGAGACAGAGAGTGAAACCTAAGCCTATTTGCTTCTCTCTCTCTCCTTCCCACTGTAAGAACGTGGGAACAGATCTTAAGTGAGATGATAATTAGGAAACACTTCTACTGAAGTGTCACAATCACAGAACACATAATAGACAAGAATGAGTCCCTGCAATGTTAAATAAAAATGAGGTGAATACATTATTACAATGCATAATAATAGGGCATTTTTCATTTTCTGTATTAAAAATCACAACTGTGTGAAGTGAGGGGCGCTCTTATCATCTGACCAGACAGTGGCCTTGTGGTTAGAGTGTCCACCCTGAAACTGGGAGGTCGGGGTTCGATCATACCAAAGACTGGAAAAATGGGACCCAATGCCTCCCTGCTTGGCATCAATGGGTTGGATTGGGGGGTCAAATCAACTAATCAAATGATTCCCAAGCGCGGCACGGCTGCAGTTCACCGCTCCTTGGCTGTGGCTCAGCGCTCCAAGAGATGGGTCAAATGCGGAGAACAAATTTCACTGCGGTAACGTGTGTGACAAATTGTACGAATTGTACGATTTTCTCAGACACATATGACGTACAGTAAATTCTCCATTCATTGTCAATGGCATTTAATGTTTGTGCTAGGACAAAATTCTACCCTATAGCTGAATATAGGAGGGGACGAGGAGACGTTCAGTATTTGATGTAACTTCTTAAGCACAAAGTAGTAAATAGATCAATTCATCTCCGGGCTATTCGCCTCTGTGTGTGGTGTGAGTGTTGCGTGTTGTGTACGCACAGTCGCACACAAAGCAGAAGATTCTCTTGCCCTACTTCACAGAGGGCCAGTATGATATGAACAGAGGTCTAGTGCCTGCAGGTATCACTGGTGTGTGTGCTTGTCCATGCACGTGTGCACGTCTATATGTGTACTATTACTACAGTGTTGCATCTTTTGTATTGATGTGAAGGCGGCTTCAGTCTCGGGGTCAGCGAATGAGTAAGGAGAACTGGGTTAGTGGGGTGGCAGATCTTTGATTGGAAGGAGAGGGCTGTGGAGCTCCACCTACAGGTGAGATGTGGAACACTGCAGGACGAAAACATAGCTTGTCTCAAATGGTGGAACGATACCAAACGCTGTTGCAAAAATAACATTGGTAGATCAATCATAGTACACAAGTGTTGATTGCTGCAACCTCACGGTTGTTACAGCCCTTTTGAAGTGTGAGTTATACCTTGCATAATGTCTCGTAAATGTGGAAAATATCAGATGTACAAGTTTGCGTTTGCGACACGGTCTGAGCTTTGAGATCTGCTGTTTTTGTTTCGGGCGCACGGCAACGTACGGTGGAGCATAAATTAGGCATTACACTGATGATGGTGCAAATGAAAGGTCTCTTTATCTCACTTATATTATGTGACAACAGTGTGAAACTCCCCAGATGGAAACAGAAAGACCACTGTGGTGTTAGCAGTGTGTTTGACTTAGCTTAGCAGTCCCTAATGAGAGAGCGCTACATGTCGGAATGCATTTGGCAGCTATAATATTTGACAGCATGTTTCCACAACAGGTAACACGCTCTCCTTAAAGAACCGAAACGCCCCCCCAAATCACTTGCATGTGCGGATAGATCACATGACGTCTCAGGCATGGACAGGACTATAAACTGTTCCTCTGTGTTGTTCAATCATAAAGTTTAAATGTGATAATCCCATGCAGATGTTTGTTGCACAGTTTGCACGGTGGCGATCGAGCCCCCCTATTGGCATTTTATGGGGATTGTATTTTCTGAGTTTCTTTGGCACCGGGGGGGGGGGGGGGGGTTGTTGCGGTGCATTCCTGCCTGTTCAGCCCCAGCACTATCATTTTAGTCCAACTCCAGTACTCCAATCAAGTAGGCACTGTTTATTGAACTAGGAGGTGCCAAGTCACTCACTTACTCACTCACTCACCCACTCACTCACTCACTCACTCATACAGTACATATATCTGCCTCCTTGCTGCCCTGAGTGCCTCTCGCCATGTTCGCCAAACGCCATCTCTCTCTGCAAGCTTGACGAGAAGACTTATGACCATTTAAACAAACACAGGCACTCAATGGCCTCTCTGTCTGTACGGCTGCAGGGCAGGGTTTCCTTTATGCGGTGCGTGTGTGCGACTGTGCGTGCGTACATAATGGGTGCGTGTGCATGTGTGTTCATTTGCAGATGGTGTGGCTGTACTGTATTGTGTGTGTGTGTGTGTGTGTGTGTGTGTGTGTGTGTGTGTGTGTGTGTGTGTGTGTGTGTGTGTGTGTGTGTGTGTGTGACTGTGCATGCGTGTGTGGCGTGTGTGCATGCGTGTCCATGGAGTCATGTGTGTGCAGTGCATGTCCTTGCTTTTTAAGATCTGTGTGTGCATGTGTAGTCTAATAATTGTTTGAGTGTATAACGTAAATGAGCGCCAGTGTACAAGTGTACAGTGAGCGCCACATTGGCTCCTTGTAGCATGACGAGTGCACCCACGAGTGTCTCTATTTGCCGCTGAGAGGACCAGGATGCCATATTGTGCCTTGGATGCCGGCAGCCCAGCCCTGTGTTCAGACTGTAATAAACCACTCTAGACCCGGCCCCTTGTTCAACTACACGGCATGGTTGGTTTACATCTGTATGTTTACATTTGTATACTTTCTGAGTTAACCACTATATACTGTACTTACTGCTGTACGTCAAATAGCAAAAATAGCTGATCTACAAGCTCGTATTGGGTTCATCATGGTTAAATGAAATCTCAGGATGGTACTCTGTATGGAGCTCATTCTCTGTGTGCTGCCATGTCCAATCTCATAAGCCTGTGGTGGGGTCGAGGGTTGCAGGGGTGGGGGCGGGGCCGGGGCAAAGGAATGAAGAGTTGAATTTGAAAGAGCGCGAGGAGGAATCTTCATAAGTTCAGAGCACAGTGTAATCCATGGTTATTTTTCACGCCCAGCAGCAATCTCATCTCATGTCCAAACTCCAAACTGCTTTTATTATTATTCTTTTTTTTTCTGCTTTATTTTCGATAGAGATAGGAAAGGCTGGAGAGAGAGGGTAGGGGTGACTTGCTGCAGAGAGCCTTGGTGAGTTGAGTCAGATTTGAACCCGGGCCAGCTGTGAGAAGGACTATATAGTTGGGGTTCCGTCTCCATGTTAAATTTAGTTGTCATTTACAACTCATGTAAAAGTTTCACTTTCAGTACTAATTTGAAGGTGAGGGTCTATAGAACTATTTTGGTTCGAGTGGCAATCACCAAAATAAAATAATTGGCCTATAGGGGGCGTAGTCAGGTGCCAACCCCCATCAGCCCTACCAAAATATGTAAACTGTAACTTTTGATTAAATTATCCAATCTGAACATATGAGATATGTATGGGTTCACAATCAGGAGTAGCATTTGGTACTTAAACCTTATTACACATATATTTCTTTCCACCCAATATTGGTGTTTATCCACAAAAATAGCAGGAAAAACGAGCTAAAAACTAGTAGTGGGGTCCCTAGACAGACCGTCATTTACAACTCAACAAAAGCTTAACTTTCACTTCTAATTTGTAGAGAATGACCTATAGAATAATTTTAGTTCGAGTGGCAAGTCTACAAATTAAAGAAATATATTTTTTTGCCAAATTTCCAAAATGGCCAAAATCGGAATTATGTTTATTTGAAAAATGTCTTAATTTTCTTATATTGCTGTTTTTTCTTTGTTTTTCTTGCTATATCAAGTTAATCCTGTGTGAAGAATCAACTGGATTTCAAATATTAATGTTTTGAATAATCTGATATAGAAACAAAATAAAGATGGCTGCCAATGTACATTGAATTACTACATTACGCCTAACTTCTATCCTGTTGAACCTAGAATGGTGATGTTGGTGCCAATACCTATGTTATCATGAATGACTAATTGTATAAAAACAAAATACATATAATAGGACAATATATAATATTTCACACAAATGAGACAATGCAGTACATATGTGGGGAACTAAAGTTAGATATTGGAATATAATACACCACTCCTGTGTTATATTTGTTTATTTTATTTTATTAGTTATACTATGTACTGCCACTATAGGGGGAAGAGTAGCAGGTGTGTCTTAATTGTTTAGACTTGGTAGCTTTTTAGTTATAAAACTAAGCATACTGCAGAAGAGCATGAGCTGCACTGATTGCTCTCTTGTGGAATTGATATTTTGAAGGTAAGCAAAAAAGTTAAACACGGATCCTAAAGTGTTTTTTATGAATATATATATTTGTTATATATATATATACAAATTAGAAGTGAAAGTTAAACTTTTGTTGAGTTGTAAATGACGGTCTGTCTAGGGACCCCACTACTAGTTTTTAGCTCGTTTTTCCTGCTATTTTTGTGGATTTACACCAATTATATGTGTAATAAGGTTTACGTACCAAATGCTACTCCTGATTGTGAATCCATACATATCTCATATGTTCAGATTGGATAATTTAATCAAAAGTTACAACAGTTTACATATTTTGGTAGGGCTGATGGGGGTTGGCACCTGACTACGCCCCCTATAGGCCAATTATTTTATTTTGGTGATTGCCACTCAAACCAAAATGGTTCTATAGACCCTCACCTTCAAATTGGTACTGAAAGTGAAACTTTTACATGAGTTGTAAATGACAACTAAATTTAACATGGAGACGGAACCCCACTAATAGCCTGTTTATCAGTGCAGCAGAACATTACATCTTAACGTGGAGAGACATGCAAAGCTATTAATAGGAACCTTTTAGACGTTGGATATTTGCCCATGACTTGTTTGCAGAGAGGTTGACATTGTTTGCTCCAAAGGTCAATGAGGTTTATAAGGGAGATCCTGCATCTATTCTTAGAAACATCGCATCATGTCTAAGTCTTGGATGACCTAATGGCATTTGGTGTGTGCAGGTGCAAACTCTGAAGGCCATTTTGGTAATAGTCTTTGTGTCCTTGTTGACATGTTTACAAGGGACCTCTCGATCAAGCAGGCACCTAGACCGTCGAGTATTTTAAACTCATGGGACTTCAAATCAAATGTCATGGATGTCATTATAAAAGCAAAACTAAAATCGTGAACGGTGAGCGTTCATACCTTACTTGGAATCGATTGCCATTAACTCAGTTCCAAAGAAATACTGTACACTACAGTAACACATTACGCACAGTAATATACATACCGTTGCTGTAGGGCAAATTCAGCCACCAGATGGAGCGGAATGAGTTAATGCCATACTTTGTCATACTACACACTACAGTGTCACATTAAAGGAGAAATTATTGCCGATCTACAAGCTCAAAACATGTCACATCACAGTTTTGAACATAATGAGGTCCCCACTCGACACTCAGAAACGATAATACTGTAAATGTTCCCTCTACACCAATCACGCAGCTGCTTGTGTCCGCAGAGACGTTGTCAGACATACTGTAATGTTTGTAACTGTAACCTCATGAGGCTCATGCATATAGCAAAATGCACAAAGTGTTAATGTATCCATTTGTAACTCTGAGAGTATATACAACATGTAACCGAATGGACCATGTTGTACTCCCCCAGAGTTAAATTAACACTGTGCACGCGCTGACGGATACAATGTCAGTGGGCCGGGCGAGAAGGAGCGTGAGGGCATGAGCTCAGTGCAGAGGAACGAGAACCAGACTGAGAAAGAGAAGCGGGAAGCTGCCGTGTCCAATCTCACATATCCACTGTGGTGGGGATGAGAGGGGGAGGAGGGGCGATGGAATGAACAGGAGTAGAAAGAGAGCAAGGAGGAGGTATCTCCAGAGCACAGCGCAATCCCAGTTATTTTTCACACCCAGCAGCAAAACTAACGCAGTCATACAGTGAAAAATAATCACACACACACACACACACCCCCTGCATAGTGCATACACTTCTGGCAAATTATCCAGCAACATCAGCCTTAGCAGTCGAGGCAATTGGGGGTATAAGACACTATAGCTGTGGGCCATGCATGTTTTGATGTAAACTGTTGGGAGTGTGTGAGCTGAGAGGGAGGTGAGAGAAGGGGGTCGACCGCTACAGGGTTGGAGAGGGATCGAAATGTGGAGACACAGTGGGAAATATATAGAGGGGGTGTATGAGAGGTGTTTGGTCTACGGGACAGAGCCGGAGCCGGAGGCAAGAACAACAAGCATCAATATGGATGCTCTCAGCACTCAGGGAAGCTGAGTGAACAGGCCAACATTTGCTCACGGCATAAACAAGTTTAACAACACATAATATTACTCACGTTTAAACTTTATTTTCACGTCAGGTATAAAGGTATTTACTATTTACTGTATGTACTGTAACTGATATACCTGGTGTACAGTATCAATTAAATTCAAGCGGCTTTATCATATGCAGCAGGTGCAAACACAGTGTTCCTCAATCTATTGTGCTTATTCTCAAACAGTGTACAGTACAGTGTGATCAATGTAAGGGGAGAGCGGTCATTGTATTACCTGAGTGCAAAAAACTGTACTGTAAACAAGATCTTGTAAACTGTATTTTTGGTGTAACATGTTAGCATAATTGCCAGTTAACTGGAAAAAGCATTGATTTGTGCTGATCTGGGCAATTATTGTTTAACCCATTTAGGATGGGAATCCCTTTTTGTGGTTTTACCCTTCAGGAGGTTCAGAGGTTCTTTGTACAGCATAGCAGCATAACATTTTTGTAATTTTTGAATAAATATTAGTTTTTTCAGAAAGATCTGTCTAAACGGGTGATTTGATTGACAGTTAAACTAGTAAATGAAAACAGCGCGCCTCCAGCCACTCTTTAATTTGTTTTTGAAATGTGCACTCTTTGTTTTGGATGTTATTCGACCTCAGCTTGTCCTGTACTTGCAAAGAAAGAGGGCTCAGAAGAGTAAAGATCATGAGTCAGGAACACGAAAGGGACTAAGGGAGAGGTTGTCCTGCAGCCGTATTAAGCAGATGTGTGTAACCATGCACATCTGGGAGGGATTAAGTCATTTCATATTTTCTGTAAGTGTTTGTTGTGCTGTACCTTGGTCCCCCGGCTCGTATTCCCGGGTGATTTATTAGAAGCGATGTTTGGCCCGTGACAACCTCGCGTTACTGCACCCCATGGCCCAAATCAAGCAAATTTGTTCAGTTTATTAGAGAACACAGCTTGCTTCATAAAAAATGGGGGCAAGGAGAGAGAGAGAGAGAGAGAGAGAGAGAGAGAGAGAGAGAGAGAGAGAGAGAGAGAGAGAGAGAGAGAGAGATCAGACACAGACAGACAGACAGACAGACAGACAGACAGACTCATTGTCCATTCTGTTTCAAGGAAATACCCCAAGCCATACTCATGTACTGCTTTGTTGTTGTGTGTCTAATACTCCCAAAGTTATTTTTGGTGGTAGCATGCTGCACTCTTGTTTAATTTCCTCAGAACAAAGCACATTTGATCTTCCCGGCCAGGCTTGTGTGTGGCATTAGGTCTTTATTTTCATTAATGTAGGATGGAGGCGCAGCACGGGAGAATCTCATTTCAATTTGACATTTCAGCATCTGTTTTCAATTTCCCCCTGGAAAAAAAAGAGCGCACAAGCGTGCATGTGCATGCCGCGTGTGTCTGTGTGTGTGTGTGTGTGTGTGCACACCCGGGAGAGGGGTGGAAGGCGAGCAAACCTGGGAGTCGTGAGGGCAAAACTGACCTTTTTAAGGGAGTGATTGAGTGTAGGAGATGATGGTAGCTAATTGTGTTAGGCCCAGAACACTCCCAGCACGCTACTGTGGACCTGGAGAGAGATTTGTCAAACCAGTACAGTGCAGCGTGGTTAGCGTGAGTGTGTCAGGGCCCTGCACAGAAAAATCTTAAGTGTTAATTTAACTCTGAGAGCATACAAATGGTCTATCTAGTATATATACAGTGCAGATGTCTGTCACTGCCAAAGCAGGTGGGCAGTGAGAAGTATGGATGTTTTATAGCGAAGGCAGTCAGCTGTCTTGACTGTGAGCCATGTCATCCTGATGAGATAAAGATACGTCTCAGTTGTAGACCACTGGAAAATACTGTGTTTCCTTATAGCTTATGCAGGCAGTGCCACAACCACACGTTTCACTGTCCCAAACAATCAGCAGTGTATTGCTTTGAGAAAATCCAGGATGGACAATGAGGCGTCTTCCTGCTGCGACCAGTGTGTCTTTGGCCCATTTCCACATTATTAAACGTCAACCTGAGAATCTCTCAAGACACACACAAATGCATGCACGCACGCACGCACATACAGTACATACATACACAGGCAGAGCTTGGCCTGTTAATAGCACAGGAAATAGTATCTGCTAGGGGACAGCTGCAGCCTCTACAGAGAGACAGAATGCAAGAGTAGACTCATTATCCCAAACACACACACACAAGCAACGCGTGCACGCACAGACGCACGAGTGCACACACACACACACACACACACACACACACACACACACACACACACACACACACACACACACACACACACACACACACACACACACACACACACACACACACACACACGCACACACACGGAACACAACAGAATGAGAGTCACTTTCCCACTTGGGAATAGGAGGAAAAATGCTTGATACTGTATGTCCACAGCAAGGAGCGACAAAGGACATCTCACTGAATCCAGGGAGAATCTCCGGATCTGATAGGGCTTTTGGGGGGGCTTTGTACCTCTTCCAAATGTACATCTGTCTGTCTGTCTGGCCGTCTGCCCCCCCTTTCTCCCACTCTCCTTCCATCCCAAAGGATTTGTTTCCCATGCAGATGTTCAGGGCTGTGAGCTGCACTGTACTCAGCTGTGTTTATAGCAAAGAGGTGTCGGATGGGAGGAGGAGAGGAGTCCACCAGGGATGTTGACGAGGGGGTGTAGGTCACAGAGTTGTTGGTGTAAACATTCGGTGATGCCATCTCTCCCTCGGGCCTCGCATTAGTCAATAAAGCATCCTTTTATCCGCTTCTCCTGCATCCTTCCTCCCTTGCCCACCTAGCCTGGTTAATAAACCAGACTAATATCGCACAGACCGCGGGATATTAGTCTTGGGAGGCTCAGCTTGGATTTCATTTCCAGGGGGGGGCGGGTTGAAACATTTTCTCTTTGACGCAATTGGTCAGAGCTACTGTCAGTCAAAGGTCTCAAGCATTGAAAGTCACTGTACCAAAGCCCGCCCATATTGCATACCGTGTCCCGATTGGCCGCCCCATTTCTCTGGTGTAGGAAATGGGCGTACAATTGAGCCTCTCCAGACCGTAATCCGGCAAGCAATTTATTTTTGCCAACGGCTGATTCGGTCTGGTTTATTAACCAGGCTATTGCCCACCATCTCCGGTGAGAAGGTGTATGAATGCTTACCAGAGGGTATACAGCGAGGCCAGCAGTGGTGATCCACTGAGAATAGGCAGCTTAACGTGACATTGAAACTCACTTATCTCACTCCCCCAAACATATATCACTGGATACGTACGTGCAGGAGTCACTCCACAAACAGCACGAGATAAGGGAAAGACAGGCAAAAACACACACACAAACATGCACGCGCACACACTAACTCTCTAATGTTCACATACTGTGTGCACACCATGAATACACTGTTCACTCTAACTTCAGAAAACAGGATTCAAATAATCAGACGTGCAAATGTGCTGTGCATTGTAATTTGGCACCCATCCAAAGCCTGATGGTTCATACTTGCCTCAGAGAGTCACGTAGCAGATCTAGAAGCTCACGACGAGTTGCTGTGAGGTTGTACATCAGCATGTTCTCAGTGCATGACTCAGTCTCAAGAGCTAGGATCACATTATCGTGTATGCTTGGTATGTTTGAATCACCATGCAGCGACCACAAAGAAAACCGCAGAGAGCGTGTGCTCAAGGCTGCCACACTGGCAAAAATGATAAGGGTGACGTTGATTGCTTTGCATGCATGCTTTACAGTGTCCATTCACACTACTAGCTGTCTATAGATGACCTCTGACTCTGGCAAATAACCCATCGTGCTCAACACGCAGCTCTACTGTAGAGTTTGACTTGAATGACAGTGAGTCTACATTATGCTGCATTCTCATTTTCCCTCCTCGCGAACCGTGTCTACATACCCATGCATTTCTGCCATTTCTACTCTATTATGATGACTATGAGATATAATTTCATTGAATATATATATTCAATTAAATGGTGTTTTGTTAAACTCATATGTCCCAGTATGAAGAGTATAGTACTAGTGAGGTCCGGTACAGTAGTGTTTCAGATATACAGTACATGAGGAGCTGTGGTTTTGATTTAAATGTGAGGACTGGGGAACCCATTACCTGCCATCTCCCTCACAAACCTATTCCCTACATTGGGATAGGGTTCCCCTTCCATGTTACAAGAAGCAGACAGCAGTATCTGGGGCTCGGCAATGGCCAATTAAGTGCTTAAAGGGTTTAAGCAAGAATTTGTAGGCTGTCAGGAGGTGAGGCTTCCCGGAGTGAGCGTGACTTTGATCTACGGCGGAGGTACAGCGCGGGTGACCGGGAGCAAGTTGAGGAGCGTGAGATAACACAAGAGTTGGATCTGTTCATCTTCCAAATGAAGAACAACAAAATGCACTTTAATGTGAAGCTATACGTGAGGCACACACACACCATCAAACACGTCTTCGCCCGGGCCCCCGGCCTCCCCCACCCACACCTACACACGGGAAACGGGACAACAATGCATAAGCTCACATTGTGCTGACCTTGCATAGTTAAGCTTGGCTTGAATTTCAGCCTGAAATTTATGAGCGCTTGTTTTCGTATGTTTTATGCAAGTATACAGTGGAGCTGGGAAAATGATTACTGGCACACAATGTCTGTACAGTAGATCGGAGGTTGTTGCTTTTTCATTTCTTTCTTTCCTCTCATAAATCTCCTCAGTTTATCTTCAAGACTAGATATTTGGAGGCAGCTTGCTTTAACTGTGACCCCACGCAGAAGACATACTTGGACATGCTGTGTTGCTACTATAGTTATGATAGTAACTGATGGTATTAAATATTCCAGACAAAATACTGTAGTTGAAGAAATCAAGCGTTAATATGTTAAGTCACTGCAATAGGATTCTGTGATTTTGACCTAGCACAAAAGTAAAAGTTTCCCCTTTTTGTTTTTACTTATGCTCAAACATAGCCTGAATAAAATAGCGGCCTCAAAATAATGCGTGAATTAATGCATTCATCTGAGTCTGTGGAGGTGATTTCTTGAATCAAAGCAGTGGCATCTTTCTTTGCCATCTCCATGGTAATGCAGCTCCTCTAGCAAGGAAAATCAATGCAAATAGGGAACCTATCTTGCTAATCTTCAGGGATGCAGCCCTGGTAGCAGATTGGATGTAATGCAAATAAACATCCATGTCAGCATAAAAGGGCTGTATGGGTAGAGGGAAGTAAGTGATATGAATAGGTGACGATAGGGATGTGACGAACTGTGTGTGTGTGTGTGTGTGTGTGTGTGTGTGTGTGTGTGTGTGTGTGTGTGTGTGTGTGTGTGTGTGTGTGTGTGTGTGTGTGTGCGTGTGCGTGTGTGTGTGTGCGTGCGCGCACGTGTGTGCGTGTTAATGAGTGGGCATGTGTGTGTGTGCATGTCTTTGTGAAAGAAAGACGGATCAATACCATTAGAGATGTTGATAGACACTGATAGCCTATATGTTTATCACTCCTACTGTAAAGGTCACATGAGAAGAGAGAGGACACTGGGGGGAGCATGTGTCGAGTTCTCTTTAATGTATTTGCATATTGCATATTCTATTTTAACCCATTCTGGGTGGGAACCCCTTTTGGTGTTAGTAGTATGTTATGCTTTAGCTATTGAAAAATAGCAGATCTACAAGCTCATAGCTTGTAGGTCTGCTATTTTTGAAAAATCGAAGAACGACTGACATAGCTTTTTCAGAAATCTGTCAGGATGTAGAAGATATTTTTCGAATCTGATCTCAGGTCAAAATGGATTAAGTAGATGCCTAACTTTGTCCTCTCCTTCTGTCCTCTTGCAGTCCTGCGTGACGACTTCAGGCAGAACCCTGCAGATGTGATAGTAGCAGCCGGCGAACCTGCAGTCCTGGAGTGTCAACCCCCACGTGGACATCCTGAACCCAGCATATCGTGGAAGAAAGACGGGAGCAACATTGATGACCGAGATGAGAGGATCACTGTAAGTACAGTAGACTATACTCAAGACTTCATGAACAGAGATTTCATAGACATGACTGACTAGACAATACTAAACGATGTAAAAAACCCTCTAAATGTAGTCTAAGACAATAGATTATAACCCAGGCTGCCAGGCATAATCATTTTGGATAATGAGGGGGTGGCAAATGCATACGCTGAATGGTATACTAAGTAAGGCAACAAAGTAAATATTGGGTTGATCTGTATTTATACAATCATGCTGTTTGTTGTGCATGGTGCGGGCTACAATGCTCATATGATAAATACAGCAGCATCTACAGTAAATACAACATGACATGCAGGAGGAATGTGGCTGTCAGTTGGACAGTCCAGCCTGCTTGATTCATCCAGACTCGTATCTAATGCGCAATTGGATTTGTTTTGCTTTATAGGTATGATTTAAATAAAGTATTATGTGAGTGTTGTTATATTGTAGCGTTGTTGTAGCTATGCACGGCACAAACGCTGGATCTAAAATGTACCCGCCACCCCAAATGAAAGTTAGGTGGCCCTGAACTGCCTTATTTAATTTAATACTAATTTAACAGTAACACTTGAATTTAATACAACATTACTGTCAACAAGGAACTGCGACGGGGGAATTTTTTTTTCTCCCAATGGGATGTCCTGGCAGTCTGAGGAGGGAGTTGGCTGAGAACATGGCAGGTGCTGCTAATGGGCCTTACCCTTGTTGGTATGCAGCCATTCTGTGAACCGTCAAAGGTCACTAGTTGTTTTCCGCTCTGCGCTGTGGTTCCTTTGTGCATCAGCCATGAATCCCATCAAACCATCCACAGCAACCCTGATTTTGCAGCCGAGTTTTGTCATCTTTGACATGATGAGTTTCTTTCCCTGCAAGGTCTCTCGCAGTGAAGGTTCAGCGCACAGTGGTAATTAAGCTTACACTGATTGGTCAGCTGCCTTGGCTGCCAGCTTATCACCCGCTCTGTCTTTTTATCACCCCCCTCACCCAGAGCAAATCAAGGCTGGGTATGTGATAAAAGCTTGTTATTACATTTTTATTACAAGCGTACTGTAAGATTTATTGTCACTCAGCCTGCATACCGACCTGGTGAGGCAGGTGAAGCCATCGGTTCATTCAGCTCATTACTCACCTACAGAAAGAGTGAAAGGTCAAAAGTAGCCAGTCTGATTGGATGGAGCTTTTAATGAGTGAGCCTTGAGTCCCGTTACATTAGTGAGCAACAACACATTGATTTGGATCGCCCACTGATGAAATCAAGAAGATTAGCACCAAGAAACGAGCTGACCAGAATCAAAGGAGGGAAAGTTAGTGTCAGTTGCAGTGCCCAGGGAATGCAAACAACTCGTTACGTCTGATTTAGAACCACACCGACCACCAATTAGTTTTCTTTAGTGAAGACCGTTTCACACAGCACGGCGGCATCAATCAAACTCTGTGTGAATGTTCTGGGCTCGATAAGCCCCGGCTGAACTGTGAACCCAACCCAATGCAACTCTTTACCAGTATCGGTCATTCCCATTGAGCAGGAAATGATTTACGGTTATTGCTTTTGATTACGCTGACTGGATGTGTGCTCTAGGTTTGGAAAGGCTGTGACTCAGCACACAAAAGTAACAGAAGCAGACAGTGTGGAGGCTGTAGTTAGCTTATTCTCTCAAGTCTGACTCATGTGTTTATAATGTATGCTCATTGGACAGATAGCTTGCAGTATGGTGTCATTGGTGTAGACACCAAATCCTACCAAGACAATAAACACTATACCTGCTTCTAAATATGTCTTTTCTTGTCTGTATGCCTTTAGCGCAGCACTGAATTCCTGCCTAAGCTGGTTGTGCTCAATACATTTTCATTACCGGCCAAGTCAAAACAGTGATTTATCACTGTTGGCTGTCTTCAGTGTAGGATTGTACATGACTAAGCACAAGACCTCTGCTTAGTGAGGGCTGGATAAGGTTGGTCGCATTGAGCCTAATCACAGCTCTAACTCATAAACAGTGTGCACGCTCGTCACTCAAAGGTGCAAGCTCCGCTGGCAGAAGATTAAGAGGCAGCGTCTTGACTGTGCACCATTATAATTGAAGGTAACAAGTACATTATCTAGTTTAAATTGAATCAAATCATAACTGGCCTTTTTAACGGTTTCAGTGTATGATCTTCCGTTCAGCGAGTTCTGCCCCGTATCTAGGTTATTGTATGTATATGTTGTGTATTACAGTGGTTCACAGAGTGGGGTTCTTGAGGGAGTACCAGGGAGTCCCCAGCCAAATGGATAGCTGGGAACCAAATGGTCCCTTGAGGGTCTATTCAATTGACACAGATTGTACAATATAAAATATCAAAAGATTGAAATGCCATTTGGGTCCGTAGCCTGCCTAATGCATGTCACACTGGGGGTCTTTGAATGGTTGAGAATCACTGTTAGAGCTGTACAAATGTTTGAGAATCACTGGTGTATCATACAGTACAGTACAGTACAGTACAGTACAGTACAGTACAGTACAGTACAGTACAGTACAGTACAGTACAGTACAGTACAGTACAGTACAGTACAGTACAGTAATTCTCATCATTATCAACCCTGCCAAACATGCCTCTTGCGTTAATATACTACAGGAGAGGAACTTTGAGGACAATGAGGCACTGTTTCCAGTTCTCTCAGTATTATATGCAGCTCTCTTGCACATGGCCTTTCTCATAATTAGATTGCAGCCCTTCTAAATAGAACACACACCAGCCAGTACTGCTGTTTACAAATCTTCACGATAACATCCGTCCAGTCCCCCACATGCCGGCGTGGTGGAAGTGAAGACGTACACCCTCGATTGTATTTGCGATTTTGTGCAATGATGTACTGTATGTACAGTATGAATAGCAAATGTAGGATGTTGTAACTGGCTCCGTGACTTGAAGCTATGTCCCTGTGGCCTGCAGTGGAGTTGGGCTTTGTGGGCGGAAGTGAAGTAGTAGATTTAACAGGCCGTCTGGGCCAGCCAGGCAGCAAAGTGCTGGTCTAGGACGAGGACATTCAGGATGACTGCTCCCCTATGAGTGCTTTTAAGGCAGCTCTACATCTAAATCCTGGCCCCCTGTGTGCAATTAGCTGGGCTGACAGGTGGGAGAATTCATGGTGCAAATGCTTGATCCAGAAAGTTGAATTCTGAGATGGTTGACTGTCAGCAAAAGGAGTGTCTCCAGTCTACAGCAAGCAAATGATCTGGTGGTCTGGGTGGATAAAGAGCTGGTACGGATTGAAATGAAGGTTGGGTCGTGAAGGGGAGGGGGGGGGCATTTAAGGCTCCATAATGTGATGAACAGCTGAGCTCATCAAAGGGCTCCTGCGCCACCCTGCATTGTTGTCTTGGGTTCAGGCCATTCCTTCCCCAACACCCCGACATGCTGGGACGTGCGGTCTCCTTGGTGATCGCTGACGATCAGAGTCAGACTCCGCAAACCACCTGCAGCAGGGATTTACTCTCTTTTTTCTCTGTTCGACTGCGGCGCGGTCTGCTAGGCTTTTGGTGGCTGCAAGGATAAAGACGAGGGTTGTAAACTTCACAGAGGCAGGGACATCTGAGAGAAGTGTCTGTTTCTGCTCTCCTATCTAGTTCAGTCAGCTGTCTGTATAAATGGCGATGACATGTCGTACGGCATCTTGCACATACTGTACGTCCATGCCTGCATCTGGACGAGTGATGACAGGCTTCCACCGAGACGCAAACAAAAGACAGCAAGGTCTTCAATCCATTAATGCTGCTGTACCACTGGCTGGCAGCTGGATGGCTTCTTCACACCTGAATAAAACAGGTCTGACAGGAGCGATGAGGGCATGATAATAGAACAGAGAGAGGAAGAAATGACAACATTGTGGGACGGGTGATATTTTGAGTCTAAACCAACCATTGTCTGCTGACAGAGACAATCAATCAGCAGCATCACAAATAGCCAAGGTGCAATACATTGTCCAGGCTCTTTTTGTATAGTATAGTCATGGCTAATTATCAGCCTGGGAAATGAAATGGTTCATCATGAATACCAACAGAGTGCATGGAGAATGGCTGGGCTTTTGCATTATCAGCACTGCCAAATGAGACATGAGACAAAAGGCAGCAGGATAGAGCCATCTCCCTGTAAAGCAGGGATAATGGTCAGATTATTGGGGCTTTCAGCAGGCTTTTTTGTTGTGATGTTTGTGTTGCATACAGAGGATAATGTCGCTGTTGGGCGGAAACCTTGTTGTATGACCAAAACGTTACATTAGGAAACCTTAATGTTACGTTAAGGAAACCTTAATGTTAAACCTTAACGTTACATTAGGAAACCTTAATGTTATGTTAAGGGAACCTTAACGTTAAACCTTAACGTTACATTAGGAAACCTTGTTGTATGACCAAAACGTTACGTTAGGAAAAGGAAAAATAGAACCAGTGTTCCAGCGGATTCAATTATAGTTATTATTCACGAGCTGTTGTTAATACTTTTGGTTAAAGAATTATAGAAGCCAGAGATGGACTTAACTACTTAGTTTCAACCTGGTTTCCTTATCTCATTATAGGCGACAATTTTCACACAAAAAATAAATACATAATAATAATAATAATAATAATAATAATAATAATAATAATAATAATAATAATAATAATAATAATAATAATAATAGTTGTTTGCACGAAAGCGGCGAGGAAAGTAAGTGCTCACAGGATCCCTGCTGTTCTGGCACTTCAAGTATGGGAAAGCGAGGTGGGAAAATACACAGAGTGCACTGGACCCAAAGTGGATCCTTATGTCAAAACCTTGTGGGACCAACGGTCCTCCTCCTCCTCTGGTCCGACCTGACCTTGGGCCTTTGTGAGTGCCACAATGTTTTAGCTGTTAAGCCTTTCCTCAAACAAACAGTAACATAATGACACTTCAAACCCCTCCAGCACCGCGGGGTGCCCCAAAAAAGCCAGCCTTCTGTTGCCTGACAGTTCATGTTCCCCCTTGCCTCTTCTTTTACCATGAATATTAAACAGTGGCGTGAGGGGCAGAGGAAGGCCTCAGAATCCAGAAAGAATGTGTCCGGTTTTGAAGTGAGTTGAGTTGTTCCTCAAGGACACTTGACACCCCCCCTCCCCCGCCACTCCAGCGAGGCCACAGTCTTTTTTAAGATTACATATTTACAATATGTAAAGTTAATTTAAATTTTAATCTCACAAATCCCAAATCATAAGCAAATGCATAGAAGGTAGTAAAAAGTGATGTCCATATTTACAGTAGATTCCAGATTTGAATAACTATTCAAGTTTTACCTTGCATATGAATTTTAATACAGCACAGATGGGTTGTGTTTTTTGCATAGTAAGTAAGATTTTGCATAGTGTTATAAATCCTCATCTCATCTCATCTCATTCAGCATACATCAATGGCTTCTGTGTCTGGCTGTTACGTAAGGTTCCAATGCCTATTAAAACTCAGCGCGAGGGGTATCAAGGTTGTGCTCCCTATGTCAGTGACGAAACTGCTTTATGATCACCTGCAGTGCAATGCATGTGCATGTGGAGTGTTTACTTCCGTGAAGCAGATTGAGTGAGACATAGCAAAGCAAAGCGTAAACCGAACACACATGTATGAGGGCTTGAGTAAACCAGGGATTGTGTGCATGTGCAACTCTGTCAAGTATGCACACCTCAGTGGTTCTCTAATAAGGGGATCCATTACATGCGTGAGGGTGGGGGTCCCCGTCTTGTGGGCCGAGGTGTGCATTTAAAACCTTAAGCCCCGTCAGAGCAGGCAGATCAGTGGTGCACCATACTATTGTCTGTCCATGCTCTGACTGGCATGGTTGTCAGTTGAGAGAGGGGCTGGGGGGCCTGCACTGGGGCCTGGGCTGCCTCTCTGGCTGCCTGAGAACAAAGCCTCCTCCTCTAGCCTGTAATCAAAGCCCTGGGAAATAACAGACATCACATTCACCTGGACTAAACACATGCCTATTGGGTGCGTGCCGTGAATGCTCACGTATGCAGTATGCACACATGCATGCTGTTGCTTACACCTGTATGTATGTAATGTATACTGTACTCAACGGCAATGGTCCTTCCAGTTTAGAAACATTCTTGCCAATAGATGAGAGAGCTGTGTTGAAGCTCACTTTGACAACTGGAAAAGTGCTTCCACCGAATCGACTCCACCGCAGTGCTTCACTGTAGGTGTTCCCTCAGGGAACAATGTGGTTGTGTCAGATTGGGAAAGTGATTTTTGGCTGAGCCTTCCCTGAGAAGGAGCAAGTTGACTGATAAAGTAATACAGACCACAAGTATAAGTCAAAGAGGATATAGAGTACATCTCTGTGAACCAAGAGCAGAGCTACATAGCTCAGTACCAGGACATTTTAAGACTCTGTTACAGTATGTTGTTATGTGACTTTCTGTTGTGTGACTTTTGGTTGTCTGTGAAAACGACCCTGGGCAACATTTCTCTCTTAAGCCTATTTTATACATGCACGGCCACGTCACTAGACAATGTAAGCTGAAAATATGTTGTCACGAATATGTTCCTGAGAAGAAGGATATATTTCCCCTGTTCCAGTCACTTCTCTCCTGATTGGACCTCATATTTCTTCTTCTGCTACTCAGATACGTGGAGGGAAGCTGATGATAACCAACGCCAGGAAGAGCGATGCTGGGAAGTACGTGTGTGTGGGCACAAACATGGTTGGAGAACGTGAAAGTGAAATAGCTGAACTTACTGTGCTTGGTAGGTAATCCCCTTTATATCTATTATCTCTGCCTGACACCCCCTGTACACATTCACACATACATGGACACAACAGAGTCCAGATGTTAAGAGTGTGTATCTTCTTGGAAACTAAATGGTGTCAGTGACCCATATCAAATAGAGTGTGAGATGACCTCCATGCAATCTCAACAGTTAACTATGAATCCCCCACTGATCCCATATCAGCTTCTCTCCTCTGACCAGCTGCACCCTGTTTCACCATGAGTGACCTCTGACATACCTCAGTACACACGCGCACACACACACACACACACACACACACACACACACACACACACACACACACACACACACACACACACACACACACACACACACACACACACACACACACACACACACACACACACACACACACGCACACACACACACACACACACACACACACACACACACACACACACACGCATGCACACACGAACGCACAGAGCAGTGTTCCAGTGTAGAGCGCCCATGCTACTGAACTTATAGCAATCCCTTCTCACTTTCTTCACTTCCGTTCCCAATGGACCTTTTATACAAGAACAGCACCAGAGCCTGCATAGTCTTTCCTCACAAGATCAATAATTATGCATGCAGAAATAATACAAGACTTCAAAGAAGCCATGCGCCCTTAGCTATTGCCTTTGTTTGAGTAAACAACAGTAGTGGTTGCTTATTAAGGAATTCTCAGAGGGACTTTTGACTTTTGAGCTCTTGGAAATAACATAATATATGCTATATAGGAAGGAAATAATGAAAGAAAGGAAAGAAAGAAAAAATAAAGAAGGAAGGAAAGAAAAGGATGAAAGAGAATGGTTCAGGTTTCAGTGAGGCAGTTGAAGCTACACCAGATATCTGGGATTAGTCGGTTGTCTTTTCATTGCACTTAATCCAACATTCAATTTGATTTCAATCCATTTAAAACCGTCAGATCACCAGATCTTAAAGGACCACTTCACCACTTTTCAACCTATCTTCATATAATAGATCCTCAGCGCAATTTTTTTCTACTCTGTCTGTCTCTCACAGGAGGGCTGTGGGCAAATCAGAAACTGTCTTCCAGTGACATCATCGGTGGGGAATACAAGCTAATAGAAACTGCAGGCTTTCTAGTCCTGAAAAGTTGCAATGCGAAAATGGAAGCCATCGTTCTCAGGATAATGAAAATCTAACAATTTTTGTAAAAAAACTTGTTTAAAAAAAATTCTGCCTAATGATGTCACTGGAAGACAGTTTCTAAACTGCCCACAGCCCTCCTATGAGACACAGACTGAGTAGAAACAAATCGTGCCATTTTATCATGATTATTAGTGAGGACCTATTATATGAAGATAGGTTGAAAAGTGGTGAAGTGGTCCTTTAAGTGTAACTCAATTCAAAGAGACATATTTGAGACATGATGTATTGAACGTAATGCAGCTACACCCGTACCGTAGCATGTTTTGCATGGTCTCTGATACATGTTGCATGCTGCGTATGTTTCTGTGCAGAGCGCCCCAGCTTTGTGAAACGTCCAGGCAGCCAGGTGGTGTTGGTGGACCAGAGTGTAGAGTTCAGGTGCGAGGCCCGTGGTGACCCAGTTCCCACCGTGCGCTGGAGGAAAGACGATGGGGACCTGCCTAAGGGAAGGTACAATATGACTCATCACGTTCTCCCTTTCTGCACACAATACCTTCCTCCTCCCCTCTTCTCCACCTCTCTGTGTTTGAACCCACTGCTTGCATTTTGTCTCTGTCATCGGCTAATTTACGATGCTTCGCGTTTAAAAGGGTACTGTGTGCCTGACCAGTATTATGCGGACACATTGTTTTTTATTCAGATTTGAGATCCGTGAAGACCACACCTTGAAGATCCGTCGCCTGACCTCGGCTGATGTGGGCTCCTACACCTGTGTTGCAGAGAACATGGTGGGCAAAGCGGAGGCAGCTGCGACGCTCACCGTTCACGGTAAAGACCACAGAGTCACACATTTTTACACCCTAATTGTTATTTGCCCAACTTTTTAATTCATAGGCCCCTCTGAGGGCTGTGAGTTAATTGTCCTATATGGTTCTTTTTCATACCCCAAGTTATTCTAAATTAAATCCCACTCATAGATTATAGCGGGGTTCTTTTCAGACGCAATTTAGCCCAAACACATTGCAATTATAGCTCTCGGCTTTAGTGTTCCGTGCTCATCACTTTCAACTATTCG
The DNA here is from genome assembly GCF_964188405.1 of Protomyctophum parallelum. NCBI lineage: Eukaryota > Metazoa > Chordata > Actinopteri > Myctophiformes > Myctophidae > Protomyctophum > Protomyctophum parallelum. Next base: position 26,955,954 of record NC_139706.1, read on the forward strand.
CTCTCAATTAGCTGATTGATTTCTAATAAATGGAGAATGTGAAAATCCATAGCGCCCGTTACATCGTGCACATGGGAGCTCAACAGCGATCGATCTCATCTGCCCTGTACAAGTGGCATTTCTCCAGAGGGTGGTCTCCCTTCACATTTGAGACATACAGTATCATCAGTGGGCCTATGGCGTTTGTCGTGGTCCGCTCTCGATTGGACATCCTATTAACACAGCGAGAATCTAAAGCAGCTGGTCACAGAGCGTGAACATTCAGAAAGAAGCCATTCAGTGGGAGTTGGGGGCTGGGATCACCCCCTCCCCAAACTCTCCAGAGAACCAAGGGGGAACACTGGGGCTATTTAACGGCAAACTAATGGGAATGTGGGGGAGTCAGGAGAGAGAAGAAGGGAGGAGAAAAGCCGGCAAAGCGGGAGGTAGTAGGTTCAGTGAATGGAGGATGGAGGAGGTTGGATGAGGGGGTATCAAGTATGGTGATGGTGGCTCACCACTGGAGCAGAACGGGAGGGGAATAGGGACTGGGGCATATTGTGGTCGTGGGGATGAATGGGAATAGAGGTTTCTGCGGTGAGGTCAGTTATATTAATGTCACTCCCAGCAGTCTACAGGAGATATAGAGAGACAAGACATTTCCATTCCACAGGCAACCCCCCTTTTTACCCACAAACACAGATACCTCATCTTCACATGGCTGCCCTTTGCAATTATTTCTTCATTTTCTCCACAACCCAGCAATCTTTGGCCTGCTTTGAGGGACGAGATTAGACAGTCCTGTCAATAAGCCCATCAATATATCCATCTCTCTTATTGCCTTTTTTCCACCCTTTCGCTCTTCTTGATGAAAGCTTGACTAATGAAACAGAACAGCATTGATGTGTTGGTTCAATGAACCCCCACATGGCTTCGAATAATTTTTGAGAGGCTAAAACCTTTGCATTCTCTTCATTAGCACATGACCGCCCTGTCCTCAGGCGGATTCCCTGAGGCCTGCAAGTAGAGACGTAGGCAAAACATCCTAGTCACTTTTATCGGAGATTCTGCCCCTGCAGGCATGCAATCTGTTATCCAGGGCCTCATGGCTCCGTTACTGTATGAGTAAGCTAAAACCGGCATGCAGAGTAAGATAAATTCAGTTCCTTTTTTTTTTTTTTGCAAAAAGTGATGGCAAGATCACTGATTAAATAGTTAGGTTATAGGCACCATTGTAGATGTTTTTCTTTTTTTGAGCGGTGCTGAACCGCTCTAATGTGTGGCTATGTGTGTGTGTATCTATTCCGCCCCCTGTGACATCATGATAAAAGGCACCACTCACTTCACACAAGTGTGATGTTTTTTTTTCTTTTCTTCCCCCCCCCGTTTTTTTAATTAACAGTCCACCAAATGCAATATTGGATGAATAATAAGACATAATGGTGTGTCAAGTCATACTATATGATTGTATCATGGCTTATTTGAGCCTACCTATATGTCTCTGTGTATCGAATATATATATAGTATGGTTAGTTCCTATAAACCTTGTCCATCTCCATCATCTCCAGCTGTAGCCAGACCAGGAGATGAAGAGGCCAGGGAGGTTGTGGGCATTGAGTAGTCCAGCTAATTAAAGACAAGCCAGCCACAATCCCACGCCCGGAAATGACTTGGTTCTAATTACAGACACAGCCAAAAGGAAAGGGATGGAGAGTCTGGTAATTGCAGGTCTAAATGAACTGGAGTAGAATGGTCAATGCGTAGAGGGAGGGAGTTAAGATGTAGCTGAAGTTGTCAAGAAAGAATACTGTCACACCAGGCCAGGGGAGAAGCTGTCTGTCTTTTTAGTCACAACCAATTTGTCTTAATTCTGCCTGGTACATGGAAAAAAAGTTTTTACACTCTGGATGTTATGTGTAGCTTTCATAAATGTTATGGAATAGATTTGCTGTGCTGTTATCTGTGTCCAGGGTTCCAGAACAGGCGGTTGTCCACATTCACATAAACACAAACACAATACAGGCACCATATTCTGATATTTGGGATATTGCTGATGCACTGAACAAGAGTTCCTTAACAGTTCAAACGTAGTTTAGTAATATAGTTTTAATGATAGGCCAGGGTCGTTCAGAGAATACTGCACCACAATACAGTTAATAACATTTCGTTTTTAGTCAAAGTGAGCCTAAGTGGAATTCATGTAAACATTCCTTGAACTCGAGTCTCTGCCAAATCCTCTCTGATGGCTGGATGGCCAATAAAACCAAATGAATTGAAATGGAAAAGGGAAACTCACTCAGCAACTTAAACTCAATAGCAATAGAAGTTGTTCCTACAAGAACTGTTATGTAATTTGTTTATCATTGCAGCGCAGTCTGTGAAATTGATATTACTCGGCATGTTCTGTTGAATTTGCCATCCTTTAACCTAATTTAATTTCAAAGCCCATGAAAGAATCAGAAGACTGTTTTGAAGAAGAATGGTCTGAGAGTTTTTAGCACCTTCCATGGCCAGAGTGTCAGTGAACAATGCAGCCTTTGTGCACTTGGCGCCTGGGGCTATTTTTCTTTCTCTGCGCTCTGCTCTCGTTACTAACTTAATCAGTGAATTATTGTTTTACACATGCGTTTGTCTGTCTACAGCACCTCCTTTACACACTCATAAACATGTCAAGTCAAAATTTCCATTTATTGACGTAAGAACACATAATTGGCCAAGCCACAGGTTATATTTACGGGTTGATTGTAAAATCATTAATCTAAGCCAGATGACAATATAGAGAGATGGTCTTTCCAGTAGTGTGTGTGTGTGTGTGTGTGTGTGTGTGTGTGTGTGTGTGTGTGTGTGTGTGTGTGTGTGTGTGTGTGTGTGTGTGTGTGTGTGTGTGTGTGTGTGTGTGTGTGTGTGTGTGTGTGTGTGTGTGTGCATGTGTCTGTGTGCGTGTGCGTGTGTCGTTGCATGTGGTTGGAAGTGTGTGTGTACTGTACAGACCCACCTTTTTCCTTTTTTTACGACAGTGCGCTTTGGTGTGTGGTTAACTGATGTTTATGTTTTGTTAAAGAAACCTCACCCTGGAATATTCATCATACGAATGTGAATTCATTATGTAGTGGAAAGATAATTCACAGAACTAGTGTTTTTTTCTCATCTGGTAAGTTTTGCCATTAACAGTGATTTATTAGTGGAAAGGCCTTGAATAGAATGGTAGTCCCCAGAACAGCGTTGCTAATAACCCATGTAACAGGACTGGAATGAGACCTGGAACCTGTGCCAAAACAGTGTGAATGAGAAGAACCTTCACCGTTTACTCATTTACTGGGCTTTCTACAGTACTTGTCAGCTGTTCTCATATTAATCAGGTCAGCAGTCTTTATGCAGTCAAGGAGATTAAAAAAAAGCTCCAAAAAGCTGTTAGAGAGGCCATGCTTTCTTCTCATCACTCCTTCTCTAAATCTCATGTGTACATTTACCATCAGATGCATCCATCTTATGTAGTATTGCCTGTCACAGACGGTGCTGTGTAAGTCACAACGCAGTGGATATATGGCATGGAAGGGCTCCGATTGATTGATTGATTGAAATCTTTATTAACAGTTTGTAGAATTTACAGTACATTTTAAGCACAAACTCAATACAAAGACTGTCAACTGTGAGTGGACGACCCAATTAAGCATTACACTTGTTTACAACAGGGTCCACATTGTTCAATTCATCAAAACATTTAAGGACATACAAACATTTAGAGACATACAATGGGGCAGAGGTTTTAAGCTGACCACACGCTCCCACAGGCCTCCCAATGGGAGCTCCTATTAATCACGCTAAGTCCTCAGCATGCTGTTGTCCATTTCTAGCCTCCCGGTCTGCAGCATGGCTCAAATCCCTATTAATGTCTCTGCAGTGGTCATTGGCATTATAGTCTGCCCCCGGGTGGGCTGGAGGCTATACTGCTCAATACATTTGACTCTTTCTCTGTGATCAGCTTATTGATACAGAGACTTCCCCTCTGTGTTACAGTGTTGCCGTGATTCAACAGCAGAGATCTCTCACTAAAGTAGCCCAGACAGATTTAAGACTCACCTCTCCCTCCAGGTCCACCACTGTGATCACAGTGGCATGGCAGGGGTAGGGTTACCTAATTAAAGGCTTAGACGCACATGAACGGATGTGTGTAGGGGTTGTGTATTTTCTACGTGGTGTATTTTTTATTTTCTACGTGTGTGTGTGTGTGTGTGTGTGTGTGTGTGTGTGTGTGTGTGTGTGTGTGTGTGTGTGTGTGTGTGTGTGTGTGTGTGTGTGTGTGTGCGTGTGTGTGTGTGTGTGTGTGTGTGTTTGCTTGCGTGTGTGTGCTTTTGTGCATGTGCGTATGATTGCGTCTATCTCCGCTCTTCCCTCCTGGTTGGACGCACGGATGGCGGCGAAGCCTCTTTTTCTGGGACCTTTTGATGTGTGCCTTATCTGCATTTTAAAGGCCAGTGTTAGGAGGAGGGGAGCTATGGGGGGGGGGTCATTACTCTGACTGACAGCGTTTATGTTTCCGTGGGAGCCGTTGAAGCAGACAGATTAGATAAGGTGAGTGATTGGCTGGGAGAGATTTATGACCAGAGAGTGACAGTTAACATTCACCTTGTGTTTTTATGGGGCCGGTCTTACATATGCAAGGCTATGTTTGAAAGACTCTGTGATCCAGCTGCGGCTATAGGGGGGTACTCCAAGACCTCATTAGAGTCCACGGAGACGTTCATCTTTACACACGCGAGCAACGCCCGCAAAACCATGAAAAAGATATGTGGGTATCACACAATGTAGATCAATGGCAAAGACGGTCTCATCACGATATGTGTGCCTCTCTTCATCATTTTAATATATAATTTCAGCACACTTATCTTTGGGCATGTTTTCCCCCGAAAATGGAAGGCTGAATGCTCACAAGCTTGTAGATGTCTTGTGTCTTGTAAGCAGTCCATGTCCTCATTAAATCCAAAACACCACAATTTCATTATACTCCTAGTGCTGTGTTGGAGTTTATATACACATTTTTCTATTATTCATCAAGTTTTCTGTTCATTTCCATTCACTGTGAAGCAATTCGACACAAACAACACTTTCATGAATACAAGCCTGCTTGTGATGAAAATAATTTCCGCGTGTATCGCTGAGAACCCGAGGGTGAGTGGGAAGTCGGTCAGACAAACAGTTATCCAGAACCGAAAATCCAAGTCTCCGAGTCTGTCTGCATGTGTTCCATTTTAATGCCCATATATGGAGATCTCTGTATCTGTCTGTTTGTCTGTCTGTGCATGCGTGTGTGCGTGCAATTTTGTCACTGGGGTTTAAACTAGGGGTGTGATTATGCCATCATGTCTCATCCTCACTAAATGACATTGACATGATTTGGTATTGTTTACCCATACCATGAACATCACATTGTTGTCCTTATCTCTTCCCTTTGTGTCATCCAATTTATTATTTATTTATCCCCCCTTTGTGTTTTTGTTGTGTGTTTTTGTTTCCTTTTCAGTCATCTCTGGTAAGTTGAAATGTCATCCGTCACCTATTCACCGCTCTGACAGAGGCAGGATGCTGTCACAACCCCTTCCATCCTCCTTTCACCTCTCCACCCTCCAATCAGCTTTCATGTTTCTGTTGTCACGGGCAACGGCGAATAAAGGACATTAATGGGTAAAGATATGCTCTGTCTGGGCATCCAAGGTAAAGCCACATCATTGCATTCTATTATTTCCCCCCTTCTTGCATTTATGCATTGCCCAACACCACGCCATCCTATTTATGGACAAATTGTGGCTGTATTCAATATGACATTTTCCAGATTGCTTTTATGTGTGGATGTATTGCACAGCTGCTGTATGAAAAAGCATTAAGATGTGAGGAGAAGTATCACATTACGAGGGCGTATCTGCTGTCTTTTGAAATGAAGAAGGAAAATGCCCAGCCTCTGGCCCTCTGTATTCAGGGTGTGTCACCCAACATTGATGTCCTATTAGTACAGCAAAGTCTAATGTCAACTCAGAGCCGCCCACGTGGATGACATTGGGCTGTGACACTGTGCAAAGTCTGAGATGGGATTTATCATTAAGATGCATGGACCCTGCATCCTGGCCCTGGCCTGCTCTATTGGAGGGTGTCAGCGTGGACAGATGGCTCAAATTTATCTCCCATTTCCATGTAAATTTTATTGGACCATGCCCTTGCCCATGTAAATGAAGGGGCATGGTAACCGTTGGTTGTAGTTTTCCATGAAATCTTTATATACTGTGTATGCAGTCAGTCGTAACTAATTTGTATACAGACACTATATATTTTGCCCCAGTCAAATTCTTACTGGTTCTCAATTCAAATATCCCTATTGAAGCCATGCTATTGGCCATATTCAGAACGCAGCCAGCAAGGTGATACCTAGGTGCTACTTCCCATAGACAGCCCATTCATCCAAACAGAAAAGTCCTATCTAATCTGTAAAGCAACCTCCTGCTGCCTGCTGCACTATGTGCACATTCAAAACAGGTGGTACACATGGCCCGTTGAGCGCTTCCAAACTCAATCAGAAAAAAATCACATGTAAGGAATTAGGAAGTAGCTCATAAAAAGATTTTTATGAAACAAACACTTTACAGATTGAAAGAGGCTAATTCAAGCTTTCCCTACAGCTGCAATTTTGGTGATTTTGACGTTGTTTAATATAATTAGGACTTTTCTGTTTGGATGAATGGGCTGTCTATGGTATGGCTGGTAAGATGGCTGCGGTCTGAATATGGCCAATTCTCACACTCTCTCACTGCTTCCCAAACACTGGGTCGGGACCCATTTGTGGGTCGTGGACACATCTTTATGGGTCCCTTTATTTTTTGTTTACTACATTTTGTTTTTAATTATTATCATTTCAAAAAACTTTCCCAAAAAAGCAAAATCTTTCTTGACTTAATTTCTTTTTCCATAAATTAGAAAACAAATGTTTAAGATAAAAAACAAAAATAGCTGATAGCTTGTATGCTATTTTCATTAGTTTGGGTCCCGGAGAGACATCAAATTTCTCTTTTTGGTCACGGGCTAAAATGTTTGGGAACCACTGCTCTACATGACCAACCGTTTTCCTTCCCCAGTGCCACCAGTATTTGTCGTGAGACCTCGAAACCAGGTGGTTGGAGTAGGCAGAACTGTCACCTTCCAATGTGAAGCTACTGGAAACCCTCAGCCAGCCATCTTCTGGCAACGGGAGGGCAGTCAGGTATATATGATGTGTATTATGGATGCTTACTGTATGGAGGTTTTCTATTATTATTATTTGACACCTATAGGGCCCTTATGCCTGAACTTATTAGCCTTATTTAGTTATTTTACTATTTTGAAAAACGTTTTAATATAGTTCAACTAGCCGATCTACATCGACACGTTGTGAGCTTGTAGAACAGCTATTTGAACTATTTAGAAATGTTAAAAAAAAAAAAAACGTTTAGGGATGAGGGGTACGGCGGCGTGCAAGATAGGGCCCCTACTGTTTAAATATAGATATAGATATTATAATTAGAATTAATAAAAGTCCCACTGCAGCACACATATATTTTCTTTCATTCCTTCCAGAACCTGCTGTTCTCCTATCAGCCTCCGCAGCCATCCAGCCGCTTCTCTGTATCTCAGACTGGAGACCTGACCATCACTGACGCAGAGCGCTCAGACGTGGGTTACTACAGCTGCCAGGCCCTCAACATCGCTGGCAGTGTCATCACCAAAGCACTGTTAGAGGTCACTGACGGTGAGTGGCAGCCTTTCTCAAGGCGGTTTCTGTCTATGGCAGAGCTCGGGGAGGGACTAAACAGAGAGGAACATTGAAAGAAAAAGTTTGAGTGGATAAATATCAGTATTTCAGTAAATCCTTACTCATGACGCTAAGACTGTACATCTGATAGGCTGTGGTTGTGCTGGGGAGCGTATTAATATCCGTATTGAGGTCTGTGGGGATTGGTCTGGCCCACTGTATGTGTTCCTGTCAGGGGGTAGAGACTCTCTGGTGCCTGTTCACCCAGACCGTGGCTCAGCGTTTGGCTTCAGAGCCTTCAGTCTGGCTAGTGTCTCTCCAGTGTTGTACGGCTGGTTTGCTGCCGTCTTGTGCTGGAGGATTGTGGCTGTGTGGTGAGGTCTGGATCAGGTCCCCTCTAATTACCCTAGTAGCCAGTCCCTGTCAGCCTGGTGCACTAACTTTGGCTTCATTCCTGCCATTCCCATACGGACCTGCATGGACAGTTATTATTTTGTCTACCACTCACCTTGATTCATCCCTTAATTTGCCAACCATCCCTCTTCATTTCAAGCCCGAACCAGCATGGCTTCTGTCTCCCTCAGCCTCTCTCTCTCATTCGCTCTTGCTCTCTGGATAATAATAACAGTTATTAAAGTAAGCAGGCCCCTACTTCTCCACAGGCAGATCTGGTAATTACAGGTCATGCTGACAATGTTTTTGTAATTGCACCATCCCCAGTACCAAAGCAAAGACAAAGCTGCACAGAGAGTTGCACCGCAGTGTTCATCTTACGATGCACGCACATGTGCATGCATCATTCTGTGTCACTTCTACACCGCATTAGATTTTCATTTGATTGCTGCTCACTGAAAAGGGCCAGCTTGTAAATCAGTATGGCTGGCAGCAGTGGTTATCAATAGTAGTGTGCATAACAATGATAGGAGGCAGTTAGATAACCCTACAGTAGCACGCACATGATAGATGGTGCACACCGTGGCCAAAATAAAAATGAAAAAGTGATGCTATAATGTAAATGTGTATGTAATTATACTCTATCCCCTCAGACTCTGCCTGTCACACTGTGGTGTGTCTGTAATTTTAACCTCTATCTCTCTATCTCTCTCTCTCTCTCTCTCTCTCTGTGTCTGTGTCTCCCTGTCTTGTCTCACTGTCTGTCTGTCTCCTTCTTCAACTCACACACGCACACACCATAGACTGTAAAACAATATGGACAAAGTGTTCTCCGGGTCTGATATGGACGTAAGATGAAGCCTGTCAGTCCTTGAATTGTAAATCTTTCTAGATCCGTTTGGGCCCAGACAAAAATAATATTATGACATGAGAAATGAGACTTTAAACTAGTGACTGGAAGCAGAAAGTATTCATGACCATGTTTATTAAGGTAATGCAGTCTAGGTGAAGTTGGGCCCAAATACATGGACCTGGAGTTTTTTGGGCCCAATGACAGCGCCACAACAGGCCATTATATGAACTTTCAGGAAGTCAGGATTTCCTACTGGCTTCAGACACTATTGGCTTCACTGCCCCCCTGGCACGCACGCACGCACGCACGCACGCACGCACTCACTCACTCACTCACTCACTCACTCACTCACTCACTCACTCACTCACTCACTCACACGCACACTCACACACACACTCATCATAATTAGAGGTTAGATTGTTTGATTGAAGTATGTTCACTCATCACATACTAGCCGCAGATAGATGCAAATGAGCTGTGTTTAGCTAACGCTTGTGTTGTCCCACAGACATACATACACACATAGCTGCGTAATGGAGCGGAGGTACCGCTCAAAAAACACCAGCGCTCACAGGCGGAGAAGGGGAGAAGACATGGAAAAATCCTCATGCTACTGTGTTCCGTTTTTCTTTCTTTTTCTTAAGCATTTTCTCTCTTGTCCAGTGTTTTATGGCTGGAGGATGGGCCACTTGGTTGTCGGCTGTGAGAGTGTGTATAATACCAGACGTCTGGTGGAACTGCAAAGAGAGAGGACTAAAGTATTTGAGCCTGTTTCATTTTAATTACACCGCTTTGTTTGGCTAAGGTCAGCCCCTGCTGCTGAATGATTAGAAAATTGCTTCCAGTTGTTCAAATTGGATTTCTTTCTCTCCCACTACCCTTTGCTCTGTTCAAATGCTCACTTGGCTACACTCTGTTGTTAGATTCATTTGTACCCTTCTCTGCCTATTGTGTACACACACACACACACACACACACACACACACACACAGTCGACAACACACACGCGTTGTTGAAATTGCCTGAATGCTCCGTCCTTCGATCCTCTCTACAACACAACCATTCTTCATTTGTTTTCTACATTTCCACACACTCGCTTATGCCATTTTTTTCCCCTTCCCTTTTTCACAGTCGTGTCAGACCGCCCCCCTCCAGTAGTCCGTCAGGGTCCAACCAATCAAACGGTGGCTGTGGACGGCACAGTGGTCTTGAGCTGTGTGGCTTCAGGTAATCCCACGCCCACCATCCTGTGGAGGAAGGACGGCGTGCTGGTGTCCACGCATGACTCCAGGGTCAAACAACTGGACACAGGATCCTTACAGATACGCTATGCAAAGGTGAGAAACACCTCTTTTTCTCTGTTTTTTTTTTTGCTGTGCAAAGCAGCATCATTGATGATAAGAATGCATCACACTGTGATGCATTGAGCTTGTACTGTAGATCGGCTAGCCTATATTTAAAACATTCGAACCCTTTTGGAAAATAGTGCCTTTTAATCATTTCCAATACATCCAAATACCTTTCAGAGCAGTGCATATGATTATGTATCAGATGTATGGCGCGGCAGGCAAACCCCTTGCTATGGCAGGCAAACCCCCTGCTGCTTGGCAAATAAAGCATGTGGTCTCCACCAGCACCCAGCCTCCGTAAAGCTGTCAGTCAGCTGTCTTGGTTTGAAGTGGATCCTGTGAAGTCGAACACACTCTAGTTCTGTCATTCAGCAGTGTGTGCGTGCATGTGGGTGTGCGTGTGTGCGTGCGTGCGTGCGTGTGTGTGTGGGAGAGAAGGGGGTGCTGACGTGTCCTCCAGATGGAGGCGTCACAGGGTCAGAGTTCACGTCAGATTGCGGTGTTCTGATGAAGGCTGGGGTGTCTTGTGGTGACAAGGCTACAGTGTGATTGGACCGCCAGTGAGAAGGGATGTGCCTCAACCCCTCCCTCTGCTGTAGCCCAGCACACTCCACAGGCACTTTAGATTAATGAACTTGTCATTTCTTGCCGACAATTGTTTTTGTCATGTCTTTGACATGCCAAGCTATTTTTTTCCTCATTAATGTGGTTCCACCATAGCTCCATGACTATTATTGTTGTTGTTTTTTAACGTGACTGCTTTAGCTGTCAGGAGGAAAAGGATCATCATCACCTTGAGGAGTTGTTCACAGTCAATTACGCAAACAATCTAGTCTAGTTTTCTCTGTCTCGCACGCGTGCACACACACACACACACACACACACACACACACACACACACACACACACACACACAGACACACGCAAGCTAAATCAAAAACATGTGCACGCAAGCACACGGTGCTCTACTGTTACTTCTAGAAACCACAACAAAATATTTTTTGTTGTCCTAACCTCAGACTTTCAAACAGTTGAAACCACATATGTATATATTGAATAAATGAATAATATAATTATACTTTTATATCATGTCACACAGTGTGTGAAATTTGAATTTAACATTCCTCAGGATTGTCGGTATGTCAAACATTTCATTCTGCTGAACAAGCTTCAGTCCCATAATCTTTGAACAAATGTTCCACCGTATTTCTACACCACAGATTGTCACCGCATCTGTTGCATGGAGCCGTCACTTCCGTGTTTGGGACTCTGGGGGATGTAGGCTGAGAAAAAGCTCTCCAATTAGTCTGTGATTCTGTGGAGATCTTTTCCATTTGACTGAGAATGGTCTGCCACTTGGCCCTTCCAGCTGCTTTCAGTTTGTGCTGTGAGGGAGACGATGGTGACTGGTGAGATTACTAGGCAATGACAGCTGACTGCCAGAGACTGCACCAGTGTGTCAATAAGCAGAGCAGTAACAGAGAGAGAGAGAGAGAGAGAGAGAGAGAGAGAGCTATTAGGTTTGGCATTATTTTTCACCTCAATACCTCAATAATATATTATATTTCCCAGCCCCAATACAGGGACAAAGAAAGAGAGAGCCTGCTATGCAAATTAGCCTTAACCAAAGTCACTATAGTTTCCTCTCTTCTATGACTTCGGCGTGGTGTCATTCTCATGTACAGTACACCTGCATTGCCTCTACTCCCAGTAGTGAAGCCTCGTGGAAAGCCGTAAAGTGTATGCCATGCTCACTCACATGCTCCACAAATTAGCATTAACCACAAATTAGCATTAACCAAAGTCACTGGTTTCCTCTCCTCTCTGTCTCCAGCTTGGTGACACTGGCATGTACACCTGCATTGCCTCCACTCCCAGTGGGGAGGCCTCGTGGAAAGCCTACCTGGAGGTGCAGGGTAAGTCCATCAACCCATCGCGGTGGAAGAAGTACTTAAGTGAATGTATCAATACCACAATCTACTCAGTTACAAGTAAAAGTCCAGTAGGCCTATTCACATTTATGTTTTTAGTAAAAGTACAAAAGTGTTGGCATCAAAATGTACTTAAAGTACCAAAAGTACTCATTATGCAGAATGTCCCATTTCAAAAGTTTTAAATTGTAGAAAATGTATAACAATCATAAAAAAAAGCAGATCTACAAGCTCGCGATGCATTGTGAGCTTGTAGATCAGCTATTTTCAAATGACCTAAATCTATTCTAGTCTTAAGTGGGTAATGTATTTATAATCTAAATCTACAATATAATTCTGTGACAGAAAGCAGTATGCAGGTGCTGAAATGAGTCAAAATTTAATTCACTTAACTTAAACTCATTTTGCAAATGCTTTGGATTTTATGTGAAATTACTTGGTAAAAAGGACAGTGAGATAAACTTAACTGTGGAAATGAAAGATGGAGATGGCGTATAATTATGTCATCACTGGAATTAAAATAATACAGTATCTTTATTACACTGTCTCCCTTTCTCTGTTATGCATTTAGAATTTGGTGTCCCAGTGCAACCATTACGACCGACCGACCCCAACCTGATCCCCAGCGCCCCGTCTAAACCGGAGGTCACTGACGTCACCCGGACTACCGTCACCCTTTCCTGGAAGCCCAACCTTAATGCTGGAGCCACACCCACGTCCTACATTATAGAGGCCTTCAGGTAAAGGCATTGACAAACTAGCTAAGTCACGGATTCATTGACAATATTCGCCTTGTGGCCATTTTTACCACCTCCAAGTATTAAGATGACCATCCTTGACCTTATCTGCTGTTTCCACAGTCATGCATCAGGCAGCAGTTGGCAAACCCTGGCAGAACATGTGAAGACCGAGTCTTACGTACTGAAGAATCTCAAGCCCAGTGCAGTCTACCTCTTCTTAGTACGGGCAGCCAACGCCTATGGCTTGAGTGACCCCAGTCCTATCACTGATGCTGTGAAAACACAAGGTATAGTACTAGGGGCCCTCAATTACCACCTCATACCTCATTAAACCCTATACCTGTACAGTACATCAGTTAGAGAAAATAGAAACTCTACAAGCTCACAATGCTCAGAGTGGAGGAGAGAGTTTAAAATTATTCAAATGTATGGTCCACAGGATTGTTAACAAGGTGCTACGCATATCTAGTCAAGTATATTTACGTTATAGTTAATGATGCACAAAGATATTCCACCGGAGGTAGTTACACAGGCTGTTCTGTATGTCTCTGATAATTTCATCCCCCACAATGGAAATCAGCTTAAGCTTATTTGTGTTTAAATATACTGTATGTGTGTGTGTGTGTGTGTGTGTGTGTGTGTGTGTGTGTGTGTGTGTGTGTGTGTGTGTGTGTGTGTGTGTGTGTGTGTGTGTGTGTGTGTGTGTGTGTGTGTGTGTGTGTGTGTGTGTGTGTGTGTGTGTGTGTGTGTGTGTGTGTGTGTGTGTGTGCGCACACGTGTGTGTACAGATATCCCCCCCACCAGTCAAGGTGTAGACCATCGTCAGATCCAGAGGGAGTTGGGAGAAGTGGTCATTCACCTACACAACCCCACCATCCTCTCCTCCTCCTCTGTCAGGGTACAGTGGACGGTGAGTGCTCTCTCTCTCTCTCTCTCTCTCTCTCTCTCTCTCTCTTCCTCTCACGTCTGCTGATAATTGATGACCTTGTGAAATGCAGGTGCACTGTATTTCAGCCACATGTTATGATTTGGGTCATTTGAATAGCTGGTCCCTGAAGCACCATGGGCAGTTCTGGTGTGTTCCTATGCCCACGGTCAATTTGTCTAGCCATTCAGCAGTGCTAATGTGCTAACGTCCTAGCGCCATGCAGAGGAAGGACACTGTGGAGGGAGAGGGAGTCTGGAACGTGGTCAAAAGTGTTCTAAGTGTCCATCTGGCATGGACCAGAACTGGCCGGATGGCCAGAGCGCAAACCAACACCACAGCAGGCGTGCACGCACGCACACACACCTAGACTATATACGGTAGCGCCCTGCCCTGCCCTTTGCCATAACTTAAGCACTGCTGCATAGCAGTGTATGGTGTGCCAATCTGTGCCGTCGCAAATTGGAAACACTCAGCAGCTGTTAAAATAATCCAACTGAGAAGGAGGAGGCGGCAAACTCGTGCTCTTACCTAGAAATGGTTTGCAGATGTAGGAGGAGAGGGAATGGTGCAGATAGAAGATAATCTGAGGTGAAGTGGAGGTGGTTAGACTTTTTTTGTTCTTTTTTCTAGTGGATGCTAGATGTGTAACAGTCTTCTGTTAATTTAACCCAAATGGACCCTGGACCCTTTTGGGTTAAATTAACACTGAGAATCATCTAAACTACTCAAATTATTCTCAAATTATTTTACACAAATTGCTTTCACCTTATTATATTAGCTGTCGTATCAGGGAGTATTTAGACCTGGTAGTATAAAGGATATAAACCCAATAGTACCAGTGGCCCAGAGGGCTGACGGTTGTGAATCACTGATTTACACAATACTACTGTAGATATCCGGGTGTAGAACATGAACATCTCCACATTAAACCCCTGGGGTTTAGTTCAAACCTTTCCTTTCTGACACCAGGCCACCCCTACATTCCCAGGTGTAATGAAGTGCCACAGTGAGTGATGAATGGCAACTGGGAAATGTGAAAAGGATACTGACATGCCAAGACTGATTTAAAACACGACTGCCCAGTTCCCCTGTCTTTCTGGAATGTCCTGGGAAGAAAGCAGGACCTTTTTTAGTTTTAATTTTTTTTATATATAGAAAGAGCTGTGCATTTATATGCTATGGTTTCCTGGGTTTTGTGGTGTTAAATGTACTCCCAGTGTGGAGTTTTTTGGTCTTTACATTTTCCTTTGTGTCGTGTTTAAGCGGTTGCACAGTTTCAGTCTAATGAAGACCACCTGAGCCGACAGCAGAGCTTTATAGGCAAGAGATGGAGAAAATCATTAAAATCTTTACAAGGCAGTGCTGCCTGCCTTCCACGGGGACTGGTAGTGATATTAGCATAATGGCTAGTGGCTGTCTTCTATGCACCAAGTGTATGCAGCAACATCAAAATCTAACCAACAGCTGCCTTTTAGCTATGCCTTCTTTATTTAGTTGACATTTTTCTATCTTTTAACAGTATAATCAGGCACTAAAGTTCCTCAGTAAAATATGTCTCCTTTACTCCGTCAGTCATTGGACTGCAGAGCAGGCCAGGATGAGAGAGGCTTCTCCGGGAGCCCTTTAACCAGCTCCAGACTCTGAGGAACCTCTGGCCGATGACCTCATACTGTGGTTAGCGCAGAACGCTGCTGCTCTAAATGGCGCATAGAGAGACAGATGAAGAGAAAGATGGCGATGTGGATGGATAAATAGAGGAGCAATGTGATAACTTAGCACCCCATTTTAGCTAGGGCTGGTGCCATCAGTCACCCTGAGCCAAATTCTGCCTGTTGGTGCTGTAATCCCATGCAGACAGTGCTGTAAGAGTTTCCACTGTAAACTAACTGTGCATGGGCACAATGGAGTCAAGCTGACCCCGGTCTGTGTTCCTGTATCCACCACTAGGTGGAGCAGCAGTCTCAGTACGTCCAAGGCTACAAGGTGATGTACCGGCCTTCGCCAGAGGGCCTACAGAGGAGCGAGTGGGCTGTGTTTGAGGTGCGCACGACGGGGGACGACATCGCTGTGGTGCCACAGCTCCGCAAGGGAGTGACGTACGAGTTCAAAGTCCGCCCCTTCTTCAACGAGTTTCAGGGCACAGACAGTGATGTAAAAATTGGCAAAACACTGGAGGAAGGTGAGTGGGACAAGTCTTTACTAGTCTTTTGTGTGTGTGTGTGTGTGTGTGTGTGTGTGTGTGTGTGTGTGTGTGTGTGTGTGTGTGTGTGTGTGTGTGTGTGTGTGTGTGTGTGTGTGTGTGTGTGTGTGTGTGTGTGTGTGTGCGTGTGCGTGTGTGTGCGCACGCGCGCACGCAGCACATGTTGTTTACATGATTTTCTATGCACAGCATGCATGTGCGTGAGCTGTTAACAGCAGGCACCGGGTGGGCAAGATTATGTTATGTTAAAATGTGGTGTTTTCAACCATGCTAGTACGGATGTTCAGCTCTTTGAAAAGGGCCCACGAAAGCCACGCAGACCATGACAAAAACCCCATACAACATTCCAATGAATACTGTGCTAATTTCTCCCTGGGTGTGGTTTTGGGCATCTCACGAGGTTTGTTCCAATCCCAGCCCAGTTCCTAATTGTTGATTCTGTAGTCAACGGTCTCGCGGAATTCACGAGAATGTGACTAACGAGTGTTTATTAGTGTTTGTTTATGTGTGTGTATGCAAGGGATGCGTGGGGAGTGTTGCTTTCATCTCTTTGACTTCTCTTTCTTGATCCCAATTTTGTCTGTAATTGTTTTCTGGTTCCAAATGTGATGCCTGTTCTCCCATGAGTGGGAAAAAATGCCTGCTTTCATTACACTCAATCAGAATGCGATTAAGATGGTTACATTGTGTTCATAATTCATTTAGTTTAATTACAGTATACTCACCGGGGCAGCATCATACACGCTATCATGGCCCCCACTTTACAGTATATGAATAAACAGTAATTTCCCTTAATTTACCCTCAGCACATCTTTGTATGTACCTTTCTATCGAATTGAGACTGTTTTCTGAAGCAGCCTAATTATAAATATGAGTGTGATTATCGTTCCTTTGTTCTCGCCTCAGCTTCAGTCTCACATGGAGATGAAAGAAGCGCTGCTGCTGGGATGGGAGCAGACTGCGTACAGTGTGTGTGGAAAATACCATACAGTACGTTGTATGAAGGTGTGTTTTTTTTGTCTTTTGTCTGTCCTTCAGCTCCCAGCGCCCCCCCTCGGGATGTTACGGTGACGGAGAGTGGGGACAATGGGACTGCCGTCGTGGTCTCCTGGCAACCCCCTCCGCAGGAGGAGCAAAACGGGGTGGTCCAGGAATACAAGGTAAGGTCTGCCAGCCCAGCAGCCCCATGTATGTACGTCTGAGGTCTGATAGGCTTTACTGCAGAGGAGCACAAAGGAGTCATCACAGACAGCTGTGTGGGCACAGAGCCCATGACAGAAAACACAGACAATGCATACGGTACATACAGCGAGGTAATGCGCACGGATACAGCAAGGTAATGCATTCTGGGTTGAGGCACACCTTCGAAGGCACGTCGGTTTGTGTGTGCGAGGCTTGGAGAGTGGGAGACAATGAGATGAGCAGGGTAGCTGGAGGAAAATGTTGTGAACCACCGCCATCTGGTGGAGAGGGTCATCATATACATCTTTGTATTCATTCCACACAGTAATGTCTCTAATATTTATGAATGGATCGCTCAGTCCCTCTAATATTGCTCATTATTTAATTTCATTACACATGACAAATAAATACAGGTACTCTTTCTAATTGTCAGTCATGTGTATTATAGTCATGCATTTAAGTATTATATGAATGCATGCATAATGGTCTCATTACTAGAAACCGACCTTTCTGTGTATGACGCTTGCAAGCAATTAAATACATGATAGAAAAATACACTAATGACAGAAGAAGAGCAAGTAATGAGCTTTCAAGCAAAGGATGGAAAGGAGTAAACTGTACAAACATTTGTTGTTTTACTTCCAATGATTTCTATACTTTGAATCTTTGATTATGCCAACATTTAGTTGTATTTGGCGAGCGGACAAATGATAAATTAGGCCTTAGCTGCCCTAACATGGCTTCAACTCTGCCTTCTCTTTGTGGAGTGACCTAACATGGCTTCAACTCTGCGTTCTCTTTGTGGAGTGACCTAACATGGCTTCAGCTCTGCGTTCTCTTTGTGGAGTGACCTCACTTGTGGCAGCACTCTCCGCTCAAGTATTATTCTGTGTATGTCGTATCATTTTAATTGGAAAACGTTTTTGTTTTGTATATAGGGAATGTATTTTAAATTATGATGGGGGGGGGGGGGGGGGGGGGGGGTACAACGCAGTCTGTTTAAAAAGTTAAGCCACTGTTCATTTTCCAGGTAAAGGTTTTCTGGTTTCTGGGGTTTAGAGTAATTTCATGGTTGTTAAGTCCAGGTCGAAAGTGTTCCTTGCTCATTATTGTGCCTGGTCCCTAGGGGCGCTTCCTCTCTCGCTGCAAGAGCCTCCGAGATGTTCAGAGCTTTGTAGCACCACACACACAACCATGCACACTCTTCCAGGGAACACACACACACACACACACACACACACACACACACACACACACACACACACACACACACACACACACACACACACACACACACACACACACACACACACACATTGTGAAACTAGTTAACTGGGGGGTGGAAGGTGGTGGGAGTAAAAAAAAGCAGAGAGTGGCTGGTTCAGGATGTGGAGGTCTGAAGGCATCATGCTGAGGTGAATGTATAGTGCTCTTTGTGACCCTGGATTGAGTTAGTTCAGCCCTTGCAGTGAGGTGACCCCTCCCCGCCCTGTAATTGGGTTATGGGGATGATTACGGATTCACGTTTGTTTTTCATGGGCTTACGGCCTCACTCTGACATGTTATGGCTACCCAGGGTAGTACTGACCCTGTGTCGAACGCACCCTGACAAACAAAATGCACAGGTTTCTGTTCATGTTTTCCTACTGGGATTACTGTGAGAGACGTAATGCGATACACACATTGTTGATATGCAGTAGTTGAGTTATAGAGACCATTATGGAGAACATTTGAATGTGTTGGGGAGGGTTTAGTATTGACTGTATTTCCTGTGTGGTAGCTACCAAACATTAGGGCATGCCATTTTCTGGTTCCATCGATCCAGACCCCTTGCATTTGTCCTAAAGGTATTATTATTATTATTTGCAGAATCAAATGTTTCATATGGTCATGATTCACCAGGAGCCTGGTTGGCTTTATTATAGGATTAAAATAATCAATGTACTGTATTATGTTTGGAAATTTCCTATGGGAAAGATTAATGGGGTCTGGATCGATGGATACAGAACATATCTGTCACTGCTAGCCCCTCCTATATTCAGCTATAGTGTAGATTTTCCTCTTACACAAACTAAATTTCCATTGAATACCCATTGAATGGATGATGATGTACAGTACAGTACGATGATAAGAGCGCCCCTCACTTCACACGGGTGTGATATTTTGTGTATATACAGGTATACTGAGTCAAAACAGTGTCTAATCAGAAATGCAGGAAGTACAGTGCAAGGCTACATACAGTATTGTCCACCATATTGTAACATCCTGTAATTTTTCAGGCCTACTCCTGATTATACACTTTCAGCAGCAGTTCCTGTCCAGCCTAGGTGGTCATGAAGGCATCGTAAAACACTTTATTATAACACACTCTCTCTCTGTGGCAGATCTGGTGTTTGGGGAATGAGAGCAGGTACCACATCAACCGCACAGTGGACGGATCAACCTTCTCTGTGATGATCCCAAGTTTAGCCCCGGGGATCCGCTACAGCGTGGAGGTAGCAGCCAGCACTGGTGCTGGTCCAGGAGTTAAGAGTGATGTCACCATCTTCCAGCTTGGTGAGTAGAGTCCGCAGGGACGATGCCAAAATAGACTTTGCAGGAGGCCAAAATACCATTTCACTTACTGTACATACAGTATGGCCAATACTAGTTTCATTGCACCCTAGATTCCAAGGGTAATAGACTGCCAAATATTATGGGCTAATTCTTTACGTTTGTACATTATAAAAGGACATCTACAATGAATTGCTACAAAAAAAATTGTTTCCTTGTTATAATGAACAATGCATTCAATCATGTTTGCCTCTGTGCTGTCAATAGCAATGGCTAAAACTATAATTAAAATGATTACATTCCGGTTATCCACCATATCCTCCCTCATATGCATGGCATGATGAGCATGAATGATCTACCTTAATGCTTGTGTTCAGCACACTGTCAGTGTACCCTGAAATGCCTTTCACCTTCAGTAGCTCGTATTGTGATCACAACAGTTACATGCTGTTCCTGCGTGCCTGAGTTGTTTAGCCTCCTGCCACGCCCTCCTCCGTTTTTCATTTGAAACAACAAAAGCAATAAGCTTAGCGCCATAGGATTTCACATGCCATGTTATTAACGTGGGCCAATGCAGTAAGGGCTGCATGCATGTCAAATCCAAGTTCTTTTTCTTTTTCAGATCTTTGCACTCTTTCAGTCTAAAGTTCTAGACGGACACATTTTCTGACATTTCAGCAATTATGTTCCACAAAAGCTTTCAGCAAGCTCACCGGGGAGGGAGATTGAAAGCATGTGAAATACCTACGTGTGGCAGAGAGAGCAAGAGATCTGTCTGTTTTAAATGGGTATTGAGTGGGCTGGGATGGGCATGAAGAAGCACAGGCTGTGACTGATACAATTTCTCTCACTTGAAGAGTTCCTGCCGCGGTTTGTTGCCATGTTCCAACACTGGAGTGGAGCAGTGTGCCTCGGGGACCGGTGCTCCACTCAAATGAATTTGTCACACAGTGAGGGTTTGCTGTGTTGTGTGCCATTCCAGCCAAAATACCTGTGCCGTCCTTGTTGACTGCTTTAGTCACATTAGCACACCACACGTTTCTTGTTACAGCTACACAATGAACAGAGGAGAAACATAAAAACAAAAGTATAATAACAGAGGAAATGAAAACAACCAAACAGACAGAGGTAGAGAGAGAGAGAGAGACAGAGAAACCGTTTAGAAGCTAACAGCTTGTCTCTTTTGAAAACTTTGTTTAGTTTTTGCCTCTGGCTAGAAAAATCTTGACAGTTAAAAATGTCTGCAATATGAAAAATACATGAGGAAAATAGGCAAAGACAGGCAAACAATCCAGCAGAAATGGAACTGACAGATGAGATGAAATGAGAGCAGTGTTGTGGACCATTCAATCACAAATGTTTTATAAATTATTTGTGTCCATTTTTTAAATGAGTATTTTCAACTATTTTGACATGGCCAAAACTCTGTTGCCAGAGTTGAAGTGGTTCAAGTGCATTTCACAGTTGAAGCTTAAAGTCATTCACACACCAGATGGTCACAAATGTGCGCCAGGTTTCTTTCTAAGGCTGATCTCATTGGGTTCAAGTAATATAATGGTAATTGGGAAACAAATGTTGACTCACTCATCAGACCTGTCAGGTGAAACTGCCCCTGTGTTGAATCTCTGGGTTCCTCGGTCGACACTTTTGTCTGCTCAGCTGCCATTGTTAACTGGGATTTGCAATGAATGCCTTTAAATATTGTAGAGAGACAGCTCCATCTCTGCAGGAAAACAGCCTCACACTCTCCTGCTGAGATTTTCCACTGTTGCCTCACACTTATTTCTTCATATTTTTCATGCGCTACTCAATTTTCTTCCAAACGCTTCCTTTCATTCTTCATCATTTCCATTCATGCCTTCTTCTAATCCTTTCGTTACCCTGCCCCCCCCCCCCCCCCCCCCCCCCCCCCTCCAAACACTCAACCCCGTCCCCTGTACCTGCCCCTCCACAGATGCGTCGGGGAGAATGACGGAGGGCATTGGGAACCCACAGAACCCTCTGTCGCAGCAGATCTCAGATGTGGTCAAGCAGCCAGCCTTCATAGCAGGCATAGGAGCCGCTTGCTGGATCATCCTCATGGTCTTCAGCATTTGGCTGTACCGCCACCGCAAGAAGAGGAGTGGTCTCTCCAGCAGCTATGCAGGCATACGCAAGGGTTAGTACCACAAGGGCAACAGCATCACACCACACTTCAATGTACAATATATTTAAGCAACAAACTGTTTTATCAATCTAAATCACATAAATAATTGAAAACGTATCATCCCATCGACTCCTTATTGAAATGCAGAGATTCAGAGGCAGGGAATATACAGTTATCTCTCACTGACACTTGGAGCTGCTAACATAACGTTTAAGCACAAACACTCTCCAGTGCACCTTTAACATGATATGTATGTAAGAAATTAGAAGGAAATGTTGAATGGCAGTGAGATGTAAGTCAGTGAGAAAATGTACAGTCAGTTATTAGCTGAATATTTGGCAACAGTCCAGGCGTCTGAATTTTCTAATTCAAACACATTATATTCCTTGCAACTGGTTCAACTCATCTCAAGTCTACTGTACATTCATTTACATTTGAGTCATTCTAACAGAAAGCACAAAGTATTCTTGCTGTTCTTATAGCATGAGGCCTGCTTCATGTGGAGGAGTTAACAAGTACTATGCCAATTATGTCAATCATGTGGGGAACATGATTGACACACAATAGTTCAAGTTTATAGAGTTCCCCTGAGGTCGGGGATAATGGGAGTGGCAAGATTGCGGAGGCCCCCAAATGCAGAGGCAAGGAATAACAACAATTTCTCTCATGCCATTACAATATTTCACTACAAGAATGCTCTGTACCACCACACCCTTAACATTTATTTAATCAGTCAATTTGTTGTTTTGCTTAGATGACCTACTGTAACCTATAATAGACACAGGGACATGAGGAAATCATGATTTTCAAAACATATTAGTAAGTTAACGACAGTGGATGATTAAATAGTTATATTCATGTGGAAAACGTCTGTCTTTCATGCCCACAATAAAACGGTGCCCACACTGGAGAGTTTGAACCGACGTGACTTTGGAACAGTGGTCAGTTACTGCGGAACCTGTGGCTACAGAACAGGACGTCTGAAGGCTTTATGAGTACAGTCATGTGACGCGGCCAGGAGCCACAGGAGAGGAGACTACTGTGTGTGAGGTTTCCTCTGTGGCTCCCTATGACTCTGTAGGTTTGGTGTTTCCTCACGTTAACTCACAAAGCCGTTCATGGGCACAGTAGTTTTTCTCCCCTGCCTCCTTCTCCTGCAGTCCCAAACCACAAGAGGCCATAGTCTTTGTTGGAACTGGTAACTAAGAATGTTTTGAGAGGAGGAGAAGAGTATAATTGCAACCACATGAAGCAACACTTCACTCAGGCCGAAGTAGGTTGAATTCGGAGGCAGTACAGGAGTGTGTGTGTGTGTGTGTGTGTGTGTGTGTGTGTGTGTGTGTGTGTGTGTGTGTGTGTGTGTGTGTGTGTGTGTGTGTGTGTGTGTGTGTGTGTGTGTGTGTGTGTGTGTGTGTGTGTGTGTGTGTGTGTGTGTGTGTGTGTGTGTGTGTGTGTGTGTGTGTGTGTGTGTGTGTGTGTCAAGATCTTCCCGAACCAAAATAAATAGCATTTTAATAGTATAATTATTCAAGGACAGAATTCTAAATTTCTTTCCAGTAGTATTATTCCCCCTCTCTATCTTGAGCTGATTTGAAATAAAGTATAAAATGACCATGTTTTGTATTTATAAATTTTTTCAAGAAATAGCTCAAGCATAGCTAGTTAACTAAACGGTAGTCTCTATACTAGCAACATAATGCCTGAACAGTCGCTGAAGAGAATAATATGGGTTAGTTGTCTGTATACGTGTGTTCCCGGAGCGTGTGACCATTATTTCACTGCCAGGAGGATTCATCTAGCTAGCTACTGAGCATCTGTGACAGTCTCGTGTCAGAGTGGTAATTTGATTTATTTATTTCAATCACGTTAGCGTTTCTGACGGTGTCTTGCATACCAATTGTCAGTC
Organism: Protomyctophum parallelum; assembly: GCF_964188405.1. Classification (NCBI taxonomy): domain Eukaryota; kingdom Metazoa; phylum Chordata; class Actinopteri; order Myctophiformes; family Myctophidae; genus Protomyctophum; species Protomyctophum parallelum. The sequence goes on from NC_139706.1 coordinate 26,979,888, forward strand.
TCTCTCCAGCTCCAATGCGTACAGTACATCAAGCAGATAAAGCCATCCATGCGCTTAAATCTCTTATGCCTCTTTGATCTTCAAAAGAGAGAGATCCAAAGTGATGAGATAATTGTGACATTTACGGGACATTTCTTGGTGCTGGCATTGAAAGACTTATTTTCATATATGAGAGGACATGAGAAAGTTACAACTGTCTTAGTTGTCTCAGGTGTCTAAATCAGAAGCCAGACAGTATAGACGATATTCTAAAGAGACCCACATAACCACCCATAATCATCCACACAGTGATCGTTAAAGAAGCAAACCAATGTCATTTCACTGTGTATCTGGGTGTGAGCAGTAGAGCTGTGAGGGTGATGACATGTATGTAAGAGATGGCAAGGTCTCATTAGTGTGTGCCCTCCTCCCAGCAGGCCTCCGGTGCACAGGGCCTGGTTTGGAACCAGCATTTGGGCTTGGGTTCCATGGCTGTCGGAAGGTTTCAAAGGCTAGTATAGGGGCCAGCACATGCTGTGTGAGAATAGCTGGAGTTAAGAGGTGGAGCTGAACTTATTCAGATTTTGTGATGGTGTGGCACATGGCTGGGTTCCCCCTGTAATGGATATGTTGTGTACTCTAACCTGAGTGCTGTGGCAGAGAGAAATAAGCTCAGTCGAGCACATTCCAGAAAGTTGAGACACATTGTTTACATGTTGGTGTACCGAGATACATTTAAATACTGGTGTGCCTAATTTGGTATTCCTTTTTCTTTTCTTCTCGGGCTGTGCTTCGATCAACAGTGCCATCCTTTACCTTCACACCTACAGGTAAGCACTCTCAATTTCTCCACTTTTGCTCTGCAGGTTGGCGGAAAATGTGCCTACTTGTGTATACCAGATGCATATTTTTACTTGTCAAACATTTTCCCTGATGATCTGAACTGCCACAGTTATGGAGAGAGCCATTGACTGGATACAGGTTGGAAAGGGGCACTCAATTAAAAACTGCAGAATGTAAGAGAAGGAGCTAATCAAAAAATATTCCACCAAATGTTAGGGTCATGTCAGAATGTAGTAGTTAAAGACGTGCAGGCCTTGCCACTAAGATGCTATTAAAACTGGCCCAAACTTGATCAAAGCGTTGCTGGCATCTACAGATCCACAGGGATTTAAAAGAATCAAACTCCAGCACTGCGATACACCAATTAGATAGAAGAGGTAGAGAGGAGCTAAGAAAAAATAAAGTGGTAGTCTCTGATTTGAGGTGACACGGCGTGAACATTGAAAGAAGGATGCTTTCTCTCTCTCTCCTTCTGTCTCATAGGGTTTCTCATGCATCTGGCTTTCTCTTTGTAGCTTAGAGATGTGTCAGGGCTGATGCGAGAGAGAGACAGAATGAGTGAAAGGTAGGGAGAGAGAGTTACGATTTTGTGGTTGGACTGACTAATCCTATTCCTATCTGGGCTGAATCTATGTCTAAACTGTGAGGGTTTTGTTTGTCCCGTCCGCCTGAAGGCTTGGAATCAACTCTTCTTGTATTTATACTGTTGCAATCCGCTGGAACACTTTCAGACATTTAGTCAGCTTGACTTTTGGGTGAAGTCTTTTATGCTTGATGTTATGGGTTCTGTCTCCGTAAGCACATAATCCCTCAACCAGCCGTGTCACCCGATGTAACAACCAGAATGCTACATGATGTCGATTTTGATCTACAAGCGTGTTGTAATTCCAAAGTTTTTGCATTATTTAATTCTTCATTGGTTCTCTTGCTATCTGCAGAGACCCAGGCTGAACGTCCTGTTTTGAAAGAGGGGCAGGCACAATGGACGTTCCCTCAGCCCTTGTTACACACACACAGTCCTAACTTTTCTCCTCTCAGGGAGGAGATTGTAATTAAAGTTGGGAGTTTATCTCGCCTTCACACACCGGCGGCTTAGACCTCATTGAAAGAGCCCAACTTGTAATGCACAGAGCTCCAAACCTGCTGAGGCTACGCCAGGCGGGCAACAAGCGGTGCAGCCCCATCCTTGATAAGCTTCTTATACGCTTCCAGCCACTGTTGCTGACTGTGACTCAGCCTAGGGGTTGTCATGTATTACTCACATGAATGCACATGCATTGGATACATGGATACATAAACACATACATACTGTAGGTACATATGCACGTACTACATACACACCAAGGTCCTAATCTAACCACAGTCACATTTTATGTGAATAACTGGGTCTTATACTTGGATGATGTTGATAATGGTGATGATTTATGTTGGTGTCAGCGGTGATGGCAGCGTGTCAATTTGTTTCTCTCCTTCCACAGTGGCCTATCAGAGAGGAGGAGAAGCTGTCAGCAGTGCTGGGAGGTAAGAATTGATTGACGTATTCTATGTCGGAAGAGTCAAATAGTGCAGACATTTAGTACATTTGAATTACATTAAGGGTTAACAACATTTTGTACATTTAGTGAAAATTGTTTTTGAAATGGTGCCGAATCCCTTTAGCTTAGTTGGTGATGATCAGAAAGTGTAATTTCCCCAAAAGAACACTAGGGGGAGTGCTGTGCTTAAGCAAACGGTCAATGCAGTGGTGGAGAGAAGGTGGAGCACAATGTATGTTGTGAATACCAGTGGTGGAAAAAGTTCTCATATACATATCAATACTGCAATGTAGAAATATTCTGTTACAAGTAAACGTCGGTAATTCATTTAGTAAAAGTACAAAAGTATTGGAATCAAAATATACAAAAGAAAAAGTACTCATTATGCAGAATGTCCCATTTAACAAGTTTTCAAATGTATAAAAATCCGAGCTACAAGCTACAAGTTTATAAATAATAATAAACAAAGTAACTAAAGTTTTTAAATAATTGTGGTGGAGTTCAAGTAAAACTATACAAAATTGGAAATACTCCAGTAAAGTAAAAGTACCTAAAAATTGTACTTGCGTACAGTACTTAAGTAAATGTACTGTACTTAGTTACTTTACACCACTGTGTGTTACCAACAGGAACAAAGCACCATCTATTCTGCCAACAGCCCATCCTCGTTGCAAATGGAGGAAAGCCGTGTCCAGCCACAAGGCTGTGCCATAGCATCACTGTAAAACATCAATAGAGATGCACACACCCAGATACTAGTGATGGTGATACTGGAGCATCTTTTTACATATTGTGGGATGGTGCGTTTTGTCAGACAGACTAGTACTATCCTAGTGACTTGGCTGAGGCTGCATGAATTTGTTTAACATTGTCCTCTTTGGGGAGATTTTTTCACATTCAGACAAATGAGTGGAATATTTGTTTCATTGCCCTGGCATGAATAGTGTTTCAAATATACATCACATGTGTGTGCATGGGATGGGGTTGTGTTTGTGCCTGCATCATGCATACTGTATATTGGCTGTGTTGAGCTGTACATTGGCTGTGTTGAGCCGCCAGCTATGAATCTATGCAGCCAGCTTATTATCCTGTTCTGTGATTGAATCACACATTGCTCTGCCCAAAGACAATGGACAAAGACAATTCAATACAAACACACGACTGTCTGGGTGATTGAGCAGCTATTGTGAGATTGTATTTGGCGCCACAAGACAATGTGTTAATTATTCAAATGATCATACAACTCAAAAACAATACTTAATCATTTGAATGGAAATTGAGAGGGGGGGGGGAGTTCTATGTTAATTCAGTGTTGGAATATGTAAAGTACAGTATACCACAAGACAAGTCATTCTATTAAGAAAAGTGCACGGTAACAATGCATGGCTCTTGGCTCGAAAAAAGAGTAGCCTACTGAGCCCTTTTTTGCATGGGAGATTGATTCAATGAATAAGATATAAGAGTTTGTTCAATCTCAGTTATTTAAACATCCAATGTCTGTCCTGAGTCTCCTGTATAAAGGAGCTGGACAATCTAGAAGTACTGATATCCATCACATACTGTACATCATGGAGTCTCCCCTCTTCGTGTACAAGCTACAACACCTTTCAAGAAGATAGCGATGCTCTTTGACACTTTGGAATGTAATGGGGGGACATTTGTGGTTCACTGGCTGCTGAGGATGTGCATTTGGCAACATTGGTGATTTCTATCTGGCAGTCTAATCCAAGCGGATCGCTAATGCTCACGAGGGGACAGTGTCATCGGCTGTGGGCAAGTCAAGCGCACACAATCTATTTAGCTGGGCTTCTCCCTAATGTGCACCCTGGGCAAGTGGAACGGGTGATGTGAAAAAGAAAGAGACAGCAAAGCAAAAGATGAAAGATATCTATTTATATCTACATCCAAATCTGAAGATATCTACGTGAAATGTGGGGGATATTTCTTATTTTTAATCCTAATGCATACTGTAACACATGTTGTGTTAAATAAATAGAAGCCAAGGCTTGTGTTCACCTAGTCAATATTGCTTTACTGCTGTGTTTAGTTTTGTGCTGTGTTTTGGTTCACTGGATTGGGTTCCTATTGGCTGGCTTGGTCCTCTGCTGTTGTTAACCATTTTGGTCTCATTCTCTGTAGGCCCGGATTGCTGAATATTGGGGAGTCTGCCACTCAGCCCTGGCTGGCTGACACGTGGCCCAACTCCTGCTCTAACCACAACGACTGTAGCATCAACTGCTGCACTGCTGGCAACGGCAACAGTGACAGCAACCTGGCAACATACAGTCGTCCAGGTGAGTGTCAGAACCAACATAGCCCGTCACCATTCAGTCCTTAGAGAATATTCCCACAAGACAGATGCCAAAAAGGAACATAGGAACTTGCAGAGAGCTGTAGTGCAAAGCAAGTAATATCTGGGTTAGGTCCCTGGAGAGTTGTTCCATGTATTTCTCTTTTCATTAGGGATCCGTATGAAGAAGAAAACTTGGAGAAATATTAGGATTAAGAGTGCCTGTACTGCCTGCACACTTGATTTATTTGAGGTTAAAGTGGAGCTGTTTTAGGCAGGAAATAGAAGGGGTACACTGGAAGGAGCTTATGGCTTTACTCTGTTGCTAATCGAATTGCTTTGCTGATTTCCATACTGTTGTTATAGCCGGTAATGTAATTTCCCCTAAGTGCTCAGTTATTTAAGAAATGTGGAGCGAGCATAGAGGTCAGAACTGGACGGCAGACTGTGGCCAGAGAGAGAGAGAGAGAGAGAGAGAGAGAGAGAGAGAGAGAGAGAGAGAGAGGGGGGGGGGGGGGGAGAGGGGGAGAGGGGGAGGAGAGGGAGAGGGAGAGGGAGAGGGAGAGGGAGAGGGATGAGAGAGAGAGAGAGAGAGAGAGAGAGAGAGAGAGAGAGAGAGAGAGGAGAGAGCGAGGGGGGGGGGGGGGGGGAGAGGGGGAGAGGGGGAGAGGGGGAGGGAGAGGGAGAGGGAGAGAGAAAGATGCACCTGAAATATGAAATGCAGAAGAAAGGAAGGGCAGAATGATTGAGGAAGAAACTGAAATGTCAGAAGAGAGAGAATGAAAGTGTGTTATGGTGACATACAGTATTGAAAGCAGAGAGACAGGTGGTAACAGAAGGAGAGAGAGAGAGAGAGAGTGATGGTAAACCACCAGCTGGCCTTTTAGTTTAGTCAGCACTACTGTATCTTTCACTAACAAGGGTATACTGTACATACAGTAGTGCACACATACAGTAAATGCATGTGTGTGCATGGACGCACGCAAAATCAGAATAAGGGATGCTCCGAGTTGTTTTAGAAGGGATAGCATGTCAAAAGCCTCCCCACACATTGCATGACCCCCCATAACAACTAGCACCCTAGTAGTGCACTTGCTTTGTGTGTGTGCCAACCCTAAACTCTGTGAACATTAACAGGATCACTGACTAGGATAGGAGTTAATGTCCCTTCATCTCAGCCATAGGGGCCCTCTGACACATCCACCTTTGAAGTGTTTAGCTATCCCACACTCTGCTGAAATGTGAGGCATGCTCGGCGAGCGAGCAGTGTGCACCTATGGCTGTCCTTGGTATTTACCGCAAGGCTGACTCTCAGATCTGCGGGAGGATTTGAATATTTTATGAGCCAGGGAAAATTGGATCTGTCAGCGGGATCTGTCAGCGGAGCTGTGCTTTTACCACGCTCCTCAACGCAGGTCTTTGATACAGACACGTCCCTCTGTCCCGCTCAATGAGCAAAAGCCGACCCACTGTCAAATGGAGGAAGAACAGAGATGATGCTCCGTCTTCGACCACGTTGAGTCATGGAGTGAGACATGGCTGATGTAGAAATCCAGAGCAGAAATGTATAATAGCACTCCCGTCACTCATGTAAAGCAGATTGCCATTTGGCAATTAAAAAGTGAGCTTTTGAACTGAAATCGTTGTGTCTGTTTGAGAGGCACAGTGCTCTTTTGTAATGTAGACAAGAAGGAATACATTCATTCTTCATGAATTTTACAAGAGAAAGCAAAAATACTTTCTCTTGTAACTTCGTAAGGGGATAAGTACCTTCTATTGTCTCAAACACTGCTACTAAGATGTTCCGCACTAGAAGCCTGGCCAATGTTACTAAACATTAAACAACCCTCCCCATGTTCTCCAGCCGACTGCATCGCGAATTATAACAACCAGATGGAGAACAAGCAGACAAACCTGATGGTGCCAGAGTCCGGCGTCTACGGAGACGTCGACCTATCCAACAAGATCAACGAGATGAAGACATTCAACAGCCCCAATTTAAAGGACGGGCGCTTTGTCGGGCCAGGTGGGCAGCCGACGCCCTACGCCACCACGCAGCTCATCCAGTCCTCCATCATGGGCAACAACATGAACACGGACAGAGGCACTGGTGGCAGTGGAGGTGGGGGTATAGGGGGTGAAGGGGTGAACGAGAAGCATTGCTGGAAGCCCACCCCAGCCCAGCAGCAACAGAAACAGCAGGACATGGGCTCCCAGCTCCAGTACAACATAATGGAGCAGAACAAACTCAACAAGGGTGAGTGGAAACCCAGAGGCCACGGTGCCAGAGCCATGATCTTCCTCTACACGATCCATCCCCTTCTTTCCGCACTCTTGCAGCATCACTGTGGATCTCCATGAAGGGGAATGTTCATGTTTCATTTGGTTCTCTTGTTGTCTTTTATATCCATTATCACTTTCTTTCTCTCCTTTTCATCTGTCTTAGTGTTTTGGGGTTCCTACATCTCTGCCCTAGAATGAGTTCCAGGGTTGAACTTCTCTATTTTTCTATGTACCTTCTGGGTTGTGCTTGCATGATGAAGACAGGTGTGAGGGATTATCTCTGCTGCCAAATATCTAAAGGAAAGAATAACATTGTTCAGTCTAATGTGCTTTGAATGAAACTATCATCACATTATTTCCGCCTGCACAATGTAGTCACAGCCTACATGACACCGTTTGCGTGTGTGCGCGTGCGTGCGTGCGTGCGTGCGTGCGTGCGTGCGTGCGTGCGTGCGTGCGTGCGTGCGTGTGTGCGTGTGTGTGTGTGTGTGTGTGTGTGTTTGTTTTGCATGTCTCATCACTATGACCATGGCCATGAATGGCATGCATCTTGTCTTGAATGACAGTGTATCTAAGCATTGTACTTAGATTTCACATTGTCATTGTAAAACAATCTTAAACTTTTGATTTGATAGATGTGTGTGCCATGCAGTGGCATTCTGTATTTTCCCCACTCCTTCTTCATTCTATCTACTGCTCCAACGTCTCCTGTTCCCAAAGTCCTTCAAGGTGAAGCTAACCATACATTCCTGTTGTGTCCAACTATCAGACCGCTACAGAGGAGGGGACAGCCCGGCTATGCCAGCCACCATCCCCTACAACCAGGCCCACGACAGCCACACGGGGGCTCTTACAACAGTTCTGACCGAGGCAGCAGCAGTACCTCCGGTAAGAATGGGAGGGGAAAAGAGTGGTATAGCAGCCATCATTGGTAACGAAATCAATATTTATCTCCACGAACTGCCAGCTCTCCTAATGGGTTGAGGTACTTTAATGTTCATTTGGTGTTCTGTTGTGCTTTTTCACATTCTTATTGCAGCGAACCACTTAATCACATTCATTGCCTCGAAGCTCAATTTCAAAAATCCCACTTTTCCACAAAAGCAATAAATCACTTTTAGATGCTAATAATGCATGATGTTTTAAAATGGTAATTTGATTAATTTCCGTGTCAGTCTATGTTGAAGAGAAATGGAAAGTAGATGCCTTCAGAAAGTGGAAAATTGTTAAATAAAAGGATGGGGTGAACGACAACAACAACACCAATGATGGAAGAAAGACACGAGATGCATGCCAGCCATGGAAATGTTCATGTGCATCAGTATCCAGCCATGGAAATGTTCATGTGCATCAGTATCCCTAAAAATATAAGCAAGAATAAGTGCAAGATCCTTTTCGTTGTGCATACAATTTTGTATTCAATTGGCTTTTTGACTATATAATTTCATGATGTTTGTGATTGCTTAGCTTGTGATGCAGTCATTAATTGACATCATTTTTTATTCTGGCCGGGGAGTATAATTTCAACAGAGCTCCGAAGTGTGCAGACAAGGACAAATGATTGCACCTTGCAGACAGCATGCAACACTGCCACCTTAATGCCAGGGATCTATTCTTATATTGCGTTTGATGCGTGAGTCATTAAACAGGAGCTTTTAAAGTGCTCCATGTGCCTCACAGCCCATTGGCTCGCAATTCTAATGCTTTAATTCCCCCCCCCCCCTTTCTCTTTTTCTCTTGGCACCGGTTAACATTTAGCGTTGAAAGATTACTGTTTTTGATGGCATCCATGCCATTAACTAGAACATTTATACATTTTAGCACACGCATAAAGACAAGCTTCCATTAGGGATAAAGCTGTCATCTGTACATTTCTTTTTCCTTTTTTCCATGGAAACCTTTTTTGCAAAATGTATGTTTCATGATCTGCTGGCTTTTAATTCATATATATTTGCAATACATTTCTTTAGCAGTTTCATAGACATGAAGAGAATATTACAGCCTAGAGATTCTGGAGTTCGTGCCAGTACGCGGCCCTCACACCTACGTACGTCATACCTCCTTATGGTTATGCCTGAGTCATGGTGACATGAGGGGCGACATGGTCCGCCTGCCCGTCAGCTGCCCGGGTGGCCGGCCACTCCTCCATTAAGCCAATTTTAATATAGGATGGAATGAAATGGACCATTAGGAGTCCATTTGTTTCCATTTGTACACTCTCAGAGTTAAATGAACACTGAGGACTTTTCAGTGCATTGAGTAGTCTGTGGCTGAACAATTCCCTCTTTTCTGAGCAGGGAGTCAGGGACAGAAGAAGGGAGTGCGCACCCCTAAACTACCCAAACAGAGCACAATGAACTGGGCTGACCTTCTGCCCCCTCCCCCTGCCAACCCACCCCCATGTCGGAACACAGAGGAGTACTCTCTGTCCATGGATGAGAGGTGAGATATGTGCACGTGCACACACACATGTTAATGCACAGCTTTTTATTATTCCATTCTCCTTAGATTTTTTTCTCCTTTCATTCACCCCGGGTTTAAATACATTAATACTAGATACACGTTAAACCTTGACATGAATATTTAGTAAATTATTTCCCTGTTTCCAGTGAGTGATATGAAAAGTTCTGTAACATGCCTTGTTTCTCCATGTGGACAGCTACGATCCAGACATGCAGTGCCCCATGCCCCCCTCCCGCATGTACCTGCAGCCAGACGACCTGGAGGAGGAGGAGGAGATGGAGAGGGGACCCACCCCGCCTGTCCGTGGAGCGGCGTCCTCCCCCGCTGCTGTATCCTACAGTCACCAGTCCACAGCCACCCTCACGCCCTCGCCACAGGAGGAGATGCAGCCCATGCTGCAGGATACGTCCGACAGCCACGAGCGCAGGTTTGCACAGCTTCAATGTACACAGTAAACCCCTGAGAATGTACACATTTTAATTCTTTGAGGATGCATAAGAGTTTGGCTGTCTGGTAGAGCACATACCATTAAGGCTCAGTCATTGTGCAACCCGGTTCGAATCTGATCTGTGGCCCTTTGCTGCATGTCCTTCCCCATTTCTCTCTATAAAGGCTTGAGAATTACCTAAAAATATCTTACAAATAGTTTGGTTGCATTGCATGCAATACAAAAATTCCTCTGATGAATGCTGAGTCGTTTTTCCTGGCCAAAATAAAATGCTCAAACTGAGGGACTGTCCCTGTCCCTTTCTGAAGTTTGTGAGACCTACCATACAGTTGTCTGCCATTGATTCTGTCTGAGGCTTTTTGTTTTTGACGAAAATGCATGTCTTTCGTGATCCCCTGCAACAGTGACACCCAAAGCATGTAATGAAAAGGTGTTTGATATTCATTGCATATTAAATTAACCAGTATTGACGGAATGCTCATTTTCCCCAGGCGCCACGGCGTGAGCCCCCCACCTCCACCCAGACCGCTGTCTCCCTCACACACGTACGGCTACATCTCCAGCCCCATGGCCCTGGACACAGACGGCATGGAGGAGGAGGGGGAGGAGGAGATGCTGGAGGAAGAGGAGGAGGAGGAGGAGGAAGGCGATGAGACTGACGCGGAGGTGGCCAAGGTGCACCACCACCACCGCCACCACCACACCCACCCCCACGCCCACCCCCCTCACCCCCAGATGCACCCGCGGAGGCTGCTGCTGCGGGGGCTCGAGCAGCAGACGCCGGCGTCCAGCGTGGGCGACCTGGAGAGCTCGGTCACGGGCTCCATGATCAACGGCTGGGGCTCGGCCTCCGAGGAGGACAACGTCTCGTCGGGGAGGTCCAGCGCCGTCAGCTCGTCGGACGGCTCCTTCTTCACGGACGCCGACTTCGCCCAGGCCGTCGCCGCAGCCGCAGAGTACGCAGGCCTCAAAGTGGCCAAGTATCCCAACACGCAGGGCCAGGAGATGGCTGGACCCATGGGTAAGGAGTGTGGGACTTTCCACTTTTGTACCGCATAATCTCCTCTCAGGAACTTTTATAGTTATTGGTGAAATAAACTTTTTTGTTTAATTTTTTTTCCCAGCACGAAAGTACCCAATGAATGCCTCCGGCCACCGACCAGGCAGCCCAGTGTCTACAGACAGTAACATGAGCACGGCGGTCATACAAAAGAGGCCTCCTAAGAAGCAAAAACAACATCCTGTAGGCCTCCCAGGGAACCAGAGACGTGAAGCCTACAACGAGGGTACACTTAATTTATTTTCGTAATTTACATTACTGCAGACAGTGTCAGTGCAGTTCTATGTGGTGGACAATTATTCAGCTGAATGCGCTAGGCCCGGGCAGAGGTGCCCACACTTTTTTGACTTGAGAGCTACTTTCAAAATGACCAGCTCAATAAGATCTACCCACCGAAAAATATATAATACCATTGCTGGCTTTGGAATAGCGGCGCTGGCATTACATGTAAGACAAATACAATTGGAATGGGAAGAGATTTTGTATTTACTTTGTAATTCTACTGACATTTGTGCGCAGCAACACTCTTGAAAACAAAGTATTGCATTGTGGGTTTGAGCTGACAGGCCCCTTTTGATGTCAATGAATCAAGTCAACTTAAGTGGCAGATGCCAACAATAGTTTATATTTAAATTAAATTGTCTTTAGGGGCATGTCATGTGATCTACTTGCCTGGCCTTTTTGATCTACTGGTAGATCGCGATCTCCCTTTTGGGCACACCTGTGCTAGGGCTTTTCCAATGGTTCTTTTTACAACCCTAGAAACATGGATACACATTTGTCCCTCTGTTGCAGATTTCCATCTTGGACCATCAATAAACTGTTGTTGTTTACATATTTGTTGACAGACTACAACATGGAAGAATCAATAACTTTGCAGTGCTTGCAAGCTTAAAGAGGAACTGGTAGCATAACAACATACTTGGCTGCACCCTGAAAGAAGCCAGATGGGCAGCAATGTACATCTATGGCTCACCCTTTAGTAGCACCATGCGCTGTCCACAATGACTGAGTGTGTCTGTGTCGTAAGCCAGAGTTTTAATCATCTTCCCCCTGTGTGTGCATGCGTGGCATCACTTCTAATCTGCGGTGGTGCTGAGCAGGCTTGTGGTGGGCTAGGGGCCAGGGGCATGGCGCAGCAAAGGAAGGGGGGGGGGGGGGGGGCTGTCTCAGGGGAGTTCTGCCTAGCCAGGCTCTGCTGACACTGGGCTGTCTCTCCACTCCAGCCACTAATGAAATTGATCCAGGTGCTCTGACGCTCATATTGAAGTGCCACCCTCTACTCTACGGGAGATGAGCATAAACGAAACACTGGGGGAGACATTGTACAGTAGAGAAAATGTTTAGCGTTGGAGGTTAAGCAAACAATGTGTAGGCTTATCAGCATGAGTATACAGTATATGTATATGAATACATAGTAAAGCCACTCCTTTTTTTCTTTGTGTTAGAGGTTTTGTAAAGCTTTTTTCATTTAGTTGCGTCAGTGTATCACTCAAAATCCCCATACATGGGAAAGCCCCCATACGGTATATGGTGCCCAGATCTGATGCGATCTGCTGTCGCAATTAAGACCATATGGAAGCCCATATGGAATGCCAGATCAGGTTCTACTTCTAACATTCCATATGTTGATGCTTCCCCATCCATCCATCCTCTTCGATGTCTCCCTTTTGACTGATACCGGTCCATTCAAACTCTAGACAGGCCTGCCCCAAAGTTATTAGTGCAGGCCCGAAAATTAAGGCCCGGCCCTCATCAAACCCTGTACACTCAAGAGAATGTCCCCGCTACCACCCTTAGATCTACATGGAGCTGACCTGTTCTGACATTCCATATGTTGATCCGACCTCGTCAAACCCTGTACACTCAAGACATGCTCCTTATATGGCCAGTACAGAATGAATTCCATGTTGATCTGACCCCCCCCCATGCCAAAGCGCCAGCGCTTGCCCAGCAGTCTGCCGTCAACGAGGCGGATGCGTGCACACGACCTTGCATATAATGTGTGTGTGTGTGTGTGTGTGTGTGTGTGTGTGTGTGTGTGTGTGTGTCATACACATTGTGCATTCCATGGTGCTGGCTCCCCTCTTAGTGTCAGGTGTCCTTGTGAGTTGGAAGCACTTGACAGGAGATTTAATATCCAGCTCACTGGGAGCCAGACAAGCTATATCAGTGCAGAAGAATCCTTACCATCCCCCCACACCATCCCATCCTCCACCGTCCTCTCACCATCATCCTTCCCTCCTGCCTCTCTCCCATCCGCTGCCCCTCCCTTTGAAGTGACCTCTCCATCCCTCTCCATTCTCTCCTCCAGCTCTCTGCTTCTTGTCCTCCATCTTTGTTCGTAGAGAGAGGGGATGGACGGAGGCTGATTGCATTTGATCTGAATGGATTGTTTTTCATTTGGAGTATATTGCCTCTGCCTGTCTGCCCAACCCCCCATCCTAGCCACGGCTACACCCATGTGTGGTCAGGTGGTCAGGAGGTGAGACAAGGAAATTTACGGGAATGTAAAGCGAGGCAGAATTTAAAAAGAAAAAGAAAAAAGGGAAACCATTGAGCCTATACAAATGCTCAGACACAATTTATCACCTTTATTCATATCCTCATGTAAATGATTTTAGTTTAGTTCCCTCCTCCACCCCCTGATTTACTCCTTATGAAGTCCTTCCACATGGAGGTCAGAGTGAAACTACCCAACACAGGCATAAATACACATAAATACCAGCAGTTAAGAGGGCAATAAAATGGAAGCGAGACAAGTGGAGCCAGCTCAGGAAGCATGCCCTCACTCCCACCTGCTATCTCCTCTTACCCCTTTTTGACCTACTCATTTCACGCTTGTTTGTAGACACCCAGGTTATATTTCCTTCCCCACATGAGTCACATGAATCTCTAATGTCTGCCTGCCTCTGTTCCAGTTCCAGGGGGGGGGGGGGGGGGTTTAAGGTTATGTGTAGGGTTTTGTTTTGTCATTATTGAAGAAGGAATGTGGCTCGGATCTTTTACTTTGATTAAGCCACCACAGCTTGAAAAGCAAAACCATACAATCATAATATCATATAAGTTATCGTGTAATACTGAACTGGAGCGTTAGCCCCACTCCGCCCCGCTATTCATTTCAGTGGAAGTTGCTCAGTGGCGTTTTGAAGCACCCGGAAGACTTCCGGAAGTATAATTATAACTCAATGGCTCGAGCGGGCGGAAGTTTAGCCTAGCCTAGCGGGCTTTTCACGTGACGTCATGAACGTCCGTCCACTTCCATTGTGCTGCAATTCCACATTTCGCCAGCAGGTAGTGGCATCTTCAACGTTGGATAGCCTTACTGGGGGCTTGGGGGTAGGCCCCAGTACAATGTGGATAACAGGAAGTTGGCCCGGACTCAGCCCTCCACTTCCTGTGGTGTGTCATTCCCACTATCAGTGTATACACATTCTGAATGGCCTTGCTGACAGATTCGGTAGTGCAGGACAGAATCTGTTCTTGAGAGATTACCCTTGTGTCCAGAGCAGCTGGTTGAGAATTCACTCATTACCGCATGAGAAATTTCATTCACAGACAAACGGAGTCAGGGACGTAAACATAACCTCCTTGTCAAAGGTAACGAATCAGGAAAATGTATAAGCGGCATGCTGTATAGCAGTTGGCAGTCTGACAGTAGCCCCTGATACACCCTCCCTGGCAGCACCGGAGATGCTATACAGACTCGAACTCTGTCCTTCCCTATATTCCCTCATAAATCTGACTGTTGTTCACTCCTCCCCTGTAGTGTGCTATATCTCACAGACAGTGGCATTGATCGACTCAAAGCAGGACCCAGGAGGCAGCAGTGATATTAAAAAACTGCAGACGCCCCTCTGCCGGGTGATATTGACTGGCCCATTTTGTATTCAGGAGAGGCTGGATGAAGGTGGAGGATAATCAGGAAGGTGCATTAAAGCCACTAGTTTGTAGCCCAATGCCAAGACACAGAGTCCCGTCACCTTCCCCCTTTAGCCCTAAGCATGCAAAAAGCAAATAAACTCTTTTGATTCCGCTAAAAGACTTTGCTGGTCGGACACATGTTGAAAATGTTTACCGTGGCCTTCAGGATGCTGGGTGTGAACGGCAGCACTCGCTATGTTCACTAACTTTCCAATCTGGTGTTGATTACGGTGCCAGGCCACCGACAACATTATCATTCACGTTTGCAAGCTGATTAGAAGATGCGAAGCCATCGATCGCAGTCATTCGAAGGAGAGACCAGGCGTTTCTCTCTGTGCATTTACGTTTATGTGTAGACGGCTGTGTGAAGTGTTCTTGCGGCCCGATGCTTGGCGTCATATGAATAATGGCTCAAGGACAGGCAGCATTGATTCATCGACAGGGGAAGTGGAGCGGGTCACGGAGCCAGCTGCTGACCGTCACACTCTCCTCTGTCCCCACTCCTCTCTGCTCACTGGTTCCTTCTCCTCACTTGCCTTTCTTAACTCAAATTTCGTAATTCTCTCTCCCCGGATTCTGCTCTTCCAATGTCATCCGCTCTGTTTACTCTGTTTTGGGAGCGGTTTCCTTGGATGTGCGCACGACCCTGAGTGGATGTACACACACCGCAGCTGTGTTTGTATGTCACCTTGCAGGTGTGAGACAACTGAGTGACACATTGTACACATTAGAAGATCCTCAAAGTACACACATCCATGATCTGCTGTGCCAGGCAATAACGCCTGGTGATAAAGCCACACTCTTTTGATCCCTGGGGTTCATCTTACTTTTTTTCCTGTGTTTATCCTTCAGATCTTCCACCTCCCCCCATTCCGCCTCCAGCCGGGCTCAAGTCCCCTACACACCCCTCCAAGTCGGTCCTCGAAGGTCGGGGAATGCTGTCCCCCAAGGGGAGTGAGAGCAGGGACAAGAGGGGTGGATCAGGGGGATATCGGCCCAGAGAGGGATCAGACCCACGGACCAGTTCATCTGAGCGGAGAGAGGCTCAGGAGAGACAGAAGACGGCACATGGAGGAAAAGGGAATAAACATGAGGGCGGCGCCGGCAACAAGGCTCGCCAGCACCCAGGTACAACACAGCACAGTTTGCATGCACCAATGTATCGGCCACATATCGCTATCGGACGATATTTGCCGTTATCTGTCAATATCGGTATTGGCAAATACTGACATTAACCAATGGCAGTAGCCAATATTTATGTTGTTGTTAACCATACATTTTGTGTTGCCTATGATGATGTGTTGGTTATCTGCAGCCTACCAAGCTGTAGATTCTGAACACGTTTGTATATACAATATATCATACGTTAACTACAAAGTCATGGTTTACTTGTGTCGCCCAGGTTCAGAGGACATTCTGCCCTACTGCCGGCCCCAGTTCCCAACAGTGAACAGTCCTCGGGACCCAAGCTCTTCCAGTTCCATGTCCTCCCGGGGGTCGGGGGGCAGACGGAGAGGAGAGGGTTGTCCAGGGGGCCGCAGGAACCCCACAGACATGGGGCTCAACACCACAGGGGCCTTCCAGCCAGGAGATGAAGAGCTTGAGGTACTGAATGCCATCAACGGTGAAAAAACATATGTCAAGAAATAGTGAAAATAGCAATCTCCAAGCTCACACCGCGTCATAATCCGACACATTGTGGGCTTGTAGATCGGCTAGTTTCACTAGTTTTGCTTGACAGTCTTGTATGACAAAGTTTAAGTCAAGTTTAAAACACAAATTGTTGAAATATGGAGATATTTCTGCAATGATATTCTTTGACACAGTGGTTCATTTTCATGTCAAGGACTCCTGGATAATATATATTTTTTAAATGCTATTTTATTTAATGCTAAAATAACTCATTTAGCTGGCGAACCCCTGGAACCCCCTCAAGGACGCCATGGGGGTCCCGGTCCCCTTTTCTGTGAACCACTGCTTTAACAGTGTTGCGTTTGGCAGTTTTCTCACAACTTGCAGTCAATGAATGATGAATGCACAATTGAAATAACTGCTGTGTTTTGTTCTGTGGTTTGACAGATGGTGGAAAGCTGAAGAATAGCCAGGAGGAACTGTCAGGAACTGTCCTGAGAACGGAGCACCATTGTTTCTCTTACAATTTTAAATATCTCAGTATTTCACCATCATGTTGGCTGACTTCATACTGTACGTCAATAGTGTTTCTCTACATCTGGAAAACAGACCAATTGTTTTTTTTGTTTTCTTTTGTTTCTTTTTTCTAACTTATCATTTTCTATGTCCATTTAAAAAGAAAATTAAAAAGTGACTGACAGGGAATAAAAGAACGATGGAGTCAAAGCAAAATACGCAGTAGTATATTTATGTTTTATTCCAATGCAATATGGAGTAATATTGTACTCCAGACATTGACATGACTCAGCTTGCATCCATAAGAAGTTTGGAGAGCCCATACAGTCAGATGTTACTGTAACAAATAGCTGCAAGCAGAGAGGGGTGGACTGTCTTGTAAATATACGTGTATACATGATGTCCTTTTGTTTATTCACCCATTGTGGTACCTCAAATTTGTCTCCCTTTGTTTTATTTTGCTAATTATAATTTTATTATGCCAGTAAATATAATTATTTTATCATTTCCATCCATGTTGTAAATTGCTATATTATTTAGCCGCCCCAAGAAAGTGCCACTTTGGGATTTTGTTTGTTTGTTGTCGTTTGTTTGTTTTTGTAATGCACTGTTATGTTCTGTGTTGTCGTCAATGTTTTGTTACTTGTTTTACTTTGGTTTTAAAAGCACAATCACTAAACTTTATTTTAAACCATTCTATCTATTCTAACCTTTTTGTCTTACTGGAGGATAAAAGGTTCGACTAAAGAGTCTAGTTAATCTTGATGATGATGATGATGATGATGATGATGATGATGATGATGATGATGATGATGTAGGTAATGCTGTTTTAAGATGGCGGTGTTTGAAAGGAGACTCCTCATGTTGTGATTGTCTCCCTCTCCGGTTCTGATGCTAGCTTAAGTGATGGTTAAGACAGTTAATGTGGATCATAGCTGCAATGTAAATATATTTTTCACATCAGCCGTAGTTCCCAGCTATTGCACATATTAAAAAAAAAAAAAAAAAAAAAAAGGTTACACTGTCTACTAATGCACTTAAACGAATGTTACATACATGAAATAGGAGTCACTTTGTGAATCTGGAGAGGTGGTGATTGGGCAAGGAGAGTCTCTTTTCTTGGAAGGAGAGGGGTGCTGAACCCTCGTTCTAAGGAGAAAGGGTGCTGTTGTTTATTCATAGGACATCTGCAAACATTTGTTTCGTAAAACAAAAAAGTAAAAAGAACTAAAAAAAAAGGATGAATAAAAAAGTTCAAACTACATGTTCTCTGTCATTTGTCATGGAAAGACATAATAATTAGGGCAGTGTTTCTCAACCTTTTTGGGCCAGTGCCCTCTATCCAATATCCTGGTCCCTTACCGCCCCCAAGATCCAATTGAAATGTAAGCTTTATTTTTTATTGTTTATTGTGTTCCTTATATAATTTAGAAAACATCTCATCGATTTCCAAATATCAGATTTTACACTTTACATTAAACCTGTCAGCGATGTCTCAGGAATGTCATGCCCTGTCACAGGAATGGCAGGCCTGTATCAGTATCATGGTAGCTTAGATCCCAGCCTTCCTCATCTGCAAAGAGAAAAGCCTGGTCAAGACCTAAGAGTGCCTAGCCAGAAGTGGGGCTTCCAGCATCTCCTGGAAGTTGTCATTATTCCAATTCTGCCAAATTCCAGCACTTCCGTTTAGGCAATCAACAATGTAGGTTGAGTGCCCAGCGTGGTATCATGGTCAGTATATCATTCCCCCCCCAGAGCACCTCAGCGCCCCCTTTAAAACGTATTGCTTGAACTTTTCAAGGATTGAATAAAAAATAAAAACTCAAAATCACCAGGAGACATCTGCTGAATGCCCAAAGGTGCCTTGGCTCAATGGTGTGGTGCGCTTGATCGGTTGCCTCTGCTACAGACAGTTGGCAGGTTCAAGTCCCATGTCATAAAGGTGCTGGAGGACCATCGGGAGACGGTGCTCTCTCCCCCTGTTTCCTGAGATGTAACGGTTGGGGCTTATGTCTGAAAGAACCCTGTCCAGCTAACCTTTTACCATGAAAATGTCCAATTTAGACATTAAAAAAAAAATACATAAAAGAGGGACTTTCCAACCAAGTTTTGGGCCACCAATCAGGGCCCAGTATGCATGTCAGGTGATGGGCCAAAACCATGAACTATAGTATGTCGTTTTTTCTTTCATATTTGTTTTTGAAATCGTTGCGAAAACCATGAACTATAGTTCATGGTTTTTGCGACGATAAAAAAAAAGATGAAAAAAAAAACAAATATACTATAGTGTGTAGTTTTTTCATTGTCAAAAGTCAAGAAAAATGACATTGCCATTGTCGACGATTATAATCGGGGCCCAGTATGCAAATACACAGACTATTCTGTCAGATGATGGGCCAAAATGCATTGCTATTTTATTTTTAAACGTTTGACCTAATTCTTATCTGTAAAATTTTAGGTGGACAGGGTTCTTTCAAACATAACCCCCAACTGTTACTTTTCAGGAAACAGGGGGAGAGAGCACCGTCTCCCGATGGTCCGTTCCAGCACCTTGATGACATGGGACTTGAACCTGCCAACTGTCTGTAGCAGAGGCAACCGATCAAGCGCACCTCACCATTGAGCCATTGCACCTTAGGCTTAGGGCATTCAGCAGATGTCTCCTGATGCTTTTGAGTTTTTATTTTTTATTCTAGCCTTGAAAAGTTCAAAGTACTCGAGCATTGTGCTGTATAGGAGCAATGGGACTT
Organism: Protomyctophum parallelum; assembly: GCF_964188405.1. Taxonomy (NCBI): domain Eukaryota; kingdom Metazoa; phylum Chordata; class Actinopteri; order Myctophiformes; family Myctophidae; genus Protomyctophum; species Protomyctophum parallelum. The sequence continues at coordinate 26,999,611 of NC_139706.1, forward strand.
GAACATGGAATGTCCGTACAGAGAGATTGATCATTAGACCATTGCACCATCAGTCAGACACGCAGTGAACATCTCCTGGTAATTGTGTGTTAGCCCTCAGTTAGTAAAGTTGAAACACTCCAGCATTAAGCTATAGGTGTAAGTATGTAGGCTTCTCTGTTGTTAGCAAAACATGCTAATGTTTCTCATCCTCCGCAACACCCATTCTCATACACCGCTATACTTTTAAGTATGTTGCGGTAGAGAGAACGTCATCATTTTGGACCATGGGCTATAGCCCATATCGTACGGCATACTATAGCACGCCGTTTTTCATCATTTTTGAGGATTTGAAAAAAATGAAAAAATGAAGAAAAAGATGGGTTATAGCCCATCGTTTTTTGAATTTTTGGGAAAAAAAATATCCTCGTTTTCCATCATTTTGGACCATGGGTATAGCCCATATCGTACGGCATACTATAGCACGCAGTTTTTCATCATTTTTGAGGATTTGAAAAAAATGAAAAAATGAAAAAAAAAAACGATGGGTTATAGCCCATCGTTTTTTAGATTTTAGATTTTTTTTTTTTGTATCCTCGTTTTTCATCATTTTGGAGCATGGGCCCATATCGTACGGCATACTATAGCACGCCGTTTTTCATCATTTTTGAGGATTTGAAAAAAATGAAAAAATGAATAAAAGATGGGTTATAGCCCATCGTTTTTTGAATTTTTGGGGAAAAAAATTATCCTCGTTTTCCATCATTTTGGACCATGGGCTGTAGCCCATATTGTACGGCATACTATAGCACGCCGTTTTTCATCATTTTTGAGAGTTTGAAAAAAAATGAAAATATGAAAAGAACGATGGGTTATAGCCCATCGTTTTTTGAATTAAAAAAAAAGAATTATCCTCGTTTTTCATCATTTTGGACCATATCGTACGGCATACTATAGCACGCCGTTTTTTTTTTTTAATCCTTGTTTTTCATCATTTTGGAGCATGGGCTATAGCCCATATCGTACGGCATACTATAGCACGCCGTTTTTCATCATTTTTGAGGGTTTGAAAAAAATGAAAAAAATAAAAAAAACGATGGGTTATAGCCCATAGTTTTTTGAATAAAAAAAAAAGATTATCCTCATTTTGGACCATATCGTACGGCATACTATAGCACGCCGTTTTTCATAATTTTTGCCATTGAGCCCCATTGTAAATTTGAAAGCACTATATTTCTAAAACTATGAAACATTTCAAAGATTCCTTTTCAGGCAAACATGTCCACCGTAAGATGAACCTAAGTAGGCTAGAATGGGGTTGCTAGGTGTAAGTATGTAGGACTAGTAGCATGCCAAAGTTTGTGCTATTGCCATAGAGAATGCATTGGGTGTTGCGGAGGATGAGAGGAATCTCTCACAACACCCATTCTCATACACCGCTATATACCGCGAGGATATGGGCTATAGCCCATATCGTACGGCATACTATAGCACACCGTTTTTCATCATTTTTGAGGATTTGAAAAAAATAAAAAAAATAAAAAAAATGATGGGTTATAGCCCATCGTTTTTTGAAAAAAAAAAATAGATTATCCTCATTTTGGACCATATCGTACGGCATACTATAGCACGCCGTTTTTCATAATTTTTGCCATTGAGCCCCATTGTAAATTTGAAAGCACTATATTTCTAAAACTATGAAACATTTCAAAGATTCCTTTTCAGGCAAACATGTCCACCGTAAGATGAACCTAAGTAGGCTAGAATGGGGTTGCTAGGTGTAAGTATGTAGGACTAGTAGCATGCCAAAGTTTGTGCTATTGCCATAGAGAATGCATTGGGTGTTGCGGAGGATGAGAGGAATCTCTCTCAACACCCATTCTCATACACCGCTATATACCGCGAGGATATGGGCTATAGCCCATATCGTACGGCATACTATAGCACGCCGTTTTTCATAATTTTTGAGGATTTGAAAAAAATGAAAAAATGTTTTTTGAAAATTTGAATTTTTTTCAAATCCTCAAAAATGATGAAAAACGGCATGCTATAGTATGCCGTACGGTAGGGGCTATAGCCCATGTTCAAAAATGATGAAAAACGAGGTTAAAAAAAAAACTAAAAAAATCAAAAAACGATGGGCTATAACCCATGTTTTTTGAAATTTTGATTTTTTTTCAAATCCTCAAAAATGATGAAAAACTGCGTGCTATAGTATGCCGTACGATATGGGCTATAGCCCATGTTCAAAAATGATGAAAAACGAGTTTTTTTTTTTTTTTTCAAAAATTCAAAAAACGATGGGCTATAACCCATGTTTTTTGAAATTTTGAATTTTTTTCAAATCCTCAAAAATGATGAAAAACGGCGTGCTATAGTATGCCGTACGTTAGGGGCTATAGCCCATGTTCAAAAATGATGAAAAACGAGGTTAAAAAAAATTCAAAAATTCAAAAAACGATGGGCTATAACCCATGTTTTTTGAAATTTTGAATCTTTTTTCAAATCCTCAAAAATTATGAAAAACGGCGTGCTATAGTATGCCGTACGGTAGGGGCTATAGCCCATGTTCAAAAATGATGAAAAACGAGGTTAAAAAAAAATCAAAAATTCAAAAAACGATGGGCTATAACCCATGTTTTTTGAAATTTAGATTTTTTTTCAAATCCTCAAAAATGATGAAAAACGGCGTGCTATAGTATGCCGTACGGTAGGGGCTATAGCCCATGTTCAAAAATGATGAAAAACGGCATGCTATAGTATGCCGTACGGTAGGGGCTATAGCCCATGTTCAAAAATGATGAAAAACGAGGTTAAAAAAAAACTAAAAAAATCAAAAAACGATGGGCTATAACCCATGTTTTTTGAAATTTTGATTTTTTTTCAAATCCTCAAAAATGATGAAAAACTGCGTGCTATAGTATGCCGTACGATATGGGCTATAGCCCATGTTCAAAAATGATGAAAAACGAGTTTTTTTTTTTTTTTTCAAAAATTCAAAAAACGATGGGCTATAACCCATGTTTTTTGAAATTTTGAATTTTTTTCAAATCCTCAAAAATGATGAAAAACGGCGTGCTATAGTATGCCGTACGTTAGGGGCTATAGCCCATGTTCAAAAATTATGAAAAACGAGGTTAAAAAAAATTCAAACATTCAAAAAACGATGGGCTATAACCCATGTTTTTTGAAATTTTGAATCTTTTTTCAAATCCTCAAAAATTATGAAAAACGGCGTGCTATAGTATGCCGTACGGTAGGGGCTATAGCCCATGTTCAAAAATGATGAAAAACGAGGTTAAAAAAAAATCAAAAATTCAAAAAACGATGGGCTATAACCCATGTTTTTTTAAATTTAGATTTTTTTTCAAATCCTCAAAAATGATGAAAAACGGCGTGCTATAGTATGCCGTACGGTAGGGGCTATAGCCCATGTTCAAAAATGATGAAAAACGAGGTTAAAAACAAATTCAAAAATTCAAAAAACGATGGGCTATAACCCATGTTTTTTGAATTTTTGATTTTTTTTCAAATCCTCAAAAATGATGAAAAACTGCGTGCTATAGTATGCCGTACGATATGGGCTATAGCCCATGTTCAAAAATGATGAAAAACGAGTTTTTTTTTTTTTTTCAAAAATTCAAAAAACGATGGGCTATAACCCATGTTTTTTGAAATTTTGAATTTTTTTCAAATCCTCAAAAATGATGAAAAACGGCGTGCTATAGTATGCCGTACGTTAGGGGCTATAGCCCATGTTCAAAAATGATGAAAAACGAGGTTAAAAAAAATTCAAACATTCAAAAAACGATGGGCTATAACCCATGTTTTTTGAAATTTTGAATCTTTTTTCAAATCCTCAAAAATTATGAAAAACGGCGTGCTATAGTATGCCGTACGGTAGGGGCTATAGCCCATGTTCAAAAATGATGAAAAACGAGGTTAAAAAAAATCAAAAATTCAAAAAACGATGGGCTATAACCCATGTTTTTTGAAATTTAGATTTTTTTTCAAATCCTCAAAAATGATGAAAAACGGCGTGCTATAGTATGCCGTACGGTAGGGGCTATAGCACATGTTCAAAAATGATGAAAAACGAGGTTAAAAACAAATTCAAAAATTCAAAAAACGATGGGCTATAACCCATGTTTTTTGAATTTTAGATTTTTTTTCAAATCCTCAAAAATGATGAAAAACGGCGTGCTATAGTATGCCGTACGGTAGGGGCTATAGCCCATGTTCAAAAATGATGAAAAACGAGGTTAAACATTTTTTTTTTAATTCAAAAAACGATGGGCTATAACCCATGTTTTTTGATTTTTTTTTTTTTTTCAAATCCTCAAAAATGATGAAAAACTGCGTGCTATAGTATGCCGTACGATATGGGCTATAGCCCATGTTCAAAAATTATGAAAAACAAGGTTAATTTTTTTTTTCAAAATTTCAAAAAACGATGGGCTATAACCCATGTTTTTTGAAATTTAGATTTTTTTTCAAATCCTCAAAAATGATGAAAAACGACGTGCTATAGTATGCCGTATGGTAGGGGCTATAGCCCATGTTCAAAAATGATGAAAAACGAGGTTAAAAAAAAATTCAAAAATTCAAAAAACGATGGGCTATAACCCATGTTTTTTGAAATGTTGAATTTTTTTCAAATCCTCAAAAATGATGAAAAACGGCGTGCTATAGTATGCCGTACGGTAGGGGCTATAGCCCATGTTCAAAAATGATGAAAAACAGCATGCTATAGTATGCCGTACGGTAGGGGCTATAGCCCATGTTAAAAAATGATGAAAAACGAGGTTAAAAAAAAATTCAAAAATTCAAAAAACGATGGGCTATAACCCATGTTTTTTGAAATTTTGATTTTTTTTCAAATCCTCAAAAATGATGAAAAACTGCGTGCTATAGTATGCCGTACGATATGGGCTATAGCCCATGTTCAAAAATGATGAAAAACGAGGTTATTTTTTTTTTCAAAAATTCAAAAAACGATGGGCTATAACCCATGTTTTTTGAAATTTTGAATTTTTTTCAAATCCTCAAAAATGATGAAAAACGGCGTGCTATAGTATGCCGTACGGTAGGGGCTATAGCCCATGTTCAAAAATGATGAAAAACGAGGTTAAACATTTTTTTTAAAATTCAAAAAACGATGGGCTATAACCCATGTTTTTTGAAAAATTTAATTTTTTTCAAATCCTCAAAAATGATGAAAAACGGCGTGCTATAGTATGCCGTACGTTAGGGGCTATAGCCCATGTTCAAAAATGATGAAAAACGAGGTTAAAAAAAATTCAAACATTCAAAAAACGATGGGCTATAACCCATGTTTTTTGAAATTTTGAATCTTTTTTCAAATCCTCAAAAATTATGAAAAACGGCGTGCTATAGTATGCCGTACGGTAGGGGCTATAGCCCATGTTCAAAAATGATGAAAAACGAGGTTAAAAAAAATCAAAAATTCAAAAAACGATGGGCTATAACCCATGTTTTTTGAAATTTAGATTTTTTTTCAAATCCTCAAAAATGATGAAAAACGGCGTGCTATAGTATGCCGTACGGTAGGGGCTATAGCACATGTTCAAAAATGATGAAAAACGAGGTTAAAAACAAATTCAAAAATTCAAAAAACGATGGGCTATAACCCATGTTTTTTGAATTTTAGATTTTTTTTCAAATCCTCAAAAATGATGAAAAACGGCGTGCTATAGTATGCCGTACGGTAGGGGCTATAGCCCATGTTCAAAAATGATGAAAAACGAGGTTAAACATTTTTCTTTTAATTAAAAAAACGATGGGCTATAACCCATGTTTTTTTTTTTTTTTTTTTTTTTCAAATCCTCAAAAATGATGAAAAACTGCGTGCTATAGTATGCCGTACGATATGGGCTATAGCCCATGTTCAAAAATTATGAAAAACAAGGTTAATTTTTTTTTTCAAAATTTCAAAAAACGATGGGCTATAACCCATGTTTTTTGAAATTTAGATTTTTTTTCAAATCCTCAAAAATGATGAAAAACGACGTGCTATAGTATGCCGTATGGTAGGGGCTATAGCCCATGTTCAAAAATGATGAAAAACGAGGTTAAAAAAAAATTCAAAAATTCAAAAAACGATGGGCTATAACCCATGTTTTTTGAAATGTTGAATTTTTTTCAAATCCTCAAAAATGATGAAAAACGGCGTGCTATAGTATGCCGTACGGTAGGGGCTATAGCCCATGTTCAAAAATGATGAAAAACAGCATGCTATAGTATGCCGTACGGTAGGGGCTATAGCCCATGTTAAAAAATGATGAAAAACGAGGTTAAAAAAAAATTCAAAAATTCAAAAAACGATGGGCTATAACCCATGTTTTTTGAAATTTTGATTTTTTTTCAAATCCTCAAAAATGATGAAAAACTGCGTGCTATAGTATGCCGTACGATATGGGCTATAGCCCATGTTCAAAAATGATGAAAAACGAGGTTATTTTTTTTTTCAAAAATTCAAAAAACGATGGGCTATAACCCATGTTTTTTGAAATTTTGAATTTTTTTCAAATCCTCAAAAATGATGAAAAACGGCGTGCTATAGTATGCCGTACGGTAGGGGCTATAGCCCATGTTCAAAAATGATGAAAAACGAGGTTAAACATTTTTTTTAAAATTCAAAAAACGATGGGCTATAACCCATGTTTTTTGAAAAATTAAATTTTTTTCAAATCCTCAAAAATGATGAAAAACTGCGTGCTATAGTATGCCGTACGATATGGGCTATAGCCCATGTTCAAAAATGATGAAAAACGAGGTTAAAAAAAAATTCAAAAATTCAAAAAACGATGGGCTATAACCCATGTTTTTTGAAATGTTGAATTTTTTTCAAATCCTCAAAAATGATGAAAAACGGCGTGCTATAGTATGCCGTACGGTAGGGGCTATAGCCCATGTTCAAAAATGATGAAAAACAGCATGCTATAGTATGCCGTACGGTAGGGGCTATAGCCCATGTTCAAAAATGATGAAAAACGAGGTTAAAAATTCAAAAATTCAAAAAACGATGGGCTATAACCCATGTTTTTTGAAATTTTGATTTTTTTTCAAATCCTCAAAAATGATGAAAAACTGCGTGCTATAGTATGCCGTACGATATGGGCTATAGCCCATGTTCAAAAATGATGAAAAACGAGGTTATTTTTTTTTTCAAAAATTCAAAAAACGATGGGCTATAACCCATGTTTTTTGAAATTTTGAATTTTTTTCAAATCCTCAAAAATGATGAAAAACGGCGTGCTATAGTATGCCGTACGGTAGGGGCTATAGCCCATGTTCAAAAATGATGAAAAACGAGGTTAAACATTTTTTTTTAAATTCAAAAAACGATGGGCTATAACCCATGTTTTTTGAAAAATTTAATTTTTTTCAAATCCTCAAAAATGATGAAAAACTGCGTGCTATAGTATGCCGTACGATATGGGCTATAGCCCATGTTCAAAAATGATGAAAAACGAGGTTAATTTTTTTTTTCAAAATTTCAAAAAACGATGGGCTATAACCCATGTTTTTTGAAATTTTGATTTTTTTTCAAATCCTCAAAAATGATGAAAAACGACGTGCTATAGTATGCCGTATGGTAGGGGCTATAGCCCATGTTCAAAAATGATGAAAAACGAGGTTAAAAAAAAATTCAAAAATTCAAAAAACGATGGGCTATAACCCATGTTTTTTGAAATGTTGAATTTTTTTCAAATCCTCAAAAATGATGAAAAACGGCGTGCTATAGTATGCCGTACGGTAGGGGCTATAGCCCATGTTCAAAAATGATGAAAAACAGCATGCTATAGTATGCCGTACGGTAGGGGCTATAGCCCATGTTCAAAAATGATGAAAAACGAGGTTAAAAAAAAATTCAAAAATTCAAAAAACGATGGGCTATAACCCATGTTTTTTGAAATTTTGATTTTTTTTCAAATCCTCAAAAATGATGAAAAACTGCGTGCTATAGTATGCCGTACGATATGGGCTATAGCCCATGTTCAAAAATGATGAAAAACGAGGTTATTTTTTTTTTCAAAAATTCAAAAAACGATGGGCTATAACCCATGTTTTTTGAAATTTTGAATTTTTTTCAAATCCTCAAAAATGATGAAAAACGGCGTGCTATAGTATGCCGTACGGTAGGGGCTATAGCCCATGTTCAAAAATGATGAAAAACGAGGTTAAACATTTTTTTTAAAATTCAAAAAACGATGGGCTATAACCCATGTTTTTTGAAAAATTTAATTTTTTTCAAATCCTCAAAAATGATGAAAAACTGCGTGCTATAGTATGCCGTACGATATGGGCTATAGCCCATGTTCAAAAATGATGAAAAACGAGGTTAAAAAAAAATTCAAAAATTCAAAAAACTATGGGCTATAACCCATGTTTTTTGAAATGTTGAATTTTTTTCAAATCCTCAAAAATGATGAAAAACGGCGTGCTATAGTATGCCGTACGGTAGGGGCTATAGCCCATGTTCAAAAATGATGAAAAACAGCATGCTATAGTATGCCGTACGGTAGGGGCTATAGCCCATGTTCAAAAATGATGAAAAACGAGGTTAAAAAAAAATTCAAAAATTCAAAAAACGATGGGCTATAACCCATGTTTTTTGAAATTTTGATTTTTTTTCAAATCCTCAAAAATGATGAAAAACTGCGTGCTATAGTATGCCGTACGATATGGGCTATAGCCCATGTTCAAAAATGATGAAAAACGAGGTTATTTTTTTTTTCAAAAATTCAAAAAACGATGGGCTATAACCCATGTTTTTTGAAATTTTGAATTTTTTTCAAATCCTCAAAAATGATGAAAAACGGCGTGCTATAGTATGCCGTACGGTAGGGGCTATAGCCCATGTTCAAAAATGATGAAAAACGAGGTTAAACATTTTTTTTAAAATTCAAAAAACGATGGGCTATAACCCATGTTTTTTGAAAAATTTAATTTTTTTAAAATCCTCAAAAATGATGAAAAACTGCGTGCTATAGTATGCCGTACGATATGGGCTATAGCCCATGTTCAAAAATGATGAAAAACGAGGTTAATTTTTTTTTTCAAAATTTCAAAAAACGATGGGCTATAACCCATGTTTTTTGAAATTTTGATTTTTTTTCAAATCCTCAAAAATGATGAAAAACGGCGTGCTATAGTATGCCGTACGGTAGGGGCTATAGCCCATGTTCAAAAATGATGAAAAACGAGGTTAAAAAAAAAATTCAAAAATTCAAAAAACGATGGGCTATAACCCATGTTTTTTTAAATGTTTAATTTTTTTCAAATCCTCAAAAATTATGAAAAACGGCGTGCTATAGTATGCCGTACGGTAGGGGCTATAGCCCATGTTCAAAAATGATGAAAAACGAGGTTAAAAAAAAATCAAAAATTCAAAAAACGATGGGCTATAACCCATGTTTTTTGAATTTTTGATTTTTTTTCAAATCCTCAAAAATGATGAAAAACGGCGTGCTATAGTATGCCGTACGGTAGGGGCTATAGCCCATGTTCAAAAATGATGAGAAACGAGGTTAAACATTTTTTTTTAAATTCAAAAAACGATGGGCTATAACCCATGTTTTTTGAAAATTTTAATTTTTTTCAAATCCTCAAAAATGATGAAAAACTGCGTGCTATAGTATGCCGTACGATATGGGCTATAGCCCATGTTCAAAAATGATGAAAAACGAGGTTAATTTTTTTTTTCAAAAATTCAAAAAACGATGGGCTATAACCCATGTTTTTTTAAATTTTGAATTTTTTTCAAATCCTCAAAAATGATGAAAAACGGCGTGCTATAGTATGCCGTACGGTAGGGGCTATAGCCCATGTTCAAAAATGATGAAAAACGAGGTTAAACATTTTTTTTTAAATTCAAAAAACGATGGGCTATAACCCATGTTTTTTGAAAAATTTAATTTTTTTCAAATCCTCAAAAATGATGAAAAACTGCGTGCTATAGTATGCCGTACGATATGGGCTATAGCCCATGTTCAAAAATGATGAAAAACGAGGTTAATTTTTTTTTTCAAAATTTCAAAAAACGATGGGCTATAACCCATGTTTTTTGAAATTTTGATTTTTTTTCAAATCCTCAAAAATGATGAAAAACGGCGTGCTATAGTATGCCGTACGGTAGGGGCTATAGCCCATGTTCAAAAATGATGAAAAACGAGGTTAGAAAAAAAATTCAAAAATTCAAAAAACGATGGGCTATAACCCATGTTTTTTTAAATGTTTAATTTTTTTCAATTCCTCAAAAATTATGAAAAACGGCGTGCTATAGTATGCCGTACGGTAGGGGCTATAGCCCATGTTCAAAAATGATGAAAAACGAGGTTAAAAAAAAATCAAAAATTCAAAAAACGATGGGCTATAACCCATGTTTTTTGAATTTTTGATTTTTTTTCAAATCCTCAAAAATGATGAAAAACGGCGTGCTATAGTATGCCGTACGGTAGGGGCTATAGCCCATGTTAAAAAATGATGAGAAACGAGGTTAAACATTTTTTTTTAAATTCAAAAAACGATGGGCTATAACCCATGTTTTTTGAAAAATTTAATTTTTTTCAAATCCTCAAAAATGATGAAAAACTGCGTGCTATAGTATGCCGTACGATATGGGCTATAGCCCATGTTCAAAAATGATGAAAAACGAGGTTAATTTTTTTTTTCAAAATTTCAAAAAACGATGGGCTATAACCCATGTTTTTTGAAATTTTGATTTTTTTTCAAATCCTCAAAAATGATGAAAAACGGCGTGCTATAGTATGCCGTACGGTAGGGGCTATAGCCCATGTTCAAAAATGATGAAAAACGAGGTTAAATTTTTTTTTCAAAAATTCAAAAAACGATGGGCTATAACCCATGTTTTTTTAAATGTTTAATTTTTTTCAAATCCTCAAAAATTATGAAAAACGGCGTGCTATAGTATGCCGTACGGTAGGGGCTATAGCCCATGTTCAAAAATGATGAAAAACGAGGTTAAAAAAAAATCAAAAATTCAAAAAACGATGGGCTATAACCCATGTTTTTTGAATTTTTGATTTTTTTTCAAATCCTCAAAAATGATGAAAAACGGCGTGCTATAGTATGCCGTACGGTAGGGGCTATAGCCCATGTTCAAAAATGATGAGAAACGAGGTTAAACATTTTTTTTTAAATTCAAAAAACGATGGGCTATAACCCATGTTTTTTGAAAATTTAAATTTTTTTCAAATCCTCAAAAATGATGAAAAACTGCGTGCTATAGTATGCCGTACGATATGGGCTATAGCCCATGTTCAAAAATGATGAAAAACGAGGTTAATTTTTTTTTTCAAAATTTCAAAAAACGATGGGCTATAACCCATGTTTTTGAAAAAATTTTTTTTTTTCAAATCCTCAAAAATGATGAAAAACGGCGTGCTATAGTATGCCGTACGGTAGGGGCTATAGCCCATGTTCAAAAATGATGAAAAACGAGGTAAAAAAAAAATCAAAAATTCAAAAAACGATGGGCTATAACCCATGTTTTTTGAAATGTTTAATTTTTTTCAAATCCTCAAAAATTATGAAAAACGGCGTGCTATAGTATGCCGTACGGTAGGGGCTATAGCCCATGTTCAAAAATGATGAAAAACGAGGTTAAAAAAAAATCAAAAATTCAAAAAACGATGGGCTATAACCCATGTTTTTTTAAATTTAGATTTTTTTTCAAATCCTCAAAAATGATGAAAAACGGCGTGCTATAGTATGCCGTACGGTAGGGGCTATAGCCCATGTTCAAAAATGATGAAAAACGAGGTTAAAAACAAATTCAAAAATTCAAAAAACGATGGGCTATAACCCATGTTTTTTGAATTTTTGATTTTTTTTTAAATCCTCAAAAATGATGAAAAACGGCGTGCTATAGTATGCCGTACGGTAGGGGCTATAGCCCATGTTCAAAAATGATGAAAAACGAGGTTAAACATTTTTTTTTAAATTAAAAAAACGATGGGCTATAACCCATGTTTTTTGAAATTTAGATTTTTTTTCAAATCCTCAAAAATGATGAAAAACTGCGTGCTATAGTATGCCGTACGATATGGGCTATAGCCCATGTTCAAAAATGATGAAAAACGAGGTTAATTTTTTTTTTCAAAATTTCAAAAAACGATGGGCTATAACCCATGTTTTTTGAAATGTTTAATTTTTTTCAAATCCTCAAAAATTATGAAAAACGGCGTGCTATAGTATGCCGTACGGTAGGGGCTATAGCCCATGTTCAAAAATGATGAAAAACGAGGTTAAAAACAAATTCAAAAATTCAAAAAACGATGGGCTATAACCCATGTTTTTTTAATTTTTGATTTTTTTTCAAATCCTCAAAAATGATGAAAAACGGCGTGCTATAGTATGCCGTACGGTAGGGGCTATAGCCCATGTTCAAAAATGATGAAAAACGAGGTTAAACATTTTTTTTAAAATTCAAAAAACGATGGGCTATAACCCATGTTTTTTGAAATTTTGATTTTTTTTCAAATCCTCAAAAATGATGAAAAACGGCGTGCTATAGTATGCCGTACGGTAGGGGCTATAGCCCATGTTCAGAAATGATGAAAAACGAGGTTAAAAAAAAAATTCAGAAATTCAAAAAACGATGGGCTATAACCCATGTTTTTTGAAATGTTGAATTTTTTTCAAATCCTCAAAAATGATGAAAAACGGCGTGCTATAGTATGCCGTACGGTAGGGGCTATAGCCCATGTTCAAAAATGATGAAAAACAGCATGCTATAGTATGCCGTACGGTAGGGGCTATAGCCCATGTTCAAAAATGATGAAAAACGAGGTTAAATTTTTTTTCAAAAATTCAAAAAACGATGGGCTATAACCCATGTTTTTTGAAATTTTGATTTTTTTTCAAATCCTCAAAAATGATGAAAAACTGCGTGCTATAGTATGCCGTACGATATGGGCTATAGCCCATGTTCAAAAATGATGAAAAACGAGGTTATTTTTTTTTTCAAAAATTCAAAAAACGATGGGCTATAACCCATGTTTTTTGAAATTTTGAATTTTTTTCAAATCCTCAAAAATGATGAAAAACGGCGTGCTATAGTATGCCGTACGGTAGGGGCTATAGCCCATGTTCAAAAATGATGAAAAAAGAGGTTAAAAAAAAATTCAAAAATTCAAAAAACGATGGGCTATAACCCATGTTTTTTGAATTTTTGATTTTTTTTCAAATCCTCAAAAATGATGAAAAACGGCGTGCTATAGTATGCCGTACGGTAGGGGCTATAGCCCATGTTCAAAAATGATGAAAAACAGCATGCTATAGTATGCCGTACGGTAGAGGCTATAGCCCATGTTCAAAAATGATGAAAAACGAGGTTAATTTTTTTTTTTTTAATTCAAAAAACGATGGGCTATAACCCATGTTTTTTGAAATTTTGATTTTTTTTCAAATCCTCAAAAATGATGAAAAACTGCGTGCTATAGTATGCCGTACGATATGGGCTATAGCCCATGTTCAAAAATGATGAAAAACGAGGTTATTTTTTTTTTCAAAAATTCAAAAAACGATGGGCTATAACCCATGTTTTTTGAAATTTTGATTTTTTTTCAAATCCTCAAAAATGATGAAAAACGGCGTGCTATAGTAGGCCGTACGGTAGGGGCTATAGCCCATGTTCAAAAATGATGAAAAACGAGGTTAAAAAAAACTCAAACATTCAAAAAACGATGGGCTATAACCCATGTTTTTTGAATTTTTGATTTTTTTTCAAATCCTAAAAAATGATGAAAAACGGCGTGCTATAGTATGCCGTACGGTAGGGGCTATAGCCCATGTTCAAAAATGATGAGAAACGAGGTTAAACATTTTTTTTTAAATTCAAAAAACGATGGGCTATAACCCATGTTTTTTGAAAATTTTAATTTTTTTCAAATCCTCAAAAATGATGAAAAACTGCGTGCTATAGTATGCCGTACGATATGGGCTATAGCCCATGTTCAAAAATGATGAAAAACGAGGTTAATTTTTTTTTTCAAAATTTAAAAAAACGATGGGCTATAACCCATGTTTTTTGAATTTTTGATTTTTTTTCAAATCCTCAAAAATGATGAAAAACGGCGTGCTATAGTATGCCGTACGGTAGGGGCTATAGCCCATGTTCAAAAATGATGAAAAACAGCATGCTATAGTATGCCGTACGGTAGAGGCTATAGCCCATGTTCAAAAATGATGAGAAACGAGGTTAAACATTTTTTTTTAAATTCAAAAAACGATGGGCTATAACCCATGTTTTTTGAAATTTTGAATTTTTTTCAAATCCTCAAAAATGATGAAAAACGGCGTGCTATAGTATGCCGTACGGTAGGGGCTATAGCCCATGTTCAAAAATGATGAAAAACGAGGTTAAACATTTTTTTTTAAATTCAAAAAACGATGGGCTATAACCCATGTTTTTTGAAATTTTGATTTTTTTTCAAATCCTCAAAAATGATGAAAAACGGCGTGCTATAGTATGCCGTACGGTAGGGGCTATAGCCCATGTTCAGAAATGATGAAAAACGAGGTTAAAAAATAAAATTCAGAAATTCAAAAAACGATGGGCTATAACCCATGTTTTTTGAAATGTTGAATTTTTTTCAAATCCTCAAAAATGATGAAAAACGGCGTGCTATAGTATGCCGTACGGTAGGGGCTATAGCCCATGTTCAAAAATGATGAGAAACGAGGTTAAACATTTTTTTTTAAATTCAAAAAACGATGGGCTATAACCCATGTTTTTTGAAAATTTTAATTTTTTTCAAATCCTCAAAAATGATGAAAAACTGCGTGCTATAGTATGCCGTACGATATGGGCTATAGCCCATGTTCAAAAATGATGAAAAACGAGGTTAATTTTTTTTTCAAAAATTCAAAAAACGATGGGCTATAACCCATGTTTTTTTAAATTTTGAATTTTTTTCAAATCCTCAAAAATGATGAAAAACGGCGTGCTATAGTATGCCGTACGGTAGGGGCTATAGCCCATGTTCAAAAATGATGAAAAACGAGGTTAAACATTTTTTTTTAAATTAAAAAAACGATGGGCTATAACCCATGTTTTTTGAAAAATTTTTTTTTTTTCAAATCCTCAAAAATGATGAAAAACTGCGTGCTATAGTATGCCGTACGATATGGGCTATAGCCCATGTTCAAAAATGATGAAAAACGAGGTTAATTTTTTTTTTCAAAATTTCAAAAAACGATGGGCTATAACCCATGTTTTTTGAAATTTTGATTTTTTTTCAAATCCTCAAAAATGATGAAAAACGGCGTGCTATAGTATGCCGTACGGTAGGGGCTATAGCCCATGTTCAAAAATGATGAAAAACGAGGTTAGAAAAAAAATTCAAAAATTCAAAAAACGATGGGCTATAACCCATGTTTTTTTAAATGTTTAATTTTTTTCAATTCCTCAAAAATTATGAAAAACGGCGTGCTATAGTATGCCGTACGGTAGGGGCTATAGCCCATGTTCAAAAATGATGAAAAACGAGGTTAAAAAAAAATCAAAAATTCAAAAAACGATGGGCTATAACCCATGTTTTTTGAATTTTTGATTTTTTTTCAAATCCTCAAAAATGATGAAAAACGGCGTGCTATAGTATGCCGTACGGTAGGGGCTATAGCCCATGTTCAAAAATGATGAGAAACGAGGTTAAACATTTTTTTTTAAATTCAAAAAACGATGGGCTATAACCCATGTTTTTTGAAAATTTTAATTTTTTTCAAATCCTCAAAAATGATGAAAAACTGCGTGCTATAGTATGCCGTACGATATGGGCTATAGCCCATGTTCAAAAATGATGAAAAACGAGGTTAATTTTTTTTTTCAAAAATTCAAAAAACGATGGGCTATAACCCATGTTTTTTTAAATTTTGAATTTTTTTCAAATCCTCAAAAATGATGAAAAACGGCGTGCTATAGTATGCCGTACGGTAGGGGCTATAGCCCATGTTCAAAAATGATGAAAAACGAGGTTAAACATTTTTTTTTAAATTCAAAAAACGATGGGCTATAACCCATGTTTTTTGAAAATTTTAATTTTTTTCAAATCCTCAAAAATGATGAAAAACTGCGTGCTATAGTATGCCGTACGATATGGGCTATAGCCCATGTTCAAAAATGATGAAAAACGAGGTTAATTTTTTTTTTCAAAATTTCAAAAAACGATGGGCTATAACCCATGTTTTTTGAAATTTAGATTTTTTTTCAAATCCTCAAAAATGATGAAAAACGGCGTGCTATAGTATGCCGTACGGTAGGGGCTATAGCCCATGTTCAAAAATGATGAAAAACGAGGTTAAATTTTTTTTTCAAAAATTCAAAAAACGATGGGCTATAACCCATGTTTTTTTAAATGTTTAATTTTTTTCAAATCCTCAAAAATTATGAAAAACGGCGTGCTATAGTATGCCGTACGGTAGGGGCTATAGCCCATGTTCAAAAATGATGAAAAACGAGGTTAAAAAAAAATCAAAAATTCAAAAAACGATGGGCTATAACCCATGTTTTTTGAATTTTTGATTTTTTTTCAAATCCTCAAAAATGATGAAAAACGGCGTGCTATAGTATGCCGTACGGTAGGGGCTATAGCCCATGTTCAAAAATGATGAGAAACGAGGTTAAACATTTTTTTTTAAATTCAAAAAACGATGGGCTATAACCCATGTTTTTTGAAAATTTAAAATTTTTTCAAATCCTCAAAAATGATGAAAAACTGCGTGCTATAGTATGCCGTACGATATGGGCTATAGCCCATGTTCAAAAATGATGAAAAACGAGGTTAATTTTTTTTTTCAAAATTTCAAAAAACGATGGGCTATAACCCATGTTTTTGAAAAAATTTTTTTTTTTCAAATCCTCAAAAATGATGAAAAACGGCGTGCTATAGTATGCCGTACGGTAGGGGCTATAGCCCATGTTCAAAAATGATGAAAAACGAGGTAAAAAAAAAATCAAAAATTCAAAAAACGATGGGCTATAACCCATGTTTTTTGAAATGTTTAATTTTTTTCAAATCCTCAAAAATTATGAAAAACGGCGTGCTATAGTATGCCGTACGGTAGGGGCTATAGCCCATGTTCAAAAATGATGAAAAACGAGGTTAAAAAAAAATCAAAAATTCAAAAAACGATGGGCTATAACCCATGTTTTTTGAAATTTAGATTTTTTTTCAAATCCTCAAAAATGATGAAAAACGGCGTGCTATAGTATGCCGTACGGTAGGGGCTATAGCCCATGTTCAAAAATGATGAAAAACGAGGTTAAAAACAAATTCAAAAATTCAAAAAACGATGGGCTATAACCCATGTTTTTTGAATTTTTGATTTTTTTTTAAATCCTCAAAAATGATGAAAAACGGCGTGCTATAGTATGCCGTACGGTAGGGGCTATAGCCCATGTTCAAAAATGATGAAAAACGAGGTTAAACATTTTTTTTTAAATTAAAAAAACGATGGGCTATAACCCATGTTTTTTGAAATTTAGATTTTTTTTCAAATCCTCAAAAATGATGAAAAACTGCGTGCTATAGTATGCCGTACGATATGGGCTATAGCCCATGTTCAAAAATGATGAAAAACGAGGTTAATTTTTTTTTTCAAAATTTCAAAAAACGATGGGCTATAACCCATGTTTTTTGAAATGTTTAATTTTTTTCAAATCCTCAAAAATTATGAAAAACGGCGTGCTATAGTATGCCGTACGGTAGGGGCTATAGCCCATGTTCAAAAATGATGAAAAACGAGGTTAAAAACAAATTCAAAAATTCAAAAAACGATGGGCTATAACCCATGTTTTTTTAATTTTTGATTTTTTTTCAAATCCTCAAAAATGATGAAAAACGGCGTGCTATAGTATGCCGTACGGTAGGGGCTATAGCCCATGTTCAAAAATGATGAAAAACGAGGTTAAACATTTTTTTTAAAATTCAAAAAACGATGGGCTATAACCCATGTTTTTTGAAATTTTGATTTTTTTTCAAATCCTCAAAAATGATGAAAAACGGCGTGCTATAGTATGCCGTACGGTAGGGGCTATAGCCCATGTTCAGAAATGATGAAAAACGAGGTTAAAAAAAAAATTCAGAAATTCAAAAAACGATGGGCTATAACCCATGTTTTTTGAAATGTTGAATTTTTTTCAAATCCTCAAAAATGATGAAAAACGGCGTGCTATAGTATGCCGTACGGTAGGGGCTATAGCCCATGTTCAAAAATGATGAAAAACAGCATGCTATAGTATGCCGTACGGTAGGGGCTATAGCCCATGTTCAAAAATGATGAAAAACGAGGTTAAATTTTTTTTCAAAAATTCAAAAAACGATGGGCTATAACCCATGTTTTTTGAAATTTTGATTTTTTTTTCAAATCCTCAAAAATGATGAAAAACTGCGTGCTATAGTATGCCGTACGATATGGGCTATAGCCCATGTTCAAAAATGATGAAAAACGAGGTTATTTTTTTTTTCAAAAATTCAAAAAACGATGGGCTATAACCCATGTTTTTTGAAATTTTGAATTTTTTTCAAATCCTCAAAAATGATGAAAAACGGCGTGCTATAGTATGCCGTACGGTAGGGGCTATAGCCCATGTTCAAAAATGATGAAAAAAGAGGTTAAAAAAAAATTCAAAAATTCAAAAAACGATGGGCTATAACCCATGTTTTTTGAATTTTTGATTTTTTTTCAAATCCTCAAAAATGATGAAAAACGGCGTGCTATAGTATGCCGTACGGTAGGGGCTATAGCCCATGTTCAAAAATGATGAAAAACAGCATGCTATAGTATGCCGTACGGTAGAGGCTATAGCCCATGTTCAAAAATGATGAAAAACGAGGTTAATTTTTTTTTTTTTAATTCAAAAAACGATGGGCTATAACCCATGTTTTTTGAAATTTTGATTTTTTTTTCAAATCCTCAAAAATGATGAAAAACTGCGTGCTATAGTATGCCGTACGATATGGGCTATAGCCCATGTTCAAAAATGATGAAAAACGAGGTTATTTTTTTTTTCAAAAATTCAAAAAACGATGGGCTATAACCCATGTTTTTTGAAATTTTGAATTTTTTTCAAATCCTCAAAAATGATGAAAAACGGCGTGCTATAGTATGCCGTACGGTAGGGGCTATAGCCCATGTTCAAAAATGATGAAAAACGAGGTTAAAAAAAATTCAAACATTCAAAAAACGATGGGCTATAACCCATGTTTTTTGAATTTTTGATTTTTTTTCAAATCCTCAAAAATGATGAAAAACGGCGTGCTATAGTATGCCGTACGGTAGGGGCTATAGCCCATGTTCAAAAATGATGAGAAACGAGGTTAAACATTTTTTTTTAAATTCAAAAAACGATGGGCTATAACCCATGTTTTTTGAAAATTTTAATTTTTTTCAAATCCTCAAAAATGATGAAAAACTGCGTGCTATAGTATGCCGTACGATATGGGCTATAGCCCATGTTCAAAAATGATGAAAAACGAGGTTAATTTTTTTTTTCAAAATTTAAAAAAACGATGGGCTATAACCCATGTTTTTTGAATTTTTGATTTTTTTTCAAATCCTCAAAAATGATGAAAAACGGCGTGCTATAGTATGCCGTACGGTAGGGGCTATAGCCCATGTTCAAAAATGATGAAAAACAGCATGCTATAGTATGCCGTACGGTAGAGGCTATAGCCCATGTTCAAAAATGATGAGAAACGAGGTTAAACATTTTTTTTTAAATTCAAAAAACGATGGGCTATAACCCATGTTTTTTGAAATTTTGAATTTTTTTCAAATCCTCAAAAATGATGAAAAACGGCGTGCTATAGTATGCCGTACGGTAGGGGCTATAGCCCATGTTCAAAAATGATGAAAAACGAGGTTAAACATTTTTTTTAAAATTCAAAAAACGATGGGCTATAACCCATGTTTTTTGAAATTTTGATTTTTTTTCAAATCCTCAAAAATGATGAAAAACGGCGTGCTATAGTATGCCGTACGGTAGGGGCTATAGCCCATGTTCAGAAATGATGAAAAACGAGGTTAAAAAATAAAATTCAGAAATTCAAAAAACGATGGGCTATAACCCATGTTTTTTGAAATGTTGAATTTTTTTCAAATCCTCAAAAATGATGAAAAACGGCGTGCTATAGTATGCCGTACGGTAGGGGCTATAGCCCATGTTCAAAAATGATGAAAAACAGCATGCTATAGTATGCCGTACGGTAGGGGCTATAGCCCATGTTCAAAAATGATGAAAAACGAGGTTAAATTTTTTTTCAAAAATTCAAAAAACGATGGGCTATAACCCATGTTTTTTGAAATTTTGATTTTTTTTCAAATCCTCAAAAATGATGAAAAACTGCGTGCTATAGTATGCCGTACGATATGGGCTATAGCCCATGTTCAAAAATGATGAAAAACGAGGTTATTTTTTTTTTCAAAAATTCAAAAAACGATGGGCTATAACCCATGTTTTTTGAAATTTTGAATTTTTTTCAAATCCTCAAAAATGATGAAAAACGGCGTGCTATAGTATGCCGTACGGTAGGGGCTATAGCCCATGTTCAAAAATGATGAAAAAAGAGGTTAAAAAAAAATTCAAAAATTCAAAAAACGATGGGCTATAACCCATGTTTTTTTAATTTTTGATTTTTTTTCAAATCCTCAAAAATGATGAAAAACGGCGTGCTATAGTATGCCGTACGGTAGGGGCTATAGCCCATGTTCAAAAATGATGAAAAACAGCATGCTATAGTATGCCGTACGGTAGAGGCTATAGCCCATGTTCAAAAATGATGAAAAACGAGGTTAATTTTTTTTTTTTTAATTCAAAAAACGATGGGCTATAACCCATGTTTTTTGAAATTTTGATTTTTTTTCAAATCCTCAAAAATGATGAAAAACTGCGTGCTATAGTATGCCGTACGATATGGGCTATAGCCCATGTTCAAAAATGATGAAAAACGAGGTTATTTTTTTTTTCAAAAATTCAAAAAACGATGGGCTATAACCCATGTTTTTTGAAATTTTGAATTTTTTTCAAATCCTCAAAAATGATGAAAAACGGCGTGCTATAGTATGCCGTACGGTAGGGGCTATAGCCCATGTTCAAAAATGATGAAAAACGAGGTTAAAAAAAATTCAAACATTCAAAAAACGATGGGCTATAACCCATGTTTTTTGAATTTTTGATTTTTTTTCAAATCCTCAAAAATGATGAAAAACGGCGTGCTATAGTATGCCGTACGGTAGGGGCTATAGCCCATGTTCAAAAATGATGAGAAACGAGGTTAAACATTTTTTTTTAAATTCAAAAAACGATGGGCTATAACCCATGTTTTTTGAAAATTTTAATTTTTTTCAAATCCTCAAAAATGATGAAAAACTGCGTGCTATAGTATGCCGTACGATATGGGCTATAGCCCATGTTCAAAAATGATGAAAAACGAGGTTAATTTTTTTTTTCAAAATTTAAAAAAACGATGGGCTATAACCCATGTTTTTTGAATTTTTGATTTTTTTTCAAATCCTCAAAAATGATGAAAAACGGCGTGCTATAGTATGCCGTACGGTAGGGGCTATAGCCCATGTTCAAAAATGATGAAAAACAGCATGCTATAGTATGCCGTACGGTAGAGGCTATAGCCCATGTTCAAAAATGATGAGAAACGAGGTTAAACATTTTTTTTAAAATTCAAAAAACGATGGGCTATAACCCATGTTTTTTGAAATTTTGAATTTTTTTCAAATCCTCAAAAATGATGAAAAACGGCGTGCTATAGTATGCCGTACGGTAGGGGCTATAGCCCATGTTCAAAAATGATGAAAAAAGAGGTTAAAAAAAAATTCAAAAATTCAAAAAACGATGGGCTATAACCCATGTTTTTTGAATTTTAGATTTTTTTTCAAATCCTCAAAAATGATGAAAAACGGCGTGCTATAGTATGCCGTACGGTAGGGGCTATAGCCCATGTTCAAAAATGATGAAAAACAGCATGCTATAGTATGCCGTACGGTAGAGGCTATAGCCCATGTTCAAAAATGATGAAAAACGAGGTTAATTTTTTTTTTTTTAATTCAAAAAACGATGGGCTATAACCCATGTTTTTTGAAATTTTGATTTTTTTTCAAATCCTCAAAAATGATGAAAAACTGCGTGCTATAGTATGCCGTACGATATGGGCTATAGCCCATGTTCAAAAATGATGAAAAACGAGGTTATTTTTTTTTTCAAAAATTCAAAAAACGATGGGCTATAACCCATGTTTTTTGAAATTTTGAATTTTTTTCAAATCCTCAAAAATGATGAAAAACGGCGTGCTATAGTATGCCGTACGGTAGGGGCTATAGCCCATGTTCAAAAATGATGAAAAACGAGGTTAAAAAAAATTCAAACATTCAAAAAACGATGGGCTATAACCCATGTTTTTTGAATTTTTGATTTTTTTTCAAATCCTCAAAAATGATGAAAAACGGCGTGCTATAGTATGCCGTACGGTAGGGGCTATAGCCCATGTTCAAAAATGATGAGAAACGAGGTTAAACATTTTTTTTTAAATTCAAAAAACGATGGGCTATAACCCATGTTTTTTGAAAATTTTAATTTTTTTCAAATCCTCAAAAATGATGAAAAACTGCGTGCTATAGTATGCCGTACGATATGGGCTATAGCCCATGTTCAAAAATGATGAAAAACGAGGTTAATTTTTTTTTTCAAAATTTAAAAAAACGATGGGCTATAACCCATGTTTTTTGAATTTTTGATTTTTTTTCAAATCCTCAAAAATGATGAAAAACGGCGTGCTATAGTATGCCGTACGGTAGGGGCTATAGCCCATGTTCAAAAATGATGAAAAACAGCATGCTATAGTATGCCGTACGGTAGAGGCTATAGCCCATGTTCAAAAATGATGAGAAACGAGGTTAAACATTTTTTTTTAAATTCAAAAAACGATGGGCTATAACCCATGTTTTTTGAAAATTTTAATTTTTTTCAAATCCTCAAAAATGATGAAAAACTGCGTGCTATAGTATGCCGTACGATATGGGCTATAGCCCATGTTCAAAAATGATGAAAAACGAGGTTAATTTTTTTTTTCAAAATTAAAAAAAACGATGGGCTATAACCCATGTTTTTTGAAATTTTGATTTTTTTTCAAATCCTCAAAAATGATGAAAAACGGCGTGCTATAGTATGCCGTACGGTAGGGGCTATAGCCCATGTTCAAAAATGATGAAAAACAGCATGCTATAGTATGCCGTACGGTAGAGGCTATAGCCCATGTTCAAAAATGATGAAAAACGAGGTTAATTTTTTTTTTTTAATTCAAAAAACGATGGGCTATAACCCATGTTTTTTGAAATTTTGATTTTTTTTCAAATCCTCAAAAATGATGAAAAACTGCGTGCTATAGTATGCCGTACGATATGGGCTATAGCCCATGTTCAAAAATGATGAAAAACGAGGTTATTTTTTTTTTCAAAAATTCAAAAAACGATGGGCTATAACCCATGTTTTTTGAAATTTTGAATTTTTTTCAAATCCTCAAAAATGATGAAAAACGGCGTGCTATAGTATGCCGTACGGTAGGGGCTATAGCCCATGTTCAAAAATGATGAAAAACGAGGTTAAAAAAAATTCAAACATTCAAAAAACGATGGGCTATAACCCATGTTTTTTGAATTTTTGATTTTTTTTCAAATCCTCAAAAATGATGAAAAACGGCGTGCTATAGTATGCCGTACGGTAGGGGCTATAGCCCATGTTCAAAAATGATGAGAAACGAGGTTAAACATTTTTTTTTAAATTCAAAAAACGATGGGCTATAACCCATGTTTTTTGAAAATTTTAATTTTTTTCAAATCCTCAAAAATGATGAAAAACTGCGTGCTATAGTATGCCGTACGATATGGGCTATAGCCCATGTTCAAAAATGATGAAAAACTAGGTTAATTTTCTTTTTTCAAAATTTAAAAAAACGATGGGCTATAACCCATGTTTTTTGAATTTTTGATTTTTTTTCAAATCCTCAAAAATGATGAAAAACGGCGTGCTATAGTATGCCGTACGGTAGGGGCTATAGCCCATGTTCAAAAATGATGAAAAACAGCATGCTATAGTATGCCGTACGGTAGAGGCTATAGCCCATGTTCAAAAATGATGAAAAACGAGGTTATTTTTATTTTTTTTAATTCAAAAAACGATGGGCTATAACCCATGTTTTTTGAAATTTTGATTTTTTTTCAAATCCTCAAAAATGATGAAAAACTGCGTGCTATAGTATGCCGTACGATATGGGCTATAGCCCATGTTCAAAAATGATGAAAAACGAGGTTATTTTTTTTTTCAAAAATTCAAAAAACGATGGGCTATAACCCATGTTTTTTGAAATTTTGAAATTTTTTCAAATCCTCAAAAATGATGAAAAACGGCGTGCTATAGTATGCCGTACGGTAGGGGCTATAGCCCATGTTCAAAAATGATGAAAAACGAGGTTAAAAAAATTTCAAACATTCAAAAAACGATGGGCTATAACCCATGTTTTTTGAATTTTTGATTTTTTTTCAAATCCTCAAAAATGATGAAAAACGGCGTGCTATAGTATGCCGTACGGTAGAGGCTATAGCCCATGTTCAAAAATGATGAAAAACGAGGTTAATTTTTTTTTTTTTATTCAAAAAACGATGGGCTATAACCCATGTTTTTTGA
The DNA here is from genome assembly GCF_964188405.1 of Protomyctophum parallelum. Classification (NCBI taxonomy): domain Eukaryota; kingdom Metazoa; phylum Chordata; class Actinopteri; order Myctophiformes; family Myctophidae; genus Protomyctophum; species Protomyctophum parallelum. Next base: position 27,024,332 of record NC_139706.1, read on the forward strand.
AATTTTGATTTTTTTTCAAATCCTCAAAAATGATGAAAAACTGCGTGCTATAGTATGCCGTACGATATGGGCTATAGCCCATGTTCAAAAATGATGAAAAACGAGGTTATTTTTTTTTCAAAAATTCAAAAAACGATGGGCTATAACCCATGTTTTTTGAAATTTTGAAATTTTTTCAAATCCTCAAAAATGATGAAAAACGGCGTGCTATAGTATGCCGTACGGTAGGGGCTATAGCCCATGTTCAAAAATGATGAAAAACGAGGTTAAAAAAAATTCAAACATTCAAAAAACGATGGGCTATAACCCATGTTTTTTGAATTTTTGATTTTTTTTCAAATCCTCAAAAATGATGAAAAACGGCGTGCTATAGTATGCCGTACGGTAGGGGCTATAGCCCATGTTCAAAAATGATGAGAAACGAGGTTAAACATTTTTTTTTAAATTCAAAAAACGATGGGCTATAACCCATGTTTTTTGAAAATTTTAATTTTTTTCAAATCCTCAAAAATGATGAAAAACTGCGTGCTATAGTATGCCGTACGATATGGGCTATAGCCCATGTTCAAAAATGATGAAAAACGAGGTTAATTTTTTTTTTCAAAATTTCAAAAAACGATGGGCTATAACCCATGTTTTTTTAAATTTTGATTTTTTTTCAAATCCTCAAAAATGATGAAAAACGGCGTGCTATAGTATGCCGTACGGTAGGGGCTATAGCCCATGTTCAAAAATGATGAAAAACGAGGTTAAAAAAAAATTCAAAAATTCAAAAAACGATGGGCTATAACCCATGTTTTTTGAATTTTTGATTTTTTTTCAAATCCTCAAAAATGATGAAAAACGGCGTGCTATAGTATGCCGTACGGTAGGGGCTATAGCCCATGTTCAAAAATGATGAGAAACGAGGTTAAACATTTTTTTTTTAATTCAAAAAACGATGGGCTATAACCCATGTTTTTAGAAAATTTTAATTTTTTTCAAATCCTCAAAAATGATGAAAAACTGCGTGCTATAGTATGCCGTACGATATGGGCTATAGCCCATGTTCAAAAATGATGAAAAACGAGGTTAATTTTTTTTTTCAAAATTTCAAAAAACGATGGGCTATAACCCATGTTTTTGAATTTTTTATTTTTTTTTCAAATCCTCAAAAATGATGAAAAACGGCGTGCTATAGTATGCCGTACGGTAGGGGCTATAGCCCATGTTCAAAAATGATGAAAAACGAGGTTAAAAAAAAAAATCAAAAATTCAAAAAACGATGGGCTATAACCCATGTTTTTTGAAATGTTTAATTTTTTTCAAATCCTCAAAAATTATGAAAAACGGCGTGCTATAGTATGCCGTACGGTAGGGGCTATAGCCCATGTTCAAAAATGATGAAAAACGAGGTTAAAAAAAAATCAAAAATTTAAAAAACGATGGGCTATAACCCATGTTTTTTTAAATTGAGATTTTTTTTCAAATCCTCAAAAATGATGAAAAACGGCGTGCTATAGTATGCCGTACGGTAGGGGCTATAGCCCATGTTCAAAAATGATGAAAAACGAGGTTAAAAACAAATTAAAAAAATAAAAAAACGATGGGCTATAACCCATGTTTTTTGAATTTTTGATTTTTTTTCAAATCCTCAAAAATGATGAAAAACGGCGTGCTATAGTATGCCGTACGGTAGGGGCTATAGCCCATGTTCAAAAATGATGAAAAACGAGGTTAAACATTTTTTTAAAAATTCAAAAAACGATGGGCTATAACCCATGTTTTTTGAAATTTTGATTTTTTTTCAAATCCTCAAAAATGATGAAAAACGGCGTGCTATAGTATGCCGTACGGTAGGGGCTATAGCCCATGTTCAGAAATAATGAAAAACGAGGTTAAAAAAAAAATTCAAAAATTCAAAAAACGATGGGCTATAACCCATGTTTTTTGAAATTTTGAATTTTTTTCAAATCCTCAAAAATGATGAAAAACGGCGTGCTATAGTATGCCGTACGGTAGGGGCTATAGCCCATGTTCAAAAATGATGAAAAACGAGGTTAAACATTTTTTTTTTTATTCAAAAAACGATGGGCTATAACCCATGTTTTTTTAATTTTTGATTTTTTTTCAAATCCTCAAAAATGATGAAAAACGGCGTGCTATAGTATGCCGTACGGTAGGGGCTATAGCCCATGTTCAAAAATGTAGAGAAACGAGGTTAAACATTTTTTTTTAAATTCAAAAAACGATGGGCTATAACCCATGTTTTTTGAAAATTTTATTTTTTTTCAAATCCTCAAAAATGATGAAAAACTGCGTGCTATAGTATGCCGTACGATATGGGCTATAGCCCATGTTCAAAAATGATGAAAAACGAGGTTAATTTTTTTTTTCAAAATTTCAAAAAACGATGGGCTATAACCCATGTTTTTGAAATTTTGTTTTTTTTCGAATCCTCAAAAATGATGAAAAACGGCGTGCTATAGTATGCCGTACGGTAGGGGCTATAGCCCATGTTCAAAAATGATGAAAAACGAGGTTAAATTTTTTTTCAAAAATTCAAAAAACGATGGGCTATAACCCATGTTTTTTGAAATGTTTAATTTTTTTCAAATCCTCAAAAATTATGAAAAACGGCGTGCTATAGTATGCCGTACGGTAGGGGCTATAGCCCATGTTCAAAAATGATGAAAAACGAGGTTAAAAAAAAAACAAAAATTCAAAAAACGATGGGCTATAACCCATGTTTTTTGAAATTTAGATTTTTTTTCAAATCCTCAAAAATGATGAAAAACGGCGTGCTATAGTATGCCGTACGGTAGGGGCTATAGCCCATGTTCAAAAATGATGAAAAACGAGGTTAAAAACAAATTCAAAAATTCAAAAAACGATGGGCTATAACCCATGTTTTTTGAATTTTTGATTTTTTTTCAAATCCTCAAAAATGATTAAAAACGGCGTGCTATAGTATGCCGTACGGTAGGGGCTATAGCCCATGTTCAAAAATGATGAAAAACGAGGTTAAACATTTTTTTTAAAATTCAAAAAACGATGGGCTATAACCCATGTTTTTTGAAATTTTGAATTTTTTTCAAATCCTCAAAAATGATGAAAAACTGCGTGCTATAGTATGCCGTACGATATGGGCTATAGCCCATGTTCAAAAATGATGAAAAACGAGGTTAATTTTTTTTTTCAAAATTTCAAAAAACGATGGGCTATAACCCATGTTTTTTGAAATTTTGATTTTTTTTCAAATCCTCAAAAATGATGAAAAACGGCGTGCTATAGTATGCCGTACGGTAGGGGCTATAGCCCATGTTCAGAAATGATGAAAAACGAGGTAAAAAAAAAAAATCAGAAATTCAAAAAACGATGGGCTATAACCCATGTTTTTTGAAATGTTGAATTTTTTTCAAATCCTCAAAAATGATGAAAAACGGCGTGCTATAGTATGCCGTACGGTAGGGGCTATAGCCCATGTTCAAAAATGATGAAAAACAGCATGCTATAGTATGCCGTACGGTAGGGGCTATAGCCCATGTTCAAAAATGATGAAAAACGAGGTTAAAAAAAAATTCAAAAATTCAAAAAACGATGGGCTATAACCCATGTTTTTTGAATTTTTGATTTTTTTTCAAATCCTCAAAAATGATGAAAAACGGCGTGCTATAGTATGCCGTACGATATGGGCTATAGCCCATGTTCAAAAATGATGAAAAACGAGGTTATTTTTTTTTCAAAAATTCAAAAAACGATGGGCTATAACCCATGTTTTTTGAAAATTTTAATTTTTTTCAAATCCTCAAAAATGATGAAAAACGGCGTGCTATAGTATGCCGTACGGTAGGGGCTATAGCCCATGTTCAAAAATGATGAAAAACGAGGTTAAACATTTTTTTTTAAATTCAAAAAACGATGGGCTATAACCCATGTTTTTTGAAATTTTGATTTTTTTTCAAATCCTCAAAAATGATGAAAAACGGCGTGCTATAGTATGCCGTACGGTAGGGGCTATAGCCCATGTTCAGAAATGATGAAAAACGAGGTTAAAAAAAAAATTCAAAAATTCAAAAAACGATGGGCTATAACCCATGTTTTTTGAAATGTTGAATTTTTTTCAAATCCTCAAAAATGATGAAAAACGGCGTGCTATAGTATGCCGTACGGTAGGGGCTATAGCCCATGTTCAAAAATGATGAAAAACGAGGTTAAACATTTTTTTTTTTATTCAAAAAACGATGGGCTATAACCCATGTTTTTTTAATTTTAGATTTTTTTTCAAATCCTCAAAAATGATGAAAAACGGCGTGCTATAGTATGCCGTACGGTAGGGGCTATAGCCCATGTTCAAAAATGATGAGAAACGAGGTTAAACATTTTTTTTTTAATTCAAAAAACGATGGGCTATAACCCATGTTTTTTGAAAATTTTATTTTTTTTCAAATCCTCAAAAATGATGAAAAACTGCGTGCTATAGTATGCCGTACGATATGGGCTATAGCCCATGTTCAAAAATGATGAAAAACGAGGTTATTTTTTTTTTTCAAAATTTCAAAAAACGATGGGCTATAACCCATGTTTTTGAAATTTTGTTTTTTTTCAAATCCTCAAAAATGATGAAAAACGGCGTGCTATAGTATGCCGTACGGTAGGGGCTATAGCCCATGTTCAAAAATGATGAAAAACGAGGTTAATTTTTTTTTCAAAAATTCAAAAAACGATGGGCTATAACCCATGTTTTTTGAAATGTTTAATTTTTTTCAAATCCTCAAAAATTATGAAAAACGGCGTGCTATAGTATGCCGTACGGTAGGGGCTATAGCCCATGTTCAAAAATGATGAAAAACGAGGTTAAAAAAAATCAAAAATTCAAAAAACGATGGGCTATAACCCATGTTTTTTGAAATTTAGATTTTTTTTCAAATCCTCAAAAATGATGAAAAACGGCGTGCTATAGTATGCCGTACGGTAGGGGCTATAGCCCATGTTCAAAAATGATGAAAAACGAGGTTAAAAACAAATTCAAAAATTCAAAAAACGATGGGCTATAACCCATGTTTTTTGAATTTTTGATTTTTTTTCAAATCCTCAAAAATGATGAAAAACTGCGTGCTATAGTATGCCGTACGATATGGGCTATAGCCCATGTTCAAAAATGATGAAAAACGAGGTTAATTTTTTTTTTCAAAATTTCAAAAAACGATGGGCTATAACCCATGTTTTTTGAAATGTTGAATTTTTTTCAAATCCTCAAAAATGATGAAAAACGGCGTGCTATAGTATGCCGTACGGTAGGGGCTATAGCCCATGTTCAAAAATGATGAAAAACAGCATGCTATAGTATGCCGTACGGTAGGGGCTATAGCCCATGTTCAAAAATGATGAAAAACTGCGTGCTATAGTATGCCGTACGATATGGGCTATAGCCCATGTTCAAAAATGATGAAAAACGTCATGCTATAGTATGCCGTACGGTAGGGGCTATAGCCCATGTTCAAAGATGATGAAAAACGAGGTTAAAAAAAAATTCAAAAAACGATGGGCTATAACCCATGTTTTTTGAAATTTTGATTTTTTTTCAAATCCTCAAAAATGATGAAAAACTGCGTGCTATAGTATGCCGTACGATATGGGCTATAGCCCATGTTCAAAAATGATGAAAAACGAGTTGTTTTTTTTTCTTCAAAAATTCAAAAAACGATGGGCTATAACCCATGTTTTTTGAAATTTTGAATTTTTTTCAAATCCTCAAAAATGATGAAAAACGGCGTGCTATAGTATGCCGTACGGTAGGGGCTATAGCCCATGTTCAAAAATGATGAATAACGAGGTTAATTTTTTTTTCAAAAATTCAAAAAACGATGGGCTATAACCCATGTTTTTTTGAAAATTAGATTTTTTTTTCAAATCCTCAAAAATGATGAAAAACGGCGTGCTATAGTATGCCGTACGGTAGGGGCTATAGCCCATGTTCAAAAATGATGAAAAACGAGGTTAAACATTTTTTTTTTTATTCAAAAAACGATGGGCTATAACCCATGTTTTTTTAATTTTAGATTTTTTTTCAAATCCTCAAAAATGATGAAAAACGGCGTGCTATAGTATGCCGTACGGTAGGGGCTATAGCCCATGTTCAAAAATGATGAGAAACGAGGTTAAACATTTTTTTTAAAATTCAAAAAACGATGGGCTATAACCCATGTTTTTTGAAATTTTGATTTTTTTTCAAATCCTCAAAAATGATGAAAAACTGCGTGCTATAGTATGCCGTACGGTAGGGGCTATAGCCCATGTTCAGAAATGATGAAAAACGAGGTTAAAAAAAAAATTCAAAAATTCAAAAAACGATGGGCTATAACCCATGTTTTTTGAAATTTTGTTTTTTTTCAAATCCTCAAAAATGATGAAAAACGGCGTGCTATAGTATGCCGTACGGTAGGGGCTATAGCCCATGTTCAAAAATGATGAAAAACGAGGTTAATTTTTTTTTCAAAAATTCAAAAAACGATGGGCTATAACCCATGTTTTTTGAAATGTTTAATTTTTTTCAAATCCTCAAAAATTATGAAAAACGGCGTGCTATAGTATGCCGTACGGTAGGGGCTATAGCCCATGTTCAAAAATGATGAAAAACGAGGTTAAAAAAAATCAAAAATTCAAAAAACGATGGGCTATAACCCATGTTTTTTGAAATTTAGATTTTTTTTCAAATCCTCAAAAATGATGAAAAACGGCGTGCTATAGTATGCCGTACGGTAGGGGCTATAGCCCATGTTCAAAAATGATGAAAAACGAGGTTAAAAACAAATTCAAAAATTCAAAAAACGATGGGCTATAACCCATGTTTTTTGAATTTTTGATTTTTTTTCAAATCCTCAAAAATGATGAAAAACTGCGTGCTATAGTATGCCGTACGATATGGGCTATAGCCCATGTTCAAAAATGATGAAAAACGAGGTTAATTTTTTTTTTCAAAATTTCAAAAAACGATGGGCTATAACCCATGTTTTTTGAAATGTTGAATTTTTTTCAAATCCTCAAAAATGATGAAAAACGGCGTGCTATAGTATGCCGTACGATATGGGCTATAGCCCATGTTCAAAAATGATGAAAAACGTCATGCTATAGTATGCCGTACGGTAGGGGCTATAGCCCATGTTCAAAGATGATGAAAAACGAGGTTAAAAAAAAATTCAAAAATTCAAAAAACGATGGGCTATAACCCATGTTTTTTGAAATTTTGATTTTTTTTCAAATCCTCAAAAATGATGAAAAACTGCGTGCTATAGTATGCCGTACGATATGGGCTATAGCCCATGTTCAAAAATGATGAAAAACGAGTTGTTTTTTTTTCTTCAAAAATTCAAAAAACGATGGGCTATAACCCATGTTTTTTGAAATTTTGAATTTTTTTCAAATCCTCAAAAATGATGAAAAACGGCGTGCTATAGTATGCCGTACGGTAGGGGCTATAGCCCATGTTCAAAAATGATGAATAACGAGGTTAATTTTTTTTTCAAAAATTCAAAAAACGATGGGCTATAACCCATGTTTTTTTGAAAATTAGATTTTTTTTTCAAATCCTCAAAAATTATGAAAAACTGCGTGCTATAGTATGCCGTACGATATGGGCTATAGCCCATGTTCAAAAATGATGAAAAACGAGGTTAATTTTTTTTTTCAAAATTTCAAAAAACGATGGGCTATAACCCATGTTTTTTGAAATTTTGATTTTTTTTCAAATCCTCAAAAATGATGAAAAACGGCGTGCTATAGTATGCCGTACGGTAGGGGCTATAGCCCATGTTCAGAAATGATGAAAAACGAGGTAAAAAAAAAAATCAGAAATTCAAAAAACGATGGGCTATAACCCATGTTTTTTGAAATGTTGAATTTTTTTCAAATCCTCAAAAATGATGAAAAACGGCGTGCTATAGTATGCCGTACGGTAGGGGCTATAGCCCATGTTCAAAAATGATGAAAAACAGCATGCTATAGTATGCCGTACGGTAGGGGCTATAGCCCATGTTCAAAAATGATGAAAAACGAGGTTAAATTTTTTTTCAAAAATTCAAAAAACGATGGGCTATAACCCATGTTTTTTGAATTTTTGATTTTTTTTCAAATCCTCAAAAATGATGAAAAACGGCGTGCTATAGTATGCCGTACGATATGGGCTATAGCCCATGTTCAAAAATGATGAAAAACGAGGTTATTTTTTTTTTCAAAAATTCAAAAAACAATGGGCTATAACCCATGTTTTTTGAAATTTTGAATTTTTTTCAAATCCTCAAAAATGATGAAAAACGGCGTGCTATAGTATGCCGTACGGTAGGGGCTATAGCCCATGTTCAAAAATGATGAAAAACGAGGTTAAAAAAAAATTCAAAAATTCAAAAAACGATGGGCTATAACCCATGTTTTTTGAATTTTTGATTTTTTTTTCAAATCCTCAAATATGATGAAAAACTGCGTGCTATAGTATGCCGTACGATATGGGCTATAGCCCATGTTCAAAAATGATGAAAAACGTCATGCTATAGTATGCCGTACGGTAGGGGCTATAGCCCATGTTCAAAGATGATGAAAAACGAGGTTAAAAAAAAATTCAAAAATTCAAAAAACGATGGGCTATAACCCATGTTTTTTGAAATTTTGATTTTTTTTCAAATCCTCAAAAATGATGAAAAACTGCGTGCTATAGTATGCCGTACGATATGGGCTATAGCCCATGTTCAAAAATGATGAAAAACGAGTTGTTTTTTTTTCTTCAAAAATTCAAAAAACGATGGGCTATAACCCATGTTTTTTGAAATTTTGCATTTTTTTCAAATCCTCAAAAATGATGAAAAACGGCGTGCTATAGTATGCCGTACGGTAGGGGCTATAGCCCATGTTCAAAAATGATGAATAACGAGGTTAATTTTTTTTTCAAAAATTCAAAAAACGATGGGCTATAACCCATGTTTTTTTGAAAATTAGATTTTTTTTTCAAATCCTCAAAAATTATGAAAAACTGCGTGCTATAGTATGCCGTACGATATGGGCTATAGCCCATGTTCAAAAATGATGAAAAACTAGGTTAATTTTTTTTTTCAAAAATTCTAAAAACGATGGGCTATAACCCATGTTTTTAGATTTTTTTTTTTGTTTTCAAATCCTCAAAAATGATGAAAAACGGCGTGCTATAGTATGCCGTACGGTAGGGGCTATAGCCCAAGTTAAAAAATTATGAAAAACGAGGTTAATTTTTTTTTTTTATTCAAAAAACGATGGGCTATAACCCATGTTTTTTGAAATGTTGAATTTTTTTCAAATCCTCAAAAATGATGAAAAACTGCGTGCTATAGTATGCCGTACGATATGGGCTATAGCCCATGTTCAAAAATGATGAAAAACGAGGTTAATTATTTTTTTTTAATTCAAAAAACGATGGGCTATAACCCATGTTTTTTGAAATTTTGACATTTTTTCAAATCCTCAAAAATTATGAAAAACGGCGTGATATAGTATGCCGTACGGTAGGGGCTATAGCCCATGTTCAAAAATGATGAAAAACGAGGTTAAAAACAAATTCAAAAATTCAAAAAACGATGGGCTATAACCCATGTTTTTTGAATTTTTGATTTTTTTTCAAATCCTCAAAAATTATGAAAAACGGCGTGCTATAGTATGCCGTACGATATGGGCTATAGCCCATGTTCAAAAATGATGAAAAACGAGGTTATTCTTTTTTTCAAAAATTCAAAAAACGATGGGCTATAACCCATGTTTTTTGAATTTTTGATTTTTTTTCAAATCCTCAAAAATTATGAAAAACGGCGTGCTATAGTATGCCGTACGGTAGGGGCTATAGCCCATGTTCAAAAATGATGAAAAACGAGGTTAAAAAGAAATTCAAAAAACGATGGGCTATAACCCATGTTTTTTGATTTTTTTTTTTTTTTTCAAATCCTCAAAAATGATGAAAAACTGCGTGCTATAGTATGCCGTACGATATGGGCTATAGCCCATGTTCAAAAATGATGAAAAACGAGGTTATTTTTTTTTCCAAAAATTCAAAAAACGATGGGCTATAACCCATGTTTTTTGAAATTTTGAATTTTTTTCAAATCCTCAAAAATGATGAAAAACGGCGTGCTATAGTATGCCGTACGGTAGGGGCTATAGCCCATGTTCAAAAATGATGAAAAACGAGGTTAAAAAAAAATTCAAAAATTCAAAAAACGATGGGCTATAACCCATGTTTTTTTGAAAATTTGATTTTTTTTTCAAATCCTCAAAAATGATGAAAAACTGCGTGCTATAGTATGCCGTACGATATGGGCTATAGCCCATGTTCAAAAATGATGAAAAACTAGGTTAATTTTTTTTTCCAAAATTCTAAAAACGATGGGCTATAACCCATGTTTTTTGATTTTTTTTTTTTTTTTCAAATCCTCAAAAATGATGAAAAACGGCGTGCTATAGTATGCCGTACGGTAGGGGCTATAGCCCAAGTTCAAAAATGATGAAAAACGAGGTAAAAAAAAAAATCAAAAATTCAAAAAACGATGGGCTATAACCCATGTTTTTTGAAATGTTGAATTTTTTTCAAATCCTCAAAAATGATGAAAAACGGCGTGCTATAGTATGCCGTACGGTAGGGGCTATAGCCCATGTTCAAAAATGATGAAAAACGAGGTTACATTTTTATTTTTTTAATCAAAAAACAATGGGCTATAACCCATGTTTTTTTTAATTTAGATTTTTTTTCAAATCCTCAAAAATTATGAAAAACGGCGTGCTATAGTATGCCGTACGGTAGGGGCTATAGCCCATGTTCAAAAATGATGAAAAACGAGGTTAAAAACAAATTCAAAAATTCAAAAAACGATGGGCTATAACCCATGTTTTTTGAATTTTTGATTTTTTTTCAAATCCTCAAAAATTATGAAAAACGGCGTGCTATAGTATGCCGTACGGTAGGGGCTATATCCCATGTTCAAAAATGATGAAAAACGAGGTTAAAAAGAAATTCAAAAAACGATGGGCTATAACCCATGTTTTTTGATTTTTTTTTTTTTTTCAAATCCTCAAAAATGATGAAAAACTGCGTGCTATAGTATGCCGTACGATATGGGCTATAGCCCATGTTCAAAAATGATGAAAAACGAGGTTATTTTTTTTTTCAAAAATTCAAAAAACGATGGGCTATAACCCATGTTTTTAGAAATTTTGAATTTTTTTCAAATCCTCAAAAATGATGAAAAACGGCGTGCTATAGTATGCCGTACGGTAGGGGCTATAGCCCATGTTCAAAAATGATGAAAAACGAGGTTAAAAAAAAATTCAAAAATTCAAAAAACGATGGGCTATAACCCATGTTTTTTTGAAAATTTGATTTTTTTTTCAAATCCTCAAAAATGATGAAAAACTGCGTGCTATAGTATGCCGTACGATATGGGCTATAGCCCATGTTCAAAAATGATGAAAAACTAGGTTAATTTCTTTTTCCAAAATTCTAAAAACGATGGGCTATAACCCATGTTTTTTGATTTTTTTTTTTTTTTTCAAATCCTCAAAAATGATGAAAAACGGCGTGCTATAGTATGCCGTACGGTAGGGGCTATAGCCCAAGTTCAAAAATGATGAAAAACGAGGTTAAAAAAAAAATCTAAAATTCAAAAAACGATGGGCTATAACCCATGTTTTTTGAAATGTTGAATTTTTTTCAAATCCTCAAAAATGATGAAAAACGGCGTGCTATAGTATGCCGTACGGTAGGGGCTATAGCCCATGTTCAAAAATGATGAAAAACGAGGTTACATTTTTATTTTTTTAATCAAAAAACAATGGGCTATAACCCATGTTTTTTTAAATTTAGATTTTTTTTCAAATCCTCAAAAATGATGAAAAACGGCGTGCTATAGTATGCCGTACGGTAGGGGCTATAGCCCATGTTCAAAAATGATGAAAAACGAGGTTAAAATTTTTTTCAAAAATTCAAAAAACGATGGGCTATAACCCATGTTTTTTTGAAAATTTGATTTTTTTTTCAAATCCTCAAAAATGATGAAAAACTGCGTGCTATAGTATGCCGTACGATATGGGCTATAGCCCATGTTCAAAAATGATGAAAAACTAGGTTAATTTTTTTTCCAAAATTCTAAAAACGATGGGCTATAACCCATGTTTTTTGATTATTATTTTTTTTTTCAAATCCTCAAAAATGATGAAAAACGGCGTGCTATAGTATGCCGTACGGTAGGGGCTATAGCCCAAGTTCAAAAATGATGAAAAACGAGGTAAAAAAAAAAAATCAAAAATTCAAAAAACGATGGGCTATAACCCATGTTTTTTGAAATGTTGAATTTTTTTCAAATCCTCAAAAATGATGAAAAACGGCGTGCTATAGTATGCCGTACGGTAGGGGCTATAGCCCATGTTCAAAAATGATGAAAAACGAGGTTACATTTTTATTTTTTTAATCAAAAAACAATGGGCTATAACCCATGTTTTTTTTAATTTAGATTTTTTTTCAAATCCTCAAAAATGATGAAAAACGGCGTGCTATAGTATGCCGTACGGTAGGGGCTATAGCCCATGTTCAAAAATGATGAAAAACGAGGTAAAAAAAAAAAATCAAAAATTCAAAAAACGATGGGCTATAACCCATGTTTTTTGAAATGTTGAATTTTTTTCAAATCCTCAAAAATGATGAAAAACGGCGTGCTATAGTATGCCGTACGGTAGGGGCTATAGCCCATGTTCAAAAATGATGAAAAACGAGGTTAAAAACAAATTCAAAAATTCAAAAAACGATGGGCTATAACCCATGTTTTTTTGAAAATTTGATTTTTTTTTCAAATCCTCAAAAATGATGAAAAACTGCGTGCTATAGTATGCCGTACGATATGGGCTATAGCCCATGTTCAAAAATGATGAAAAACTAGGTTAATTTCTTTTTCCAAAATTCTAAAAACGATGGGCTATAACCCATGTTTTTTGATTTTTTTTTTTTTTTTCAAATCCTCAAAAATGATGAAAAACGGCGTGCTATAGTATGCCGTACGGTAGGGGCTATAGCCCAAGTTCAAAAATGATGAAAAACGAGGTTAAAAAAAAAATCAAAAATTCAAAAAACGATGGGCTATAACCCATGTTTTTTGAAATGTTGAATTTTTTTCAAATCCTCAAAAATGATGAAAAACGGCGTGCTATAGTATGCCGTACGGTAGGGGCTATAGCCCATGTTCAAAAATGATGAAAAACGAGGTTACATTTTTATTTTTTTAATCAAAAAACAATGGGCTATAACCCATGTTTTTTTTAATTTAGATTTTTTTTCAAATCCTCAAAAATGATGAAAAACGGCGTGCTATAGTATGCCGTACGGTAGGGGCTATAGCCCATGTTCAAAAATGATGAAAAACGAGGTTAAAAAAAAAATCAAAAATTCAAAAAACGATGGGCTATATATAACCCATGTTTTTTGAATTTTTGAAATTTATTCAAATCCTCAATAATGATGAAAAACGGCGTGCTATAGTATGCCGTACGGTAGGGGCTATAGCCCATGTTAAAAAATGATGAAAAACGAGGTTAAAAAAAATTCAAAAATTCAAAAAACTATGGGCTATAACCCATGTTTTTTGAAATTTAGATTTTTTTTCAAATCCTCAAAAATGATGAAAAACGGCGTGCTATAGTATGCCGTACGGTAGGGGCTATAGCCCATGTTCAAAAATGATGAAAAACGAGGTTAATTTTTTTTTCAAAATTTCAAAAAACGATGGGCTATAACCCATGTTTTTTGAATTTTTGATTTTTTTTCAAATCCTCAAAAATGATGAAAAACTGCGTGCTATAGTATGCCGTACGGTAGGGGCTATAGCCCATGTTCAAAAATGATGAAAAACGAGGTTAATTTTTTTTTCAAAAATAAAAAAAACGATGGGCTATAACCCATGTTTTTTTTTATTTTGAATTTTTTTCAAATCCTCAAAAATGATGAAAAACTGCGTGCTATAGTATGCCGTACGATATGGGCTATAGCCCATGTTCAAAAATGATGAAAAACGAGGATAATTTTTTTTTTTTTTTCAAAAAACGATGGGCTATAACCCATGTTTTTTGAAATTTTGAATTTTTTTCTAATCCTCAAAAATGATGAAAAACGGCGTGCTATAGTATGCCGTACGGTAGGGGCTATAGCCCATGTTCAAAAATGATGAAAAACGAGGTTAAAAAAAATCAAAAATTCAAAAAACGATGGGCTATAACCCATGTTTTTTGAAATTTTGATTTTTTTTCAAATCCTCAAAAATGATGAAAAACGGCGTGCTATAGTATGCCGTACGGTAGGGGCTATAGCCCATGTTCAAAAATGATGAAAAACGAGGTTAAAAACAAATTCAAAAATTCAAAAAACGATGGGCTATAACCCATGTTTTTTGAAATTTTGAATTTTTTTCAAATCCTCAAAAATGATGAAAAACGGCGTGCTATAGTATGCCGTACGGTAGGGGCTATAGCCCATGTTCAAAAATGATGAAAAACGAGGTTAAAAAAAAAATCAAAAATTCAAAAAACGATGGGCTATATATAACCCATGTTTTTTGAATTTTTGAAATTTATTCAAATCCTCAATAATGATGAAAAACGGCGTGCTATAGTATGCCGTACGGTAGGGGCTATAGCCCATGTTAAAAAATGATGAAAAACGAGGTAAAAAAAAATTCAAAAATTCAAAAAACTATGGGCTATAACCCATGTTTTTTGAAATTTAGATTTTTTTTCAAATCCTCAAAAATGATGAAAAACGGCGTGCTATAGTATGCCGTACGGTAGGGGCTATAGCCCATGTTCAAAAATGATGAAAAACGAGGTTAATTTTTTTTTCTAAATTTCAAAAAACGATGGGCTATAACCCATGTTTTTTGAATTTTTGATTTTTTTTCAAATCCTCAAAAATGATGAAAAACTGCGTGCTATAGTATGCCGTACGGTAGGGGCTATAGCCCATGTTCAAAAATGATGAAAAACGAGGTTAATTTTTTTTTCAAAAATTAAAAAAACGATGGGCTATAACCCATGTTTTTTTTAATTTTGAATTTTTTTCAAATCCTCAAAAATGATGAAAAACTGCGTGCTATAGTATGCCGTACGATATGGGCTATAGCCCATGTTCAAAAATGATGAAAAACGAGGATAATTTTTTTTTTTTTTTTCAAAAAACGATGGGCTATAACCCATGTTTTTTGAAATTTTGAATTTTTTTCTAATCCTCAAAAATGATGAAAAACGGCGTGCTATAGTATGCCGTACGGTAGGGGCTATAGCCCATGTTCAAAAATGATGAAAAACGAGGTTAAAAAAAATCAAAAATTCAAAAAACGATGGGCTATAACCCATGTTTTTTGAAATTTTGATTTTTTTTCAAATCCTCAAAAATGATGAAAAACGGCGTGCTATAGTATGCCGTACGGTAGGGGCTATAGCCCATGTTCAAAAATGATGAAAAACGAGGTTAAAAACAAATTCAAAAATTCAAAAAACGATGGGCTATAACCCATGTTTTTTGAAATTTTGAATTTTTTTCAAATCCTCAAAAATGATGAAAAACGGCGTGCTATAGTATGCCGTACGGTAGGGGCTATAGCCCATGTTCAAAAATGATGAAAAACGAGGTTAAAAAAAAAATCAAAAATTCAAAAAACGATGGGCTATATATAACCCATGTTTTTTGAATTTTTGAAATTTATTCAAATCCTCAATAATGATGAAAAACGGCGTGCTATAGTATGCCGTACGGTAGGGGCTATAGCCCATGTTAAAAAATGATGAAAAACGAGGTTAAAAAAAATTCAAAAATTCAAAAAACTATGGGCTATAACCCATGTTTTTTGAAATTTAGATTTTTTTTCAAATCCTCAAAAATGATGAAAAACGGCGTGCTATAGTATGCCGTACGGTAGGGGCTATAGCCCATGTTCAAAAATGATGAAAAACGAGGTTAATTTTTTTTTCTAAATTTCAAAAAACGATGGGCTATAACCCATGTTTTTTGAATTTTTGATTTTTTTTCAAATCCTCAAAAATGATGAAAAACTGCGTGCTATAGTATGCCGTACGGTAGGGGCTATAGCCCATGTTCAAAAATGATGAAAAACGAGGTTAATTTTTTTTTCAAAAATTAAAAAAACGATGGGCTATAACCCATGTTTTTTTTAATTTTGAATTTTTTTCAAATCCTCAAAAATGATGAAAAACTGCGTGCTATAGTATGCCGTACGATATGGGCTATAGCCCATGTTCAAAAATGATGAAAAACGAGGATAATTTTTTTTTTTTTTTTCAAAAAACGATGGGCTATAACCCATGTTTTTTGAAATTTTGAATTTTTTTCTAATCCTCAAAAATGATGAAAAACGGCGTGCTATAGTATGCCGTACGGTAGGGGCTATAGCCCATGTTCAAAAATGATGAAAAACGAGGTTAAAAAAAAAATCAAAAATTCAAAAAACGATGGGCTATATATAACCCATGTTTTTTGAATTTTTTAAATTTATTCAAATCCTCAATAATGATGAAAAACGGCGTGCTATAGTATGCCGTACGGTAGGGGCTATAGCCCATGTTAAAAAATGATGAAAAACGAGGTTAAAAAAAATTCAAAAATTCAAAAAACTATGGGCTATAACCCATGTTTTTTGAAATTTAGATTTTTTTTCAAATCCTCAAAAATGATGAAAAACGGCGTGCTATAGTATGCCGTACGGTAGGGGCTATAGCCCATGTTCAAAAATGATGAAAAACGAGGTTAAAAAAAATCAAAAATTCAAAAAACGATGGGCTATAACCCATGTTTTTTGAAATTTTGATTTTTTTTCAAATCCTCAAAAATGATGAAAAACGGCGTGCTATAGTATGCCGTACGGTAGGGGCTATAGCCCATGTTCAAAAATGATGAAAAACGAGGTTAAAAACAAATTCAAAAATTCAAAAAACGATGGGCTATAACCCATGTTTTTTGAAATTTTGATTTTTTTTCAAATCCTCAAAAATGATGAAAAACGGCGTGCTATAGTATGCCGTACGGTAGGGGCTATAGCCCATGTTCAAAAATGATGAAAAACGAGGTTAAAAAAAAAATCAAAAATTAAAAAAACGATGGGCTATAACCCATGTTTTTTGAAATTTTGATTTTTTTTCAAATCCTCAAAAATGTTGAAAAACAGCGTGCTATAGTATGCCGTACGGTAGGGGCTATAGCCCATGTTCAAAAATGATGAAAAACGAGGTTAAAAACTAATTCAAAAATTCAAAAAACGATGGGCTATAACCCATGTTTTTTGAATTTTAGATTTTTTTTCAAATCCTCAAAAATGATGAAAAACGGTGTGCTATAGTATGCCGTACGGTAGGGGCTATAGCCCATGTTCAAAAATGATGAAAAACGAGGTTAAAAATAAATTCAAAAATTCAAAAAACGATGGGCTATAACCCATGTTTTTTGAAATTTTGAAATTTTTTCAAATCCTCAAAAATGATGAAAAACGGCGTGCTATAGTATGCCGTACGGTAATGGCTATAGCCCATGTTCAAAAATGATGAAAAACGAGGTTAAAAACAAATTCAAAAATTCAAAAAACGATGGGCTATAACCCATGTTTTTTGAATTTTTGATTTTTTTTCAAATCCTCAAAAATGATGAAAAACGGCGTGCTATAATATGCCATACGGTAGGGGCTATAGCCCAAGTTCAAAAATGATGAAAACTGTTCTAAAATGATGAAAAACGAGGTTAAAAAAAATCTAAAATTCTAAAAACGATGTTTTTTGCAATTTTGATTTTTTTTCAAATCCTCAAAAATGATGAAAAATGGCGTGCTATAGTATGCCGTACGGTAGGGGCTATAGCCCATGTTCAAAAATGATGAAAAACGAGGATATTTTTTTTTCCAAAAATTCTAAAAACGATGGGCTATAACCCATGTTTTTTGAATTTTAGATTTTTTTTCAAATCCTCAAAAATGATGAAAAACGGTGTGCTATAGTATGCCGTACGGTAGGGGCTATAGCCAATGTTCAAAAATGATGAAAAACGAGGTTAAAAATAAATTCAAAAATTCAAAAAACGATGGGCTATAACCCATGTTTTTTGAAAATTTGAATTTTTTTTAAAATCCTCAAAAATGATGAAAAACGGCGTGCTATAGTATGCCGTACGGTAATGGCTATAGCCCATGTTCAAAAATGATGAAAAACGAGGTTAAAAACAAATTCAAAAATTCAAAAAACGATGGGCTATAACCCATGTTTTTTGAATTTTTGATTTTTTTTCAAATCCTCAAAAATGATGAAAAACGGCGTGCTATAATATGCCATACGGTAGGGGCTATAGCCCAAGTTCAAAAATGATGAAAACTGTTCTAAAATGATGAAAAACGAGGTTAAAAAAAATCTAAAATTCTAAAAACGATGTTTTTTGCAATTTTGATTTTTTTTCAAATCCTCAAAAATGATGAAAAATGGCGTGCTATAGTATGCCGTACGGTAGGGGCTATAGCCCATGTTCAAAAATGATGAAAAACGAGGATATTTTTTTTTTCAAAAATTCTAAAAACGATGGGCTATAACCCATGTTTTTTGAAATTTTGATTTTTTTTCAAATCCTCAAAAATGATGAAAAACTGTGTGCTATAGTATGCCGTACGATATGGGCTATAGCCCATGTTCAAAAATGATGAAAAACGAGGTTATTATTATTTTTTTTAATTCAAAAAACGATAGGCTATAACCCATGTTTTTTGATTTTTTTTTTTTTTTTCAAATCCTCAAAAATGATGAAAAAGGGCGTGCTATAATATGCCATACGGTAGGGGCTATAGCCCAAGTTCAAAAATGATGAAAACTGTTCAAAAATGATGAAAAACGAGGTTAAAAAAAATCAAAAATTCAAAAAACGATGGGCTATAACCCATGTTTTTTGAAATTTTGATTTTTTTTCAAATCCTCAAAAATGATGAAAAACGGCGTGCTATAGTATGCCGTACGGTAGGGGCTATAGCCCATGTTCAAAAATGATGAAAAACGAGGTTAAAAAAAATCAAAAATTCAAAAAACGATGGGCTATAACCCATGTTTTTTGAAATTTAGATTTTTTTTCAAATCCTCAAAAATGTTGAAAAACAGCGTGCTATAGTATGCCGTACGGTAGGGGCTATAGCCCATGTTCAAAAATGATGAAAAACGAGGTTAATTTTTTTTTTCAAAATTTCAAAAAACGATGGGCTATAACCCATGTTTTTTGAAATTTAGATTTTTTTTCAAATCCTCAAAAATGATGAAAAACGGCGTGCTATAGTATGCCGTACGGTAATGGCTGTAGCCCATGTTCAAAAATGATGAAAAACGAGGTTAAAAACAAATTCAAAAATTCAAAAAACGATGGGGTATAACCCATGTTTTTTGAATTTTTGATTTTTTTTCAAATCCTCAAAAATGATGAAAAACGGTGTGCTATAGTATGCCGTACGGTAGGGGCCATAGCCCATGTTCAAAAATGATGAAAAACGAGGTTAAAAAGAAATTCAAAAATTCAAAAAACGATGGGCTATAACCCATGTTTTTTTAAATTTTGAATTTTTTTCAAATCCTCAAAAATGATGAAAAACTGCGTGCTATAGTATGCCGTACGATATGGGCTATAGCCCATGTTCAAAAATGATGAAAAACGAGGTTAATTTTTTTTTTTCAAATTTTCAAAAAACGATGGGCTATAACCCATGTTTTTTGAAATTTTGATTTTTTTTTCAAATCCTCAAAAATGATGAAAAACGGCGTGCTATAGTATGCCGTACGGTAGGGGCTATAGCCCATGTTCAAAAATGATGAAAAACGAGGTAAAAAAAAATCAAAAATTCAAAAAACGATGGGCTATAACCCATGTTTTTTGAAATTTAGATTTTTTTTCAAATCCTCAAAAATGTTGAAAAACAGCGTGCTATAGTATGCCGTACGGTAGGGGCTATAGCCCATGTTCAAAAATGATGAAAAACGAGGTTAATTTTTTTTTTCAAAATTTCAAAAAACGATGGGCTATAACCCATGTTTTTTGAAATTTTGATTTTTTTTCAAATCCTCAAAAATGATGAAAAACGGCGTGCTATAGTATGCCGTACGGTAATGGCTGTAGCCCATGTTCAAAAATGATGAAAAACGAGGTTAAAAACAAATTCAAAAATTCAAAAAACGATGGGGTATAACCCATGTTTTTTGAATTTTTGATTTTTTTTCAAATCCTCAAAAATGATGAAAAACGGTGTGCTATAGTATGCCGTACGGTAGGGGCCATAGCCCATGTTCAAAAATGATGAAAAACGAGGTTAAAAAGAAATTCAAAAATTCAAAAAACGATGGGCTATAACCCATGTTTTTTGAAATTTTGAATTTGTTTCAAATCCTCAAAAATGATGAAAAACTGCGTGCTATAGTATGCCGTACGATATGGGCTATAGCCCATGTTCAAAAATGATGAAAAACGAGGTTAATTTTTTTTTTTCAAAATTTCAAAAAACGATGGGCTATAACCCATGTTTTTTTAAATTTTGATTTTTTTTCAAATCCTCAAAAATGATGAAAAACGGCGTGCTATAGTATGCCGTACGGTAAGGGCTATAGCCCATGTTCAAAAATGATGAAAAACGAGGATAATTTTTTTTTTCAAAAATTCAAAAAACGATGGGCTATAACCCATGTTTTTGAAATTTTGATTTTTTTTCAAATCCTCAAAAATGATGAAAAACGGTGTGCTATAGTATGCCGTACGGTAGGGGCTATAGCCCATGTTCAAAAATGATGAAAAACGAGGTTAAAAAGAAATTCAAAAATTCAAAAAACGATGGGCTATAACCCATGTTTTTTGAATTTTTGATTTTTTTTCAAATCCTCAAAAATGATGAAAAACTGCGTGCTATAGTATGCCGTACGATATGGGCTATAGCCCATGTTCAAAAATGATGAAAAACGAGGTTAATTTTTTTTTTCAAAATTTCAAAAAACGATGGGCTATAACCCATGTTTTTTGAAATTTTGATTTTTTTTCAAATCCTCAAAAATGATGAAAAACGGCGTGCTATAGTATGCCGTACGGTAATGGCTATAGCCCATGTTCAAAAATGATGAAAAACGAGGTTAAAAACAAATTCAAAAATTCAAAAAACGATGGGCTATAACCCATGTTTTTTTAATTTTTGATTTTTTTTCAAATCCTCAAAAATGATGAAAAACGGTGTGCTATAGTATGCCGTACGGTAGGGGCTATAGCCCATGTTCAAAAA